>NC_139590.1:3943404-4043404 GCF_946808225.1 Silurus aristotelis
TGAGAGATAGACAGAATGATCCACTGTGACACCTCAGAGTCGCTCTCAGATGGTGTGGAAACAGCAGAGAAAAATAAACAGAGAGCCAAAATAAATAGAGAGAGAGAGACAGAAAAAGAGAGAGAGAGAGAGGGAGAGAGAAAGAGAGAGAAGCTGAAAGAGCAAGGAGGCGAAGCCACAGAGAGCCAGGTTAGCAGTGAGGAGAGGTGTATGGACCTAATGAGTTCTCTATCCATTTCTCTTTCTTTCCCTCTCTATCTCCCTCTCTTTCTCGCTCTCTCACACACTTATTCACCACCCTCTCCCATTTCCTGATCGAGTGACGATCTTGGCTGCCGCCCGCATGTCAGGTCCTGTTTGTGACGATGCCTTTCTCTCAATCGAGGCTGACTGGCTGTGGATGTGTGCAGCTAAATGCCAGGAAATGAGCAGATTGCTGTTGCTTTGGCACGTAAATAGGACTGAAAATTAAGGCTGTCTATTTTTCTTTCTTTTCTTTTTTGTTCTGTTTGAATAGAGATGTGGCAAGAAGGAATCTGAAGTCTCTCTGGGTGACTGAATGTACTGCCATAAGAAAGGAACAGAAATCAGCTCCAAAGTACTTTAATGTTATATTACTTATTAATATTATTATTATTATTATTATTAATTGTATTATTATTATTATTATTATTATTATTATTATTATTATTATTATTATTATTATTATTATTATATAGTATTGTAGTATATTGGAAATTCTTTAAATTTTCAATAACAGTAATTAGAGAGTTCAGCTTTAGTTTTCTTAAAAAAATATTAAAACAATGGCTAAAATGCCACTACTACTACTACTAATAATAATAATACTAATTAAAGAATAATTAAACTGTCTATTTTATTTTAAATTTTTTTCATAATTTTTCTATAATAATGACTATATACTTTTTGAGAAAAAAATATACAAGTGAAATAAAAGAAATCCTAGGTAAATATTAAAATCTTAAGAAAACAACAACTAGCAATAATTTAATCTCAACATGAAAAGGCCATATTTATTTATTTATTTATTTATTTATTTATTTATTTATTTATTTATTTATTTATTATTTATTTATTTATTTATTTGAATTATTTTTTTTTCATACATTAAAAAAAACATATAATACCATTTGTCACTCAAGGTAATAAAATGATCTCATCCTCCACCACATGTGTTGCCAGATTTTGCCAATCCAAACAACCAGGAGAGGTAGCTCAGTGATTAAGTTGTTCTTCTTCAGGAACTCAAGCTGCATCAAAAATGCTTTGGGATTGCTCCCACGCTTCACACTCTGAATCACGTGCATAATCAGAGAGCAGTCTTTAGGGAGGGTGATCCCGCTCTTAGGCCTTCTGCGAGTCCCCTGAGACTACCCCTCAGGCAGTCTTTTTCGAGTCCTTACCTCCTAGATGTAGTGACCCATGTCGTTGCCAAGCTTGAGATCGACTGTCTGGCCGATCAGCAAAAGGCTTGTCGTCCTAGTAAGGTTGACTTGCGCTTCCTGCAACCCATGTCACTGTCTCCATGACAGGGCTTCCCTTTTTGCCCAGACCTGCACCCTGAGTTGTCCAGGCTGTGGGCTAGGCCTTATTAATGGGGAGATGCCCCGGATTAAAGCTAGCTATCAGTCAGCGGTGGATGCATTGTCTCTTAAAGCACCAGCACTGCCCACCAAGCCCCTGAGAACCACCTCGGCGCTGGTGGGCAAAGCCTATGCCACAGCGTGTCAAGCCGCAGGTTTAAAAACATGTGCCAAATCAAACATGCGGAGGATCCGCTGTGGCGCCCCCTAATGGGGGAAGCTGAAAGAACGTTTTTTATTATAATTACAACCCCATTTTAATGTACAAAGGTAGGTGATTGTTTACCTGGCAACCCACCATGTTTCTCCATGTCATTACCATCTTTAACTATTCTACAGAGATCTATAATACAACTGGATCATCCTCCTGCAAAATCAGATCGGCAATGACTTATGGGGCAGAGTCAATTTGTTCCACATTTCATGGAAAGACATTGAATTAGAAAGACAAACAGGTGGTGCAGGTGGAGAAAACAAACAAAAGGGGCTAGTACTATTGCATCCACGATCTAAAAAACAAACGAAAAAGCAATGATGAAATGGATTAGGAGCCATATTTCGAATGCTAATGCAAACAATTTTCAATTTGTGACCTAAACAACAAAAAGCAATGCGCCTCTAATCCTGTGTGTTGTATGCACAAAGCCGAATTTGACTTTGCACGGTTCCTAAATCCGAAAGCACGTCGTATAAAATCCTCTAGCCTGCTCTGTGACTTAAACAGGCCCATAAAGCGTTGTTATTGGGTTCTTTTACGCGTCTGTGAACTGGTTTGAGGATGATTTGCTTCGGTATATTGACACGTTTCCCAATAAAACAGGAAGTTACAGCAGGACAAGCTGAAGCTTGATTCAATTCGACAGCAGCCAATAATGTTCAAGATACCAAGATACACCGTGTCCTGGCCACGCCAACGTCGCTGATTGATAATCTGCAAGATTTCAGGCTGGACAGAATCTACTACAAAGCATTGGATCGGAGAGCTGAAGAAGTCTACTTCTTAAACTAAAAGCATTTATGAGACAGTCTCATTGGCAAGAGAGATATAAAACATGTTCATTTTGATTTGACAGGCGTTTTACGGTGTATGGTGTACACAGCAGTCTTCCTTTCTTTCTTTTCTTCTTCCTCTAATACACTACAGGATTTCACTAAAGACCAGGTTTAGCCCTCGCAAGCATGTTTGGCGGAGATGTTTTCTTTCACATCTTTTAAACGTCTTTGTGCTTGCTGGGTCAGCCTTGCGAGACTTGTATTGCTGTCAGCTTCTTGAACAGCTCTGTACAGGTTCAGCTTCTGCTACACTTTCAGATAAAAGCGTTTGGCTAATGCATAAATGAAAATGTGGTTATATTAAGAATCCGAGACCTCAATCCCGCTTTTTGTCTCGTGCAATTTAGTTTTAATCAAGACTAATTTATTGGCAAGGGTATATCAAGTGCGATATTCCCGAATGATGTACTGTACAGTGCATGTTACATATTTTGGAAACCTAGAATCTTTTTATGTTTTTTTGGGACACATAGATGTTTTTATGCAACAAATTGGGCAGGAAATGGCAAAGTTATGTGGGGACATATTCTTCTTTCTTTGGCTGCTCCCATTAGGGGTCGCTACAGCGAATCATCCGTCTTCATATCACCCTGTCTTCTACATATGCCTCTTTCTAACCAATCACCTGCATATTTTTCCTCACCACATCCATAAACCTCCTCCTTGGCCTTTCTCTTTTCCTCCTGCTTGGTGTCTCCATCCTCAGCATCATCTTCTACCGATATACATCATGTCCCTCTCTAGCACATGACCAAACCGTCCTACCTGTGCGGTCCATCGAATAAACTCATTTCTAATCCTGTCCATCTTCGTCACATCCGATAAAAATCTCAGCATCTTCAGCTCTGCTACCTCCAGCTCCACCTCCTGTCTTTTACTCAATGCCACTGTCTCTAATCCATACAACATCTCAGGTCTCATCACAGTCCTATAAACTTTCCCTTTCACTCTCACAGATACTCTTCTATCACAAATCACTCCTGTCACTCTTCTCCACCCACTCCATCCTGCTTACACACTTTTCTTTACTTCTCTAATACACCTTACATTATTTTACACACTGACAAGCACTAAAACTCACCCACCTTCACCAGCTCGACTCCTTGCCCCCGCAGCACTCCACACACAAAAAAAAAAAAAGAAATGATTTCAAAAAGGTGATAATGAAAACACTTGTATTCTCGTTTCTTTCGCTCATTAAAATCTTGGTATGCCATTGCGCTTCTCTCCCACAGAGCCAAAGTGCTGCACTTTCCACATTTGGCCTTTTTGTGCATTTATGGGGCGTGTCGTGGGGATTTACTCGCACAGTTTACTGCAGCAACTGAGTTTGTGGGGATTCGTATAAACAGATGTCGTAGTGCAGCACACATACAGTAGATGCGGTGTGTGCTGGAGCATTCCCAGAGTTTCCGGGGAACAAATACAGCACATTATTTATTTATCTCCCAGGTGTATGGTCCCTGTGTTTGTGTGTCCGTGTGTGTGTGGTAGAGCATTATTAGGACTAAAACTAGAACAGGTTAAACAGAAACAAGAAGGAATTGTTTGTCATTCAGTTACTGCTGCATTTCAGTTTCAATGCACCTTCAATTCTGAGGTGTATATGGTGTGTTTGCAACTTTGCCGAATTGCTGGTTCGACTTAAAATTTTTTGATGAAGATAGCGATGCGACAAAATTGAAATGAATATTTAAATTTCCATGCGGCACGCAAACATAGCACTGTAAATTGGACAGCTTGCTGATCTTACATCTTACATCAACTTCTCAAATTACTTTTAGAATCATCAGACTTTTAGGACTCAAAAGACTTCTACACTGAAGTGTCCAAACACTGAATATTACAATTCTATAAAACTGTGTAAAGATAGTTTTTTAAAAGTAATGCAATAATAAAAGTTAAAATCCTACATGCAATCAAAATATCCAGATGGCAGTGTTCAGACTGAGAATTAGTGACAAATCATTTAGACTAACTATTCAAATATTTAACATCACTGCAGGAACCTACAAGCTGCAACTAAGTTTTTAACTATTTGAACATGGAGAAAAATAGCTGAACAAGTGTAACCCACATTACTCTATATGGCAGAAATTTTCTAAAACTTGCTATTTAATGCACCCACAAACATACAACTATATAGACCCCTCCAGTCCATATAATTTTGTACCATATTCGTTAATATATATATATATATATTTTTTTTTTGTCTCTTATTTCTAATATACATTCCTGTATAAATCATGTGGTAATACAATAAAACAGTGTGCATTAGTAGAGTGGGCATGTTTGTCTCGCCTTTCCACAACAACTTGCCTCAAAGATTTTTTTGTAATTTGTTTGTTGTACATTTAGTCATATTTGTCCTAAAAATCATCTGGTATTTTTGCAAAATTATATTAAATTGACTTGGCTCTGGAGTTTCCAGTCCGTAGCTGATACCTAGAGAAGAGCAAATGAAAAAGAGTGACCCAATGAGATCAGTTTATCGAGTTTCCTGAAGGAGCCATGAGTGTAAAAATAGCCTTTAGATGAATGTATGGATGCATCCATAGTTCCTGGGCTTATTGGTGGCAGGTCTTGTGGGATGTGGTTCAAGGAGGGAGGAAACAGGTAAAAGTTTAGCTCTAAATAATTTGAGCAAGAGGTTTGCTTAAAGATCTATTCTAGTTATCTGAGTAAAGCCCAGTGATAGGTCCTATGTTCCATGCAACCCTAGTTTGCAGGAGTTGGCCATGTACAGTATATGCTTCTCAGCATACGTGACAAATTAAAGGGGTTAAAAAAAAACCAACCGTGGTTCTGTTATGCCATGGCTCATGTCACATCAAAGATAACATTCCGGGTCCATTTTAGGCAGCGTTTCAGTTCACACATTTTATTACAGTCTGCATGGTGCATTTTTCTCTTTTTCATACACTATGTAATTATTTTTCAAGCTTGTGTGCATGATGGAGCAAAGTGTAAAGTATAGAATTATAGGAATCTATGTTCCCTTTCAGGAACTCGAGCTGCATCGGAACGCTTTGGGAACGTGACTGCGTTGTCCATGCTCTGAGTAATGAGTCCAATCAGTCAAAATTGAAGACAGGCTGTCACCAGCGGGGTGACGTCATTACCAGGAAGTATAAAGCGCACCTGGAGAGAAGACTGCTTCAGCTTCTGTTTTGTTCATGAAGCGCTCTGTGTGAAATTTAAAAAAAAAAAAAAAATGTTTGTTTTAAAAAAAAAAAATTAAGGCATTTAAGAAAAAGAAATTAAGGCATTTCGGCCGTGTGCTTCTTCCTCTCCTTGCTTCATTTCGAGAAGAGATACTCACAGTGTGTGGCTTGTTTGGGAGTGGAGCATGCTATGTGGCTGCTCCTCTCCCGGTGGGCGCTCTTTGAGGAAAACGCCCCCACTCCTCACGGTTCCGGGTGTATCCCTTTCTCCTTCCTCTGCTTGGTCCGACTCTCGTTCGGCTTCGAAGTTATGCCTCTCGGCGATGTCTTCCCCTGTCACGAGAGTGCGCGGGGGTGGGGGGGGGGGGCATGCTCTTATAAACCCAATAGTGAGGAGCTCCTGGCGGTTGTGACACACGCCGTTCAGAAGCTCGATATAGGTTGGCCGGCAGGTAAGCATAAAGCCCCTCCCTCGGGCGTGTTTCTCGTCCTGCCTTTTCAGCCCCAAGACCGTGGTTTATTCCAACGTATCTGGGCTTAGGGATTAAGTCCTACGCCTCAGCAGATCGGGCCGCTGGGTACAGTATATGCTTCTCAGCATACGTGACAAATTAAAGGGGTTAACTCAAAGCATTTGTAGATTTGGCTGGTCGGGCCGCTGGGTGTTTGCACACCATGTCGGTACTGCAGGCATACCAAGCCGACTTGATGCTGGATCTGGGAGATTCCTTTGGCGGCCATTTTTCTGAGAACCGCCGTTTGCAAAGAAAACCACTAAGGCCATTGGCCGGTCTATGGCCGCCCTAATAGCCACTGAGAGACATCTCTGGCTTACCCTGTCTTAAATACCGGACAGGGACATGGGCGCGTTGCTGGCTGCCCCCCTCTGTCCTTCGGGCCTGTTCGGCGATGTCGTTGATTTGGTAGTCGACAGGTTTTAGGAGTCTAAGAGACAATTTGCGCCGTTCCAATGGTATCTCCCACGCCGCTCTCATGGGGCTGCTTGGTGGGCGCAGCCCCAAGCCCAACCCTGCACTTCATACCGCCAAGTAAAGAGACAGAGCATCGCAACGTGCTCTTCCCCTGTGCGGGATTCTGCTCGCCACACTGGGTCAAAGCCCTGTGAGGTGACAGATCTAAAGACTGTCATCTGCAGAAGAGGGTTCCGGCCAAAAATGTCCTGACCTGACCTGTGGAGGGATGACCGGAGGGCTTGTAGCACCGCTTTTCTCAGTGCCCGTTTCCTCCCAGCCCTATCAGGGACTTGGTTTGTTAACCCTGCCACAAAATGTGCTTCAGGGCACGACCTGCTCCACCGAGCTCCCTCCTTTGGTTCTGCCCAGAATCATTGCAGACCAGGAGGTCTCGTTTCCAGAGCCGAGTTTCGGCACTGCCCCAGCTCTGGACACACCGGAGGTCAGTCTCGAGAGAACCTGGCAGGCTTTAGGGCCTCCGTATCCTTAATTATATCGACAATTGTTAGATATTAGCTCAATCAGAGCAGTTAGCGGTCCAGCATCGAGATGCGGTTCTCGCTCACATAAAGTAGCTGGAGTTTCGACCTTAGGGGACTCAAAATTAAACAGTTTATTGACATATGTAGAAGAATCCGGTAAGGTACAAGAGGTTAGTATACTTTAAGACTCTTCTCTGTTCTAGCACCGAGGTGGTGGAATGAACTTCCCCTAGATATCCAAACAGCGAAGTCCCTGGCGACGGGTAAAGACCAACCTTTTCCTGAAACACTTAAACTAACACTGTACAAGTTTGCTTCATTAAAAATTATAATATATATATATATTTAAAAAAACCTTCTGATTTGAATGGTGATTTATCTTAAGTTTGTTATCTACAAACCTGATTCCAAAAAAGTTGGGACACCGCCCAAATTGTGAAAAAAAAACAAAATTTTAAATTTCAAAGTTTTAAATTTCAAGATTTCATTCAGAATACAACATAGATGACATATCAAATGTTTAAACAGAGAAAATTTATAATTTTAAGGGAAAAATAAGTTGATTTAAAATTTCATGGCATCAACACATCTCAAAAAAGTTGGGACAAGCCATGTTTACCACTGTGTGGCATCCCCTCTTCTGGTGCCTTTCCAGATGTGTAAGCTGCCCATGCCACACGCACTCATGCAACCCCATACCATCGGAGATGCAGGCTTCTGAACTGAATGCTAATAACAACTTGTACGTTTTCCAAAAAGAACTTTAAATTTTGATTCGTCTGACCACAGAACAGTTTTCCACTTTGCCACAGTCCATTTTAAAGGATCCTTCGTCCAGATAAAACATCTGCGCTTCTGGATCATGTTTAGATATGGCTTCTTTTTTGACCTTTAGAGTTTTAGCTGGCAACGGCGAATGGCACAGTGGATTGTGTTCTTCGACAATGTTTTCTGGAAGTATTCCTGAGCCCATGATTTCCATTAGAGTAGCATTCCTGTATGTGATGCAGTGCCGTCTAAGGGCCTAAAGATCACGGGTATCCAGTATGGTTTTCCGCCCGAGGCCCTTATACACAGAGATTGTTCCAGATTCTCTGAACCTTTGGATGATATTATGTACTGTAGATAATGATAACTTCAAACTATTGCCAATTTTTCTCTGAGAAACTCCTTTCTGATGTCCCAACTTTTTTTGAATCAGGTTTATAGCATACCAGTGTAGATTTATTCATTGATAGAGACTCTAAGCACTTTTGTACGTCGCTCTGTACAAGGGCATCTATCCAATGCTCCCAGCAGCCTCTGACATCATTTATATAGGCCATAAAAGTAAAATACAACACATAAATTATAAAATTATAAATTGTGGGCACCTGAGCATAAGATCTGTATGTGATTTTTAACATTCCATTCTACACACCGTCCACGTTTGCTGTTATAATAACCTCCACTCTTCTGGGAAGATGTTCAACTAGATTTTGGAGTGTGCTCATAAAGATTTGTGCTCATTCAGCTATAAGGGTTTTTGTAAAATCAGGTACTGATTTTGGTAACGTGAGGAGGCCTGGGGTGCCTTTCAGCAGATGCTCTTATCCAGAGCGATTCACAATTATCTCATTCATAAAACTTGCTCAAAGGCCCAGCCGTGCCAGCTTAGTGTGTGCCTAGTGATGGAGGGATTTAAACAGATTTGAATGGAAGTACAAACATCTTATCCACTGAGCTATCCCATAACATTAAACCACCAATGGGTGACATTTACGGCATTTTGGCAGACATCCTTTTCCAAAGGGACTTACATTTACCCATTATCATACAATGGGGTTAAGAGCCTTGCTGAGGGCCAGGAGTGGCAGCTTGGTGGCTGGGATTTGAACTTACATCCTGACCACTCTGCTACTGTACCATCTCAAAGGTGTTCAATAAGGTTGAGGACAGAACTCAATAGCATGCCACACAAGATCATTCAGTCCAATAAAGCATGTTTTTAATGAATCTTGCTTTGGGCACAGTGTTATTGTCATGTTTGAACAGGTTTGGGTCTCTTAGTTCAAATAAAGGGAAAATGTCATGCTACAGGACTCAGAGACAACTGATACAATTGTGTGCCTCCAATGATGTGGTAACAGAACCACATATGGCTGGCAAAGTCCCAGTACTTTTTTCCATATAGTTTAAGTGAAAACACACAATTAAAACATAGATTTGGACAAACATCTAAATGGACAACATTTCAGAAGTCTAAATTGTTACACCTCTTTTCTATTTCATGGTTTTAGGTGTATGTTTTTTTTTTTACAATATTTATAGCTGGCAGATTTGCACAATAAATTTTTGCACCATGCTACGTTTTCATTTGCAACTCCATTGGCCATTTGGCTTTTGATTATAATGGACCCAGCCGCTAGAGCATACAGGGCATACTGTTCATTGTCCTAACACACACACATTTTTCCATCACCCACATGCTCATGTAGACTTTATTTTGACGTGAGTCATCTGTAAATGCTGTGTACCAGTATTTCCTTCAAGTTTACAGTTGCAGTTTCATGTAAGAACCAAGTAATGGCATAACAACGTAGTAACATATGATGAAATCCTTCAATACAGCTGAGATACAAGGACATCCCAAATTTACTTATCTTTAACAAGATAAGTACTTTTGTATGCATTCTGTTTAAAGCATCCAGCAAAATGTATAACTGTTGTCATCAGTACTAGCAAAAAAGCCTGCCAGTTTCCTAACAACTAGCTATATTCAACAAAGCTAGCTTGTTTTTTTTTTGCTAATTCCGGTTAAGGACAACACCGGTTCTAGTAGCTAATGGCTAAGCAGCAAGTCATCAGCAATTCTGGCTAAGGGTAAATTAGTTCATTCTTAAAATATTTAGAGATGCATGTTGTGCACATGACCAGCAAACTTACGAAAAAGAAATAATTAATGGAACATTAATGCAAATATTACAGTTACATAATTTTAATGAAAGAACATTGCACTTCTATGACACTAGACATTTGTGTCTATATAAATAAATGTAAGTCGAATTGTACTCTGATTGTAATACGTTTTTGTAATACATCTGGGAAAAATGATTGATACTTTCATGGAAGCATCATTTCCTCACGAGGAACATTTAATTCATTTCTGTGTCATTTCTGTCATGGTGTCAGTTATGGATATTACATAGTTTATTTACACTCTGTGAATAATTGGAAATTATTAACTAACGATGTAAAACTGGACAATTTTTGACCATTTGGTTGAGAAAATTGGAGCAAGAAATCTTGACGAGAAAGTACTCTATTTTTCTTTACAATCCTTTCTATTCTGATGAGTATAGTATGTTTCAGTCACTTCAATAACACCCTGTTCATGGCTTTGTACTCTTTGATGCAGCTGTGTGTGTGTGTGTTTCTGGGTGTGTGTATCCCCTGGAAACCTGTCACTGTAATTGCTGTAATAAAGCTATCACAGGGGCATCAACTGTAACTGCTGTGAGAGTCAAAGAGACAGAAAGAGAGAGCGAGAGAAAGAGAGAGCAAAAGAAAGAGAGAGAGAGAGAGAGAGAGAGAGAGAGAGAGAGAGAGAGAGAAAGAGAGAGAGTGAGAGAAAGAGAGAGCGAGAGAAAGAGAGAGAGAGAGAGAGAAAGAAAGAGAGAGAGAGAGAGAGAGAGAGAGAGAGAGAGAGAAAGAGAGAGCGAGAGAGAGAGAGAGAGAGAGAGAGAGAGAGAGAGAGAGAGAGAGAGAAAGAGAGAGCGAGAGAGAGAGAGAGAGAGTAAGAGAGAGAGAGAGAGAGAGAGAGAGAGAGAGAGAGAGAGAGAGAGAGAGAGAGAGAGAGGAAGCAGTGTGAGTTTACGAATCCGGCTTGTGCTCGCCGTCACCCACTTCCACTGAATGAACGTGTCTGGGTCAGCATCGGCGAGTCAGAGACGAATGACTAATTCTCATTTAATTAGTGAAAACATAAGGAGCCAATGTGGTGTCACCTTGTCACTGCTGGGCCCTGTTCCAAACCCCAAAGCTCAAAACCACGAGAGCAGAGGAGACGAGTGGAGTGGAGGGTGTCGGGTTAGGAGTTGAAGGGCTTTCTGGTGTAATTGGCATTGAGTGGTGGGAGCTATTAGAGAGTGTTTAGGGGTAGATCGCTGCACTGCACTGCAGTGGGGGGTCAGTTTGGGACTTGTGCTGAAGGGTTTGTTTACTTTGCTAAAATTTTGTGATTTGTGATTCTCCTCTACTAAGGTTAAAAAGGGGACGTATTCTCTTTTTCAATTTTTTCTTAAAAAGCCGAAAGGGAAACTTTTAGTTATTGTGAATGTTTGTTTTATAGTTGCTGTGTAGAGATAACGCAAACACCAATGACCGGAAAAAAAAAACTTTTATCCAATGTCTGCATTTGCTTTTATTCATATATTCTCTTATTCCACACTGAGTCCCCATTTGCTGTTATATTAACCTCCAATTTTATGGGAAGATGTTCCACTAGACTTTGGAGATTTGTGACACCACAAGGGTGTTAGTAAAGTCAGGTACTGATATAAGTGAGGTGAGGAGGCCTGGGGTGGAGTCAGTTTCAATAGGGTTGATGTCTTTCACTCCAACCCATGCATCTTCAGCTGGCTTTGTGCACGGGGGCAATGTCATGCTGGAACAGGTTTGGGTCTTCTAGTTTTAAAATAAGTGGAATATGTATTGCTAGCTCATCCAAAGGCGTCCTATACAATTGTGTACTTTGGTTTTGGGAAGAACCAAATATGGCTGGAAAAGTCAGGTGTCCCAAAACTTTTTGATTCTCCAGTTTTAATATTTTGTAACAAAACGAAAGCTTTGACTTTTTGTGTTTTTTCCACCATCGGCAGGTCTTTAGGATGGATGACTTTATATGCTTTGTAAGTTATTATACACCGGCCAGGCATAACAATATAAAAGTATAACATTATGAGCGGTGAGTGAATAAATTAGTGGGTGGGATATATAAGTTGATGTTTTAGAAGAAGGAAAAATGGGCAAGCGTAAATATTTGAGCGAGATTGACGGAGGCCAAATTGTTACCGCTAGACAAATAGGTCAAAACATCTACAAAACTGCAGCTCTTGTAGTCTGTTCTTGCTCTGAAGGGATCAGTATCTATTAAAAGTGCTCCAAGGAAGGAACAGTGATAAACCAATGACAGGGTCATGGGGGCCAATGTTTATTGATATACTTGGGGGGGCGAAGGCTGGTCCGTGTGGTCCGATCCAACAGACAAGCTCCTGTAGTTCAAATTGCTGAAGAAGTTGATGCTGTTAATGTTTGAAGAGTCAGGACTGTTTTGACAGCAAAGGGGGACCAACACAATATTAGGCAGGTGGTCATAATGTTATGCCTGATCAGTGTATATTATTTTTCTATTTTTTTTATTATTATTATAATTTTTTATCTTGAAACTTAGGCTGGTAAGAAAATATTTGCCTATATTATGGACCAACATTTCAACATCTCATTGCTTGTATGCATTAATGGCAAATACATGATAGCAAATGCTCTATTTTCAAATCAGCAGCATTAATTAATGCATGGGTGAATTTGAGCTCCGGGTAAAAGTCCTCATGCAAGGTGACCTTGATCAAATGACGCCAAAATCTAGTGCAGGGAATTCCAGGACCCTGATGGAGAATGAGGTTAATGTTTTGAATGTGCGTGTGTGTCCCCCCTCTCTCTCTTACACACACACACACACACACACACACACACACACACACACACACACACACACACACACACACACACACACACACACACCAATTCATTAGAGAGCCTTGGAGAACGAGTTTTCTTTATAGATGGTAGAAATGAGTCCTAATTACTTACAATTGAGTATTCTTGGTCACAGAATGGCAAATATTGTGTTTAGTACATGGAGGTCGAGGTAATAGCTTAATTCAAGTTTGAGGAAGGCATGAATGGGTATACACACTGCATTTTACTGTAGTTATCCCTCCTATACAACTTCTTGCTTAACAGAACCAGAATTAAAATAAAAATGGAGACTACAAATGAATTCCCTTTGTGGAAACCATCTGCTGTATGTTTGCCAAAATTGTTCCTTTAAAAAAATCTTAAGATTGTTAATTAATGTAGACCCCAAAACAGGTTTTTATAGAAACTCATTTCTCTAAGATTGGTTAATTAATGTAAATTCTTTACAGGGTTTGAAATGGATCTTTCCATGTAACCCTTACTAAAAGGGCTTGTTGTAGGACCTGTTTCTGAAAGGAAACCCATTTGTGTTGTACATTCGGTTAATATTCTCTATTTATGTTTTTTATGTATTCAAATGGTCATTAACTGTTGCTTTCAAGAGGTAGGACTGAATTCGCATCAACTGGAATCCACTATTTGCACCTGGGGATGGTTTCACATCAACAGCCTAAAGATCCATGAATTTACTGAGCAACTCAGAGGATGGATTTAAGCCGTAATTATATCAAAGGTCTGCTACAACTGTTTAGGACCACAGTTTGCATTAACAGAAACTGCATTTAAGTGCGTATCAACAGTAAACCTCAACAATGGTTGAACATTCACTCACATGAGGATGGGTTTCCCTTTTAAATCTGGTTCCTCTCAAGGTTTCTTCCTCATGCCATGAGTTTTTTTGTGCCACAGTCACCACAAGCTTTGAAAATAATGTTTATTGTTAAAAGCACAATACAAATAAAAATGAATTTAACTAAATAATAGTTGCTTCTTTAGCAGGTTCTTCTAAAGTCAAAATGAAAACCCTCTATTGTCTTCTTCTCCTTCTTCTTTCGGCTGTTTCTATTAGGGGTTGCCACAGTGGATCATCCGCCTCCAAACTACCCTGTCCTCTACATCTGCCTCTTTCAACCCAACCACCTGCATGTCTTTCCCTTACCACATCCATAAACCTCCTCCCTGGTCTTCCTCTTTTCCTTCTTCCTGTTGGCTCCATCCTCAGCATTCTCCTACCAATATACCCCATGTCCCTCCTCTGCACATGTCCAAACCATCTCAGTCAAGCTTCTCTCACTTTGCCCCATAAAGTCCTGCATGCGCTGTCCTTCTGATAAACTTGTTTCTAATCCTGTCCATCCTCATCACTCCCAATGACAATCTCAGCATCTTCAGCTCTGCTACCTCCAGCTTCACCTCCTGTCTTTTACCTAATGCCACTGTCTCTAAACCATACAACATCTCGGGTCTCACCACAGTCCTATAAACTTTCCCTTTCACTCTTGCAGATACTCTTCTATCACAAATCATTCCTGCTATCACTACTCTCCACCCTGCCTGCACTCTTTTTTTCACTTCTCTAATCTCTATTACTTTGCACTGTTGACCACAGGTATCTAAACTCCTTCACTTTCTCCACCTCTTCTCCCTGCAACTGCATTACTGCAGGACCTTCTCTCCTTCCTTAGTGTCCAACTTCTCCTTCAGCTCCTCATATGCCATTTCCTTCTGCCACATCCCTCTTTACCTGCTGCTGCATCTCCTTATACTCCTACCTACTTTTCTCATCACTCTGTCGATCCCAATTCTGTTTTGCCAACCTCTTTCTCCTTATGCTCTCCTGCACTTCCTCATTCCATTACCATGTCTCTTTGTCTTCCTTCCTATTTCCAGATGTCACACTAAGTAGTCTCCCTTATCACTGGTGCAGTAGTTGCCCAATCATCCAGCACCTCTCCACCACCACTGAGCCTCTGTCTGATCTCTTCCTTGATTCTCCCACTACAGTCTTCCTCCTTCAGTTTCCACCATCTTATTCTTCTTTCAGTCCTCACTCTCCTCCTCTTCTTCTTCACCTCCAAAACGATCCTACTGACCACCATCTGATGCTGTCAAGCTACACTGTCCCCTGCCAACACCTTACAGTCTCCAATCTCCTTCAGGATGCATCTCCTGCATTGAACATAGTCCACCTGTGTGCACCTTCCTCCACTCTTATACATCTCCCTATGATCCTCCTTATTAAAATAAAGTATTCACCACTGCCATTTTCATCCTTTTAGCAAAATCTACCACCATCTGCCCTTTTACATTCCTCCCCCTAAGACCATACCTACCCATTAACTCCTCATCTGTGTTCCCTTCACCAACATGGACATTGAAGTCTGTAACAATCACCAATCGTTCTTTCCTAGGTACTGTACATCTTCTACCACTTCATCTAACTCACTCCAGAATTTTTCTATCTCCTCCATCTCACAACCCACTTGTGGAGCATATTCACTGATGACATTTATCATCACCCATTTAACTTCCAGCTTCAAGTTCATTACACATTCATTAGAACCTCTCTTCACCTCCACTACACTCTTACTGTACTTTTACTTCAGAATTACCCCTAAACCATCTCTCTTTCCATTCACACCATGAAAGAAACACCCCCCCCCCACCCAAGTTCCTAGCCTTACTCCCTTTCCACTTGGTCTCCTGAACACACAACATGTGTACCTTTCTACTCTCCATCATATCAGCTACCTCACTCCCATTACTAGGGAGACTGTTGGTGATGGTAATCTATCTATCTATCTATCTAAAGTGGCTCTTAAAGTGTGCTTTGTAACTTTCTTAAGGTGGTTCTTTATTTTTTCTGGAAATGGAATCTCAGTGGTTTATTGAAAAGGTTCCTTCAAGATATCATAATGTTTAAACAATGGATCTTCTAGAGATGTTTTTCAACCAAATGTTTGGGGTAGTCATCTTGCATATGAGTACACATAATTAAAATCAACTCATCTCTCTGGGTAAAGAAGGTTGTTTCTGGCCTGATTGTTCTCTTCTTTCCCACTCAGAAACTCCAGAGGAAGCTCACCCTCCAACACCATCCTGGCCGCCAGTCTTGGCTTCCATTACTGCTGAGTTGCCACACATGGACACCCTCAGCACACATCAAGCCAAGCTAAAGCCCTTATGAAACCACCCACTAGACATTTTCTCATCTTTTCCAATTGCTGGATTGGATTGTGGGCTTTGTGTTTGCTCTTGGAAAGATACACCGTTACATAAAACAGAGAGGAAAGAAACAAAGACACAAATCAGATCTCACGAGCGGAAAAGCAAAGGGCTGAAAGTTGACGAAAAGACATGAAGAAAAATTAGTATCATGCTGTTGTTTGGATGAGTGCCTCCCGACATGTCGCATCAGAAAGGACGATCGCCTACAATTCCCGCGATGCCGTGTGCAGACACCCAGTACTCCCGATCTATCGAGTCTCTGTGTGTTGTAACTTTGTTAGGCGCTGTCTGAAGCATCTCAAGGCGCATGTTTCATTAATGTGATTTACAGGAATGTGAAAAGTGCGGCAGGCAGAAAGGGCAGGGAAAGGACAGGGCTGCAGAAATGAAGGAGGAAGACAGAAGCAGAGGGAGCGAGGAAAACCGGTAGGAGGTTTGTCACGGGGATGACAAGGTTATGAGGAGGTGATGAATACGAGACCGGCGTAATGCGACATCTGATATGAATTAATGGCCAGACAAAGTGTCTCGCAACTAATGCCGGTGCAGTTAATTGAGCTGCCAGTGACGGTAAGAGAGAACAGAACAAAGAGAGAGAGAGAGAGAGAGAGAGAGAGAGAGAGAGAGAGAGAGAGAGAGAGAGAGAGAGAGAGCGTGCGACGGGGGAATAGAGCAAAGAAAATAATTGTACTGACTTTATTGATAATTGTTTTTATTTGCATGTGTGAGAGTTAGGCATGAATTTGCACTGAACCGTTTCGGTACAGGGCTTTCCATTTGGTGCACATGTGTACTGAATGCAATCATTTTTACAATCTGAGTTCCGTCACAAATGTACTGGTGGCAGACTGCAAGATTTATTAGTCTCTGCCTAACACTTTTAGCGCAGTGTCACTGTTTTTTTTATTATTATTATCATTAACATTTACATATACCGCATTTAGCAGACGCCCTTGTCCAGAGCGATTTACAAAAGTGCTTCGAATAAATCGACACTTGTCTACTATATTACACACTTAAGATAAATCAGACTATAACTTTTGATTTTTACAAAGCAAACTTGAAAAGTGCTAATTTAAGTGTTTCAGGAAGAGGTAAGTCTTCAACCGTCGCTTAAAGATAGTCAGGGACTCCGCTGTTCGGACATCTAGGGGAAGTTTATTCCACCACCTCGGTGCCAGAACAGAAAAGAGCATATTAAACAACAATGCCGGGGGTATAGAAAAAGAAACTAGCGATAGCGCAGTGTCACTGTAGCTACTCACTCCGTAACAGAAATATGATTTGTAGTGTGTTTTAAAACAAAGGTTTTATTTTGCACATGCTCAAAATCACTGCTACTTCCTGTTATTGGCAATGTTTTTTACGACTGTCTAGCGACATGGATTTTTTTTGTGTTTTATGTACAGCTTCAAGAAATTTTCTTATAAGGAGAAAATCCTGACAATTCCGCATATAGAGGGAGTGAATGAATTAAGGATGGAAGGAATAGAGACATTTGTTAAAGTATGCTGAAATAAGCACAACAGTTAAGTACAACATAAAATATCAAATGTAAAACACACACACACACACACACACACACACACACACACACACACACACACACACACACACACACATTCTATATTTTTATATCTGTATTACCCAAATGGGGTCTAACAAATATCAGCTATTTTATTGAATTTTTTTCATGTATGAAATTTTCTTAATTACTTAATTCAATCAATATAATAAAAAAGTGTATTGCAATAATTTGATTTATTCTCTCACATTTTTATGTATTTAATTTAACCCAAGCAAGCATTTTATTAAAAATTGTTTTAATAATGTAAACTGTTGATGATGTTCACAAATGTTAATAATGATAAACTGCATTAATAATAATAATACTTTTTTTTTTTATTATGTTTTTCATTTCTTCCCCAAAATCGAACCAAACTGCGACTTAAAAACCGAAGTACGTACCGAACTGTGAATTTTGTGTATTGCTATACCTCTAGTGGGAGTGCATGTTTAGCAAAAGATGTTTTGAACATGATGGAAAATTCCACAAACCACTCTTTACATGTCACTGAATCCTGCTTGTGTTAGCAGGAAGAACAGGAACCTCCAGCCTCCCACTATCTACTAACCCTTTTTACAGGTCACACGGATTTTTGCTCAACCACATTTTCTGCTCGAATCCTTATCCTTATTTCATTCCTTACTCCTGACCGTAAAAAAAAAAATTATAAAAAAATTGAAACCCAGAATTCTAAAGAAAACAGATGGAGGGATGAAGGGAGAACCTCCGAGGGGGCAAGAGATGAGAATTGTTGCAGAATGTTTCTCGATGTGACCTTTATGCCAACGTTCACATCTGTGCTTTCGCTCTCATCATCCTGATCCGGCGGTACCACAGAGAGATGGAGACAGCTCGGAGACCCATCATCAGGGTGTGTGTGTGTGTGTGTGTGTGTGTGTGTGTGTGTGTGAGAGAGAGAGAGAGAGAGAGATCAGTGGTTGCTGCTTTTAGTGGTCCTGTGATAAAGATCAGCTACATCCATGTCAGCTGCTGTCTAAAAAGAAAGAGAAGTCAATCTAGGAATAACGAGAGAGCAGATGAATATGTGATGAAAAAGGGGAGGAGCCATTAGATCTCTGTCCGTGAAGGTCATTTAAGTATTAGCTTTTAGTATATAAGGTTAAATCACATTACACTCATGCTAGCAAACAAAACATTGGCATTTTTATGTACTGTATGCATTTAGGATGGTATGATTTACCATTTTGCATCGGCACATCAGCATAAAAGTAAAAAATGTGACGCATCAATAAAAAATAAATAAATAATAAATAAATTGATGAGGCCTAAATGCCATAAAATTTTTAATGTGTGCATCGGATACTATTTGTATCATGATGCATCGGTATTTAACATATTTACATTGGTAAAAAAATATTTATTTATAAATTATTATGAGTAAATGCACTTTTATTATTTTTTAAAGTGACCGATAATTTGAAATATATTTTATATGTAGATGAATTTCTTTTCGCTAAAAGATTTTTTTAAAGACGTATCAACCCTACAGAGACTAAGGCGTGTCCTGAGAGTTACATAACAGAATACAGATTAACATAGCAGAGGTAGAGCTGTTTGTGATAGGGCAATGCAGAACTTAAAGTGAACTATCTATACATATTGAATTGCAGAGAATCATATTTTGTTGATTGCATTGTATTGCATTGTTTGAATCAAATTGAAATCGCATCTCATTGGTAGCTGCTTCATAGGTATCGTATCATTGGCTATGCATTGAGATGCAAAACGCATCAGCCTCAGTTATGCAGAGTTGTTTATGTATGAAGTAAAGTAGCAAATCCAAGTGACTGGCTTCACAATTAGGCTAATCCTGTAATACTACTGCCAAAGCTACTGCTGACTGATGCTAGTTAGGCAAGCTAGGTAGCAACCTTGGCTACTTGTTTACACAAAATATCAGCTATCCAAAGTTTCTACAACCTGTTTTAATTTATACAATAGCTCAAAACAAGATAACAAGATCAAGTAAGAGAATCAAATGCTAGCAAAAGTGGCTACTGTGATAGCTAGCATGCAAAGGGCAAGCTAGCTGGTTTAGCTTCTCGACTAGCTTCTAACTGGACTAGCTTCTAAAATCCAGAAGTTACATCAGCCAAATTCACGCCCATCCTCTGGTGGGTTTTTTCTATTAAAAGATACACTCCAGAGGTTTTAGAGCAGTTACACAAGACAAATGGGCAACATCCTCTTGGTACACGCATATGAGTGTATAGAGGAAGCAGCCTGAGGGGAGACAGGAAGCAGGTTGGCAGCAATTAAACTAACAATTCTGCGATGTCCCGTGATGCTTACATCGGGCAGCTTTGCTCTAATCCTACAATTAGAGTGGAAAATGAGCCTTGATATAGCCAAAAAAAAAAAAAAAAGCTAAGTACACACACACACACACACACACACACACACACACACACACACACACACACTTTTCCTAAATAACATTGATGCTTTGTTCTCTGTGACCTCCTGACCTTAAATAAACAGTGATGAGTGTTCAGCTGACTGCAGCTCATCGGGATGACAGAACTGCTTAGGTGGTGTTGCTGGTGTGTGTGTGTCTCAACAAAATCCAGGTCTTCAGTGATGTCACACCAAATTGGTAATGTGGTTTAGGACACCTAAAGGTCGTAGTTTGCGTAAGAAAACGCCGTCCTTACCAAAGCTTCAACACCCTCGAGACCCTATCTCCTGGAACTTATCTCCTAGACTCTGCTTCCTAGACCCCAAATTTGGAAACTTAGCATTATTAACCACCTGCAGTAAGTGAAATTCACTTTAGTTTATTTGTATAACACTTTTAACAATTGTCCCAAAGCAGGTTTACAGAAATAAATAGAAATTAAAACAGCAAAGATATGTCAAAATGCTGAAATGTAAATGTGGAACAGGTTAATGCTTCAGTTAGAGATGATGTATGTAGGTGGTGCAGCTGAGGCTACAGTCACATTGTGACTGTCACATTGTGACTGTCACATTGTGTTCATTGGGTTTCTTGCTTTAGTAATGGTATTCTTCTAGCAGGTTGATGGATGTGTAAGCCAATAGGTTTGTTGTTTGGTCTGAAGCTTGAGTTTATATCCTGCCACTCGGGTGCCCTAAGCATGTAAATGAGCATGAATATAGAACAATTCAGAGATTTGTGTATGTTTCACATATGCAGTGTTTAGTCCATTGAAATGTTTTTGGAACAAATTTTTTTGACAGATAAACAGATAAAAACACACCCAGGTTCAGGGCAAAAATAACCACCTAAGAATCCGTTTCTATTCAACACGTTTTTTGTTCAGGCACTCGAGCTGCGTCGAAACACTTTGGGAACGCCTCTGAATTGTTCACGCTCTGAATCACAAGTATAATCAATTCAAAATGCAAAGTGCGGCATCACCGGCGCGGTGACGTCACGACCAGGAAGCTTAAAAGCACATGGAGTGAACCCAGCGGCAGCTTCTGGTGTTCAGGAAACGCTCTGTGTGTTTGTCCGGTAAAAGTAGGAGCTGTTTAGATTTCTTTTTTCAGCGATGAAAGCGCCCAAGAAGACGAAGCATTGCTTTTCCGTGTGTTCGGAAACATAACCTGGAGACGTTTGAAAGTTTGAAAGTTGATTTGCTGGAGCTTCTGTGTACTGGTTTTTGGACTGATGAGCAATATCTCCATCTCATCAAAATTTTATAATAGAAAGTTATGTGTCATCCAAAATTCTTAAATTTTAATTCTTGAAATTAACACACTGTTAAGATGTTTCATCTGGTTTTGATGAGATTATATATATGGTAGCTGAGTATCATCAGCATAACAATTTAGAAAGGGATGCATGTAGATTTTAAAAAAGCAGGGGCCCTATAACTGAACCTTGTGGCACCTCACATTTTACTTGCATTGACCTACAAAATTAGACAGGTAGGATCTTTTATTCAGGTACTTAATGCCTGAACCTGAATGCCTATTTAATTCTGAGAAAGTCATGATCTTTTGTGTCAAATGCTGCACTAAGGTTTAATAAAACTAACAGAGAGATGCAGTCTTTGTCAAAATCTTAAAAACAGTTAATTTGTAATTTTAAATAGAGCAGTTTCTATAATATGATGCGGAATAAAACCTGACTGAAACTCTTTAAAGATATTGTTACCTTGTAAGAAGGAGCATAACTGGGCAGACACAATCTTTTTTAAACTCAAGATATATGGAAGGTTTGAAATGGATCTGAAATTTGATAGTTCATTTGGTTCATCACTTCTTAATTAGGTCTAACACTTCTTTCAGTAATTTGTTGGAATGGAGCCTTTTTGCGCTCGCTTCATTTTTATTATTGCTACATGCACTTGGCTTAAATGATGTAAATTTTTCTACTAATGACTTTCAAGTCATTTCAACTCATTCAATTCAATGCAATTTTTTTAGTACAGCGCAATGGACATTGTCACAAGCAGCTTAACAGCACACATCGATAAAAATATAACTTAAAAATTTATAAATTCATTAAAAAGTACATGAAATTGTTTTAAGAAAACTGTTTAAATAAAATATGACTAAAATGTGATGCTAATTTCAAAATTATTTTAAAAGTGAAGCATTAATGAATTTCAAATGTGCTCAGTTTTTAATTATAACATGACCAATAAAAATAGATCAGACAAAAAAGCTGTCACGATCTTAACGATCACAGGTGGTGAGCGTAGATTTGTATTCGCCAAGTAGCCCATCAGTGTCCCTCTTACAACTGTTTGATTCATCAGTGACATGAGCTAGAATGATCAATTTATACTAGCATAATGGTACATGAAAATGGATATATGATTCCTTCAGTTTTAAAGATACATCAGCAAACAGCACATTTAATTCAACTGGCATTTAAAAGGAGACTTGACAAGAATATATTTTGGAATGAATGGAAAGACTTTGGGTCTGAAGGTTGTGAGTTCATATCCCAGCTTCACCAAGCTGCCATTTCTAGGGCCCTGAGCAAGACCTTTGGCTGCTCACTTGTGTACATAAGATCAATGTAATTCATTTAGTATAAGGGCGTCTGCCATAAACGTGTCATAAACATAATGTAAAATCTGTCATTTAGTTTATTTTCGACGGCATATTTTTTTTTACATTTATATTAAATAGGGATGCACCGAATATTCGGCCACCGAAGATTTTCTGCCGAAAATGGCCCAAAAGTGCAAACAGTTTGTTGTGATGACGCAAACAGAAACCGCGCTTGCAGCAACATGTGTGGACGTATTTCAGTATATCTGAGAAAGACCCACAGATAGAGATTTGCAAAACATGTAATGCCGAAATTTCAAGAGGAGGTGCGTCTGCACGTCGGGTTTAATTTATCAGCTGAAATTTCAAACATCCTGATCGCTATGCTGAATATGAGATGAACGTGGCACAGAAAAGCAAAACCCCTCCGAGCACGCGTCTGTGGCGGACGTTTTTGAAAAGGCAAGGAAGTTTCCCAGTGATAGTGTCAAGGCAAAGTTCATTATACAAAAAGATTATGGAAATCATTGCCTTAGAGGATCAGCCATTCTCTGTCGTAGAAGATGTTGGGTTTCGTAGGCTGATCGAGCACATTGAGCCCCGTTATGCCATACCGAGCAGACGAGATTTTTCAAAAGGTGTGTTTACCTGAGCTGTTTAATGTTGTTGCAACTCACGTCCATAAGCATATAACTGCAGATATTTCAGCAATTAGTTTCACGACAGACATTGTTTGAATTTTATTTTATCCTGTGCATTGTTGCAATGTGCTATAAATAAATATTTTCATCATTTGTAATTGATTTATTCTTTGAAACTTCAATATTAATTTATGCAATTGAAAAAATTATAATTAATAATAATTGGCATAATTTCTTTCGGTGTTTCGGTTTTCGGTTTTCGGACTTGCAAACTCTTTTTCGGTTTTCGGTTTCTGCCAAGAATTTTCATTTCGGTGCATCCCTAATAATAAATGTAAATAAAATAAATATTTTTGTATGATGGGTATATACACCGGTGGGTATATGGGTATATACACCGACCAGGCATAACCTGCCCAATATTGTGTTGGTTGCCATTTTGCTGCCAAAACAGTCGTGACCCGTCGAGGATGAACAGCATGAACTTTTTTCAGCAATTTGAGCTAAAGGAGCTCGTCTGTTGGATCCAACCACACGGTCCAGCCTTCGCTCCCCGCATGCATCAATGAGCCTTAAGTTTACCACTGTTTCTTCCTTGGAGCACTTTTGAAAGATACTGACACTGCAGACCAGCAACAGCCAACAAGAGCTGCAGTTTTGGAGACGCTCTGACCCAGTCGTCTAACCATTACAATTTGTCAAACTCGCTCAAATCCTTCCGCTTGCCCATTTTTCCTGCTTCTAACACATCAACTTTGAGGACAAAATGTTTACTTGCTGCCAAATATATTCCACATTCTAACAGTTGCCTTGATAAAGATCAGTGTTATTCACTCCCCGGGCATATTGTTATAATGTCATGCCTGATCTGTCTAGTTTAAGCGAATAATGATGTCAATCTTATCAAGAACTTTTAGGCTTGTCACATGTACATTACAGCAAAATTACCCCTCCCCCAGGAAGCTTGGGTCAGAGCGCAAGGTCTACCATGTTATAGCGCCCCTGGAACACAAAAAGTTAAGGGCTTTGCTAAAGGGCCCATACGCGTGGTAGCATGGCAATACCAGGTCTTGAAACCCTGCCCTTCTGATCAGAAACCCAGAGCCTTAACCACTGAGCTACCACTTCTCTTTCATTAGGGCAAAATGAAAGTAATTTTTTTGCACAATAATGACATAATAATATAAATAATTTTGCTGCATAGGCAAAATAAAATGATCCTGGAGTTATTGCTAAGCAGCCACTGGCCCAATGATCAGTGTTTGGTATTTGAACATTCTGGTGAGAAGTTTAAAGCTAACAGACAAAGTTAGCAAGTTGATCTGCAAATGAATACATATTGGAGGACAGCATAATTAAATTTTATTATATTAAATATTCCGACTTATGTCGGCTTCCAAGCTCAATATTACAGCGTCGCGTCTCGTCTGTGGTAGATTCTCATGATCTTTCCTTCCTTTCTTAATTACATTTCCGCTCCTCTATACATAGTGTGTGTTTATATCTTGGCTTTACACCGGAGGATGTTTTTCTGTCTGCCTTCGTGCCACGAATATCTTCTGCTTTCTTTCTTTTTTTTGTTTTAATTTACATTAGCTATGATGAGAAAAATGCCCTTATACTGATATTCCCTCCTGCTCATTTTCTTCTGAATATAAAACCAGAAATGAATCATCTTACAGCATTTCCTTCCCGAATCTGTAATAGGATTGCTTTCTCTCGGGATAGATTAGCTACTCAGCGCCGTGAGCTAATTGACGCTCCGCTTCCATGTGAAATCATGATGGCGTTTTTAAGGTGCATCATCAGCATGGAATGTGGAGAAATGTGGTGAAAAGGATGATTTGACTAAAACATGTCTTGATCGTGAGCGGGTGACGGACTGCAGGACGGGGACATTAAAACCGAAGGATGATGGTAATGATGATGATGATGATGGTGGTGGTGGTGATGGTAAAGCTGGAGTGCAGTCAGGCCCTTGGGTTAGTCACCTACTTTCTTTTCTTTAATGGCACCGGTGATCTGTAGCTAATGGTGCCGGCACACACACACACACACACACACACACACACACACACACACACACACACACACACACACACACACACACACACACACACACACACACACACACAGAGGATATATACCTCTTCAACTTTCTCTTGCTGGTCCTTTTAATATCTCTCTCAGATTCTCTTTCTTCTTCCATTTTTTTTGCCCAATTCTTGATTTCTTTCTTCCCTCAATCCTTTTTCTCATCCTCTCTGTTACTTACTCTCTAGCCTCTGCAAGCTTGAATCCGACATGTATGAGAAGACATCGTACATAATCGCAATTGAGTTACAGTGACTTCTGATTATAGACATCATCTACGTTATATTCTGTGACATGGGTCTCCAACCATGGGTCTGCGGCAGTACTGCATGGGGTCCATTAATTCATGTTGAATCACTTTTTTTTTTTTTCCATAAACAAAGATATTTAAAAAAAAAAAAAAAAAATTATTATTACATTAAAGTTCTATTAAAATGAAAGCGAAAATGTATGTAGCTTCAAATCTATTTAAATATAAGAACTGTGAACAGCTTATTAAATTGTGTTTTTAATTGCAAAATTTTGGTTTGTTTTGATGCATATATCTTTTTGAAAGATAAACCTGAAAAACTTTGAAGACACCTGTTTTAAGAAGTTCTACCAGAGACGCTGTTTCTTTCTGACGAGAACATATCATGTAGATTACATTGTTCAGTTTACAGTTAAAAAAAAAAGGTTTATGTAAGGACATCTATTACAATAAAATTTGGACACCTGAATGTTTTAACCATATTTGGTTCTTCTTCAAACTATGCAATTATCCTCACTGTTGCTGCTGAGAATGATTCCACATGAACAGTCTAAAAGATCCAAAGTTACATTCTAAGAGGGGAAACGGTGGTGCAGTGGTGAAGGCTCTGGGTTACTGATCATAAGGTTGGGGTTTCAAGATCAAGCACCACCAGGCTGCCATTGTTGGACACTTGAGCAAGTCAACCCTCTGTGCTCTATGGGTGCCATACCATGGCTGACCCTACGCTCTGATCCTGGCTTACTGAAAGGCTGGGATATGTGAAGTTTGGAAAAGGTGGTAGCTTAGTGGTTAAGGCTCTTGGGTACCAATTGGAAGTTTGGGGGTTCTGGTATTGACTTTACTAGCATTCATGTAGCTGAATTAATCTCTCACAGATCTTCACAAGCACACTTCAAAATCTAGTGGAACAGCTTTCCAGAAGAGTGGAGGTTATTATAACAGCAAATGGGGACAAATATGGAATTGGGTGTTTTTCTCAAAGAAATACCATCACACATAATCCATATTTATAATCATATTAAAGCACATGTGATCAGACTAGATGGATTTCAAATTGAGCATTTTTGTCATGTAATGAAGTGAATAAAACATACAAAAAGCAAAACACGAAAACAAAACCAAACTACAGGCAGGAAAACAAAAAATATAGCCTGAGCAAGATGAGGACTGTGAATACGATAACCAGCACAGGTGACAAATACGAAATCAGGTTTAGTGTCAAGTCTTTATATAAGTGCTAATTAGCTGAGAAAGTGATGCAGGTGCAAATAATAATGTGACATGAAACATTGACATACATTCCATTCCATGGCCCTAATTCTTTCATTTTTCCACAGTCGTGTCGAGTCATATGCTAGTTCGGCAACGTGAAAACAAACCAAATACAAAAAAATGTCAAATTCTTGTTTGTAATTAAATTGTTGTTTCAAATTCGAAAGCCCAATAGAAGAATCTAGAGCTATCAGAATTCTGAAACCAACTGTATTTCCATTTATGTATTTATTATATACGTTATATACATGTATTCATTATATACAAGTTATCATTGTGTCTGTATATAATTAACGGGATTAAAATAAAACATTTCAAAATTTCCAATTCTCTCGTCGCCATTTGCCGATGTAGCCCTCGAGGAAGTTAGTGATCGCTCCTGATTTTTAAACACAATGCGGATCCTTTTTTATTATAAAACGAATGGAAAATGAGTTTCACAAGGCCACTGCAAAGCTGGTGCACAGAACCGGTTTGAAAATGCAAAATGAAACAAAAACCCCATTACATTTGCACGTGAAGTGATACGTCCTTGTGTATAAAATCGTGAAAAAAAAGAACGGGCGACCTTCACAGGAGAATCTGGCATGGTATTGTCTCTGTTAGTAGTTTATCTTGGCAAATAGACAGAAGTGCTGTGTTTTATGCTTTTTATGTGCTTTAGGACACTCCCCATTTTTTTATTTTGTTGGTTTTAAACATGAGAAATAAATTATTGAAGTGGTAGCTGATGAAGACCTGCAAAAAATAGATTTCAGGACAGTCAAAGTCAAAATAAAATATACATGTTGGCAAAAGTATGAGAAGTTGAAAGAAATTCAACAGCAAGTTGGTGTTATAAACATAAGCTTTTCTATGGCCCAAAGTTTTGGATGAAAATCAATTTTACAGCAAATAAGGGAATTACAGTACAGTGATAAACTAATATTTTGAATGCACTGCTGTACTGTAAGATATAAAGAAAATGCATCAAGCCATTTTATCCACTTTAGGACACATGATTTAGACTTACATTGCACAGAAAGCACCAAAGAGAATACTATGACTCTGTTCACAAACTTGAGAGTCCTCTTGCATCTGTTTTACGGTGAGACTGACACACTCACGGGAGTCGGTGCCAAGTTTTTTTATTATTATTATTTTTTTACTTTTCATATGAATTTTTATCAACCTATTTTAAGGTTATTTTGTTTCTACCCAATTGCATTACAACATTACATTTCAAACCGTTGCATTAAAGAAGACTTTGTCATGGGAGGAATACATTGTCTGATACAACGTCTGAAGCTTTTTTTTTTGCCTTTTGCCATTTCAGAAGCCATCACTTTTTTTTAAACCCGGTGAGAAGATCTTATGCTACAGAGAGATTTTCTGGTAAGCCACAACCCCAAACCCACCTTCAGGTTGGAATAATTGCCATTGCCCCCTGCATGATGCAATAGCTAGATGAATTTTGACAGAAACCCTAATCACAATAAGAGAGAAATTGTTTTGAGGAGGCCTATGAAAACCTTGTGGACAGTCAGCTAAACACAGGGTACTTCTGAGAGAGGACAACTGGAATAAGAGCTGGTATAAAGGTGGCCTAGAATAAAGCTGGCTGCCTTGTCCTTCCAGCCGTGCCCATGATTGTCCCAATGGTTTGCCTTTGGTCAGCGCCAAAGTCTTTGCTACCAGGTCTGCATATTACCCTGCACCTTAATCTGACAATCCTATCATCTTACCTTCTGATGACTTCATTGATAACTTCTAAGAATCTTTAATTCTTCTCCTTGAGTGCTGTGGAGACAGAGTGCTGATTTAGCAACCAGGGAGCCCTGATTAGCTAGTATGCTGGTTTCTCACGATTCCTGTCTTGAATAGCCAGCAAGTGTACCGAGTCTCTTGCTTTGCCTTGCTGGACACTAATATACCAAGCTCCTGTCATGGCTAGCCAGCTTGCAGGTCTTCCCTGATTGCTCTGAATCCTGTCAAGACCAGCTGGCTTGCTGATTTCCCAAGTTACCCTGCAATGTGTAAATCTCCTGGCTTTGCAGAGGACCTTCTTCACCTCACTCAGATTCTGCAGAGGACCTTGACATCCCTCCACCTCCACCTGACTCCTCAGCAGTCCTTGTTGTCCATCTGTCTTTTTTCTACTCCCCAGACACTATCTCCCCACCTCCTACCACCAGCAAGAAGGTCTTCACCCTACATGGTCCTCTTCTTCCAGTCTTTTGTCCCATACAGACACTCTCTGCCTTGTCATGATTTGTTTAAGTACCAATTTTTTTTTTCCTGTCTGTGTTTTGACCACTGGCATTAATTTAATGATTCTGGAATGAACAACAATAAGAAACACATTAGTAAAGTGTATAGAGTAAAGTTTTTGGGGTATGGGTTAGTAGGTGAGTGGTTTTGTGGTTCAAGGCTATGGGTTAGAGGTTTAGGGTTAGGGGAAAGGGTTTAGGATTAGCGGTTAGAGTAAATTTTTCAGAATTAGGGTTAGTGTCTAGAGGTTAAGTTTAAAATTAGGGTTTGTTGTTTGAGGTTAGTGGTTAGAGTTTGCAGATCAGAGCTATGTGTTATTGGTTAGGGTCAAGGGTTAGAGTTAAGAAGTGATAGTAAGGGCTTAGGGTTTGAGGCTAGAGATAAGAGATTATGCTTTAGGCTAGGGGTTAGGGTTTACTGTTAGTGGTTAGTGTAAAGGTTTCAGAGTAAGAGATAGTGGTTAGGGCTGGGTTTAGGATAAGAGTTGGGGTTTATGGTTTGGGAGGTTTGAGGTTATTGGTTAGGGTTTGGGGTTTAGGGATAGGGGTTATCAGTTAGAGGTTAGAGATAAGTGATGAGGGTAAGGTTTTAGGGTTTAAGACTGGAGATTAAAGAGTAGGGATTAGAGCTTTAGGGTTTTAAGTTTTTATGATCAAGGGTTAGTGGTTAGAGTTTGGGATTCAAGGTTACAGTTCATGTTTACTGCCTAGAGGTTAGAGTAAAGGGTTTGACGTTAGAATTTTTAGTTAGGGTTTATCAATTAGGGGTTCTCAATTTTCGAAAATTGCATCCAGCTCATCAACACCATGGTTAACATCCTACACTCACAGTCTTATCAGATTTTTTTTCAATATCTCATCATATTCTGTTCAATCACACAATTAATTTTTTTGTCTTTCAAACCCCGTTCCTCTTTCGTTGTGCCGCAGTTGAGGTTTTTTTTGACACTTTATTGGAACATATGGGGCTTTTTTGTATTATTGCCAAAGCAACTATCAGGCAATTGATACTAGAGCTAGTATATTAATTCTATCACTTGATCTCTCTCTCTCTCTCTCTCTCTCTCTCTCTCTCTCTCTCTCTCTCTCTCTCTCTCTCTCTCTCTCTTCATCTTGTGTAATCTGTGTTTTCTCCATCTTCTATTATTTTTGCTCTCTCTATTTCTTTATTCCTTTCTTGCTTTCTCTGTCTCTTTATTGTCTATTTTTTTGCTCATTCGGTTTCCCACTCTTTACCTCACTCACTCGGCCTGTCTTTTTTGCTCATTCGGTTTCTTCTCTACCTCGCTCACTTTGTCTGTCCTTAGTTTTTTTGTCTATCTCAGTTCAGGTCAGTTTTATAACTTTAGCTGTCGCTCTCCAATTCTTCCTCTCCAATTTTTTTCTTCATTCCTTTCTATCTCAATGTCTTTTCTTTAATGTCTTTTATTTACTCATCACTTACTCATAGTAGTGTGTTTAACCATGCCTGATAAGCTGTTTTTCTCTTTTTTTCTCTCTTTCTTTCTCATTGACAGCTGAGAACAAAGCAATGACATGAATGAGCTAAATAAAATAAATAAAAGCACTATTTAAAGGACTAGAGCCTAGAGAGAAAAAGAAAAGAAAGAGGAGAATGAACAAGGGATGGAGCAAGACAGAGAGTAAGAGAGAAAGAGAATGGACAAGGCCATTAAGTCATATACAGGGCCTAAGGTGCACTTTCCTCTGATCGTTTTTGTACCCTTGACTGTGCTCGGTACTCACATACGTACAACTCTCAGCCCCAAGTGTGCAACTCGTCCTATTCCATTTCCCAATTCCATCTGCTAACCCCCAACCCACCCCCCCAAACACACACACACACACACACAAACACACACACACACACACACACACACACACACACACACACACACACACACACACACACACACACACACACTATAACTACAACAAATAAAAGCCTGATGGAAACACATGTAATCAGAAGCACAAAGAGTTCTCAGCGGGATCCCATAATTAAGCTCCGCCTACACATAGAGATAATTTTTAGAACACATATTTTACGGAAAATCTTTTCATTTTGAGTTCTGTGTGGGTGGGTAAACATTGACACTGAGCATGCTACTGCATGTTTTATACATGACAAATTAATTAATAATCACAATACCATTGTTCCTTTCCAATAGGTTCCTCCTGAAGTTCATCTCCTGGTTACATATGTAACCATGGCTCCCTCAGGGAACGAGGCGCTGCATCAGAAACGCTTTAGGAAAGCTTTCACGTTGTCCACACTCTGAATTACATTTATAATTAGTCCAATCGAAAGCTCAGCGTCACCGGCACCGGCACCGGTGGCGTCACGACCAGGAAACCTAAAAGCACATGGAGTATAACTAGTGCCAGCTTCTGAAAAGGGAAGGAATCGCTGCAGCAATCCAGGCAGTGTCTTATTCCCTTGGGGAGCCATGGTTTCATATGTAACCTGAAGACTTTCCCCTTCAGGAACTTAAAGAAATGATTTGGGAACGAAAGTCCAATTAAGCCACACTGACCAGTGTGGATGGGTGCAGCTAGAGCGAAGGACAGAGGGGCCAGGAGTGGCACTAAGGTTGAGGCTATAGAACCTGACAAAGGACAAGGTGGACCAGCCTGCAGCATTTTGCTAATGTCCTGGAGGGAAAATCCAGAGGACAAGGCCTTAGAGGCAGCCACACTTTGAGTGGAGTGCTCTCTGACCCCAAAGGAGAGGGGAGACCACAAGACTCTTTTGAGTCTGGTTCCTCTCAAGGTTTATTCCTCATGACATCTAAGGGTGTTTTTCCTTACCACAGTCGCCATGGCTGCTCATCAGGGATAAATACACACCATTCACTTTAACTGTTAAATTCTGTAAAGGTGCTTTGAGACAATGTCTGTTGTAAAAAGCGCTATAGAAATAAACTTGACTTCACTCTCCTCTGAGGGCCAGAGCAGACAAACAGCTGCTCCGACTTCCTACCACATTTCTACCACATACCCTGATCTAGCGTAGAGAAAGGCTCTTGCCAAGCTTGGAGTAAAAAGGTAGAGAGAGCTATGGATTGAAGAATGTTCTCTACCACCTCGGTGGAGAGACTGGTGGCTAGGGATACCAAATTGCTCCACCACATTCGGGTGGAGTCGCCATTCCTCGAGAGGGCATCTGCACCCTGGTTTAAGCGGCCTGGGATATGCACTGCCTTCAAGGAGACCAGCCTCCCTTGGGCCTATAGGAGGATCTGCCATGTCAGCTTGTACACAAGGCAAGATTGCAGATCTAAACCCAACCTCTAATCACTAACACTAACTCTGAAAACTTTAATCTAACCATAAACCCCAACCCCTAACCCTAAACCACAGACTGTATGCAATATGCTTATGTGTATAGACATCAATTGACCATACCATTAAACCACTGCTGGGTGAAGTAAATAACATGAATTTTCTTGTTACAGTAGCACCTGTCTAATGGTAGGATATACAGTGTGCTGCAGGGAAATGGGAAATTTCTGAACTAGGAGTTTGGTAGCCCTGTTTGGAACCAGTGCGACCTCATTTATAACCAATAGTTTGCTCCAAAACCATTTATAAGCATAGTTATTTATAATAATAAGTGCTGCACAAATGGGAATATTGGCAGCATGACCGGTTAGGACATAATGACCATGTGGGGAAGAAATAGCACCAGGATGCACTATTAAAACAACACCTAATCCTGCCTTAAGACCAAGTAAAGCCATTGTAAGGTAAAAGCCATGGCAAAGATATTCCCTAACTTCAGTGGCCTCTTTAAAGCAGAAAAATTAACCCTGGCATACTGCAAACTTCAGGAATGATGTGACAAAGAATGGCATCCATATATCAATGAGTCTGAGCTGTTTTGGTTAAACATAGGGGTCGAAGAGGCAACTGATGTTAAGGAATACCTTTGCCGTGGCTTTTAACTTTCATGGTCTAAAGGTCGAATTAGGTGTTTCGGTAGGTGTCAAAGTAAAATCCACATGAAGGTCAGGACCCAAGAATGCCCAGCAGAATATTGCCCAGATCACCACAGTGTTTTTACTAGCTTGCCTTGTTTTAATAATGCATCCTTGTCATCATGACATCCTACCTGGTGATGATGCCACGTTGGTGGCAGGTGGCTTTAATATAATGGCGAATCATTGTACTCTAAACAACCTAACCTCCAACATGACCTCATCAGTCATTTTAATTTAAATTACATTTTCAAGCTCTCCGACAAACATTTGTTAATATTTTGGGTTGGTTCTATTTCCACAAATAGAAAAACAAAACAGAAGATTAGGCACCTATATTGCTCTAAAGCCCAAGAGTAGTATTCTGGGAGTCCTCACAATCGGTCGCTCCCTACAGGAACATGGACTGCTGAGTGAGCACTGTTCAGAACTTTATGATAATGCAAGAATCTGGTGCAAATAAAAGTGTTAAAATATGTGAGTGAGGAGAGTCTGAAAATATCTCGGGTCAACGTTCAGAATAAAGTTCACCATAAAGGGGACACATTGGTCAGTGGGGTCACACGTGAGTCAGCAAAGCTGGTGTAAAAATATGCACATGCATTAATAAAACTTTGTCTTCAGAGACAAGCAGGGGAAAGTGTCATACTGTATCCCAGTGATTTCCTGGTCAGGGTTGTAGATTCAGATTCTATTATCCTGGGAAAGGGATGGATGTGAATTGGGGAAACATCCTGGATCGAATGCCAGGCCACTGTAGGGCAGCGTAAACACAAACACAATCCCACACTAAAAAACTAGAAAACCACATAAATAACCTGAGATCAGGATATAAAAAGGGACCATGAAGCTTAGAGATGCCACATTGTTGCTCTGAAACCATTACACGATGCACTTTATGTGGCAAGGACCCAGTCCTTAGCTATGTTTTAGTCCTTATCTCTGTGTTTTAGTCCTTAGCTCTGTGTTTTTCTGTTGTGTAGCTTTTTGTTGATTTATTAAGCACCAGGGTTTTAGAGAAACGTTGTCTCATTTCACTTTGTACTGTGTCAGCTATATATGGTTGAGATGATAATAAATGCTTATTGACTCTTATCGACTCCTTGTGCTTTCCATCGTACCTGGAAATCCCAACAAGGATATAAAGTTAAAGGAGGCATTATACTTGTCACATGTTCATTACAGCACAGTGAAATTCTTTCTTCACATATCTAAGTGGTCAGGGCACAAGGTCAGCCAAATTACTGTGCAGTGCCCCTTGAGCACAGAGGGCTAAGGGCCTTGCTCAAGGGCCCGAGTGGCAGCAATACTGGGGCTTGAACTTCCGGTTCAATGGTCTATGTAAACACTTACAACCATCATTAATCCTTTAATCCCAAACAATTGTAATTTATTTAATAATATTAAATCTTTTCAACAATCCAGAACATTCTGGTGTTCGGATGGGATGACCTGCTCAGATACAGTATATCCCCATGTCTCAGTTATTCACAGTTTTCAGATATTTGACCTTGAAAGTCAAATCAAGCATTTTTGTAGATGTGAAAATTACTTTCAATATCCCAAAGTTGTACTGAGATGTCTAACAGTCCTGCCCACTCCAAACTATCTAACTTAATGAACAAACGAATAAATAAATAAAAAGAGAAGAGCTTTTTTTTTTTATAAACAGCAGATAAATACTTTTTCACAGGAAATCTCAAAATGGACTTTTTTCTTTTTCAATTTTTAATTGACAATATTGCTCACTTCTTCCTACTTTACATTGACATTAGGGGTGTCCCCAATATCCCATATCCCAGACCACATAGTCGAATCAGAAATGTCAAGTATTGCTTATAGTCGAATCATGTATGTGTTGGGGTACCAGGTGGTCAACAAGTGGGTAAGACTTTTTCCCTCCACACACAGAAATTTGGAAGCCTGCTCAGACACATTTAAAAAAGGTTTGCAGAATTAGGCAAACATTCTTCTATACTTTCCAGAAACTCCCATGCATTGATAAATATTTAAATTCCTGCCACAAGATGCTCCATTTGTCCATTACAGTGAAAAGAAAAGTAAAACAGAAATCTGTCATGTTGGGTTGGATTTATTCTCACGTTAAAAATATTTATTAGAAGTTTCTTTCTTTTCACCTTTTTATTTACCGCATTATCATAATAGGCTGTAAATGAACTTGTTGGGAGAAAACCGGTAGTTCTATGTCAAATCAGACATTGAGCACCCCTAAGGAACTAAAATAGCATGATCCTTGTTTGATAACACCTCTGTGAACATTCGACTGCAAGATTGGTTTTAAACCAGGCTCCGAATATTTGACTATTCGGGGTCACCATTTATTGACACAAACCCAAACACTATAATGGAAGGGTATTAGCAAGAGGGAAAGTTGGTGAAGATGGTGGTGAGACCTGCTATGGTGTACAGTTTCAAGATGGCGGCATTGACAAAAAGACTGGGGATGGAGCTGCAGGTGGCAGAGTTGAAGAAGCTGCGATTTTCATCAGAAGTGATAAGGATGGACAGAATTAGAAACAAATATATTAGAGGAACTGTGCAGGTATGACATTTTAGAGACAAGGTGAGAGAGGGGTTAATGAGATGGTCCGTTTTGGACATGTCCAAGGAGAAGAATGGAGTATATCGTTAGGAGAATGCTAAGGATGGAGCCACCAGGTAGGTGGAAAAAAGAAAGGCCAAAGGGCAGGTAATGGATGTGGTGAGGGAAGACATGCAGGTAGGTAATTTGAAAGAGGCAGATGTACAGGACAGAGTGGTATGTAGACGGATGATCCACTGTGGTGACCCTCTAACGGGAGCAGACAAAAGCAGAAGAAAAGACATTGAGAAAAACACAAAACTTAAGTGTTTATTCCTTTCTCAAAAGTACATGCAACTTTAAGACAACATCAGACTGTTCTGAAATGTCTCGTTTAGCGCCTGTGAAAGCTGGCCATTGACTCTTTATTGACACTGACATTAACTTTAGCAAGCATGTATGTGCATGTAAGAGGGAACAAGCGTGAAAGAGCAAGAGAAGAAGACAGAGAGATCGAGAAAGCTGGCCTTTATCAAAGTCAGAAGCTGCCCTTTTCGGCATCGTGCAGCCTAGCTGAGTCCGGCTCTTTGAATCTGCTGACAAGTGAGAAGAGGTTTCAGGAGACGGTTGGATTATGGTATGTGAGAGGAAAGGCTTGCCCATGCTTATAACCCCCCCCCCCCCCAACACACACACACACACAAACACACACACACACACACACACACACACACACACACACACACACACACACATATACACTATTATCTATTGTACATATGCAAAGAGAGTCCAGGACTTATCACTGACCTCCATTGTCAAGTGGCTGGGTGTTTAAACGCTACACGTCTCTCTTTGCTTCAGTGGCACAGAGCCAGGGAGCCGGAAAACAAGCAGAATTGCTCATAATTGCTCACATTCAGCCAGTGTCGGATCGAATCAGTGTAGTGAAACCACACGCACAGCTAATAGACACAGTCTTTCTGTTTGGCCAGGCCTGTAAACTCAGTAATAATGTTTTTTAATACAGAACAGATGGGATGAATGTAATTTAGCGCAGGAATTACAAAAGGATAGGAAACTAAAGAGGATCACATCAGTGTCAGTGAATTTACATTCACCTATTCATTTACCTACATCATCATCGGAACCCAACTACCAGCTATTTAGCTGCTATCTTCAGCACAGCAGATGTCTGCACAGAGCACACATGATCATCACTGATTCCTCACATACATTTCTTACTTTCCAGAAGGAGAAACAGGAACATTCATATCAGAACCAGTGGGATCAGGACCAGCGTTTTTCCAGCAAATACCACCCTATTGCACTTTACACTACACCAATAAGCACACTGATGATCACTGATTCTTTTACTGCCAGTAATCCTCATGCAGTTATATTCTTTATTATCCTTGCTTGTCATTATATCTGTATATCTTGGTGTATATACAATATATAGTCTCATATGTTTGGAAACATCTAGTGTTTTATCATTGTTGAGACACACGTTCATGTTCCTTGTTTCCATGCAAAAATCGAGGTTATTTCCACGTTTTTTTCATTAAAGAATCCTTGTGAGCATGAATACCAGCTTTATACACTCCTGGGATCCGGACAGTTTCAAGAAACATTCAGGTGAAATACCTTGCCATGCCTCTTGTAAAACTCGCCGAATGTGTTCTTCACTAGTTGGTGATTTCTTTCTTGTGATCCAGTTCATCCCAAAGCGGTACAGTAGGATTCAGGTGAGTTGACTGGGCAGGACATTTCATGATAGATCACACTTCAGACGACTGTTTGCTCTCTAAATAACACAAAGAGCTTAGACATATTTGTCACTTCTGCTCATCGTCTTGTTATATGGTGAAGTCGCTTCCAATGAGCCGCAGTCCAGACGGATGCATGCTGTTAAAATATGGAATGGTTGCCATGTTGGAACTTTTCACTTTCTGGAATAAGTTCCCAACCTTCAATGCTCCAAAGCAACCCCAAACCATTAAGCATCCAGCTTCATGTTTGACTGTGGGGGTGAGGCAGTCTGACTTTATCCGGCCATGTTTTTTTTGTCTGGCATAAGTTCTTCTGTTAGAGCCAAAAATGTCAAATTGTAACGGCACAAAACATTTTTACAGTCATTCACTGTATGCGCAACATTATTCAAATAATACAGTGTATATACAGATTTTATAGAGATATATATAAAGGCAAGCTAGGTTATGCTGTGAATTTACATTTATATACAGTATAATATTAATTATAGAAATATATAGAGATAATGTACAGAGTGGATATGAATGGCTCTGAGATTCCAGTTTCTTACCACACAAAAGACCTCATCAGTAATACAAAAGATCCACCATTATCTCTGGCCTGCTTCTATAAACACTAATATTACCGTAATGCAACCCCAACACTGTTCATTTCACGTGTTACACACTGGTGGACAGTAATGAAGTAAATGTAAATTGTTATTGTAGCTTTTTCACATATCTGTAACTTACTGAAGTATTTTCATTTGGAAAGACTTTTACTTTAACTTTAACATTTCATAGTCAAATATCATAGTCAAATAACTTTTTATTCAAACACATTTTGTGAAATCAGTCATAATTTTTTATATATGAGCGGATAAAAACACACACGTAAAAGAGCACACAGCAAGCCACCAATCAGGGTAGAGCGTGGGCTCATTTTTAAACTTGCGTTGATTGTCGGTGAGAGTAATAAACTTTTTGAGAAGGATAAATGATGGAAGAAAATCCTGCACCTTTGACCTTATTTGTGCGATTTTTCTTTAAGTGGTTGAAAAGAAAAAAAAATCATAAATATAATTTTATTAACAGATCGGTGTGTTAAGAGTAGCATTAGAGTCTTTTAACATAAAGTTGATTAAGCAAAGAGTCTTGTGACAGAAATGATAATAGGAACATTATAGCCATAATAAATCATAGCACTTTGGACACTTAAGTACATTTGAAGGCAAATACTTTTCTACTTTTACTTAAGTGAAAGTTTAAAAGGGACACTTTTACTTTTAGTGGCATCACATTTCACTGAATGTCTCTCAATTTTTACTCGAGTACATGATACTTCATCCACCACTGGTGTTATGTTAACACAATAAACAAGGACTACTATATTGCAACCCTGCACCTTGGACTTATTCAGAGAAAAATGATCATTGCTCTGCCTTACCTTACATACCCTTCACAAACTGTGCAGTTCATGACTTTATCTTTATTTATTTATTATTTAATTTCCCTAGTTTTTATAACTTTTCCTATTTTTATAGCAATAGCACATCATGTCAAATTCTAAACCTGCTGGTTCTGGTGTGAATGGCACTGTAACTCCTTACTGGATGGAAGGAGATTGAACATTTGGTGACTAGGATGGGATAGTAGTGCCTGTTGACTGCACTTTTGATGCTGAACTGCATTTCAATGCTGAGGACCTGCACTGTGGAATAACAAAGAATTTCCATCAATTTATTTGCATTTATTCATTTCTCAATACAATAATCCTGTAATGTGCAGTCAGGTCAGAGACAGGATGCCTGTGTATACAATTAGCATTAGGAGCAAAAACAATAAGAGCCGGAAAACCGGAAAAACGAACAGGAATAGACCGTGCAACGAGATCCGAGGCTTTAAATAACCAGACTAATGAAAGGCAGAATGAAGAACAGGTGCACACATAAGGAAAATTTACAGGAAACAAGAAAGCTGATAACATTTGCTCCAGTGTGTTTACGTTCACCTACATGCCACGAGAAGTGATCAAAATCAAAGCTGGAGCCAGATCAAAGATTTTAAAAGACACTTTTAGGTAATAAAACACTCAAAATAATGCAGTTATAGGAAAATAATCAACAACAACACACTGTGTATGAGAATTTAAACACATCATTGCCCTACGCTGGAGTGGCATCTCATATCCACTGTCATTTTAATCATGATACACTATATAGACAAATGTATTGGGGAACATGAATTTTTCAGCAATATGTGGTTCTTTCCCAAACTGTTACCACGAAGTTGGAGGCACACAATCGGAGTGTTGGGTGTATGTGGAAGATACTGTTCCTACTGAACTCCTTTGGGATGAATATGAACGCTGATTGCGTCCCAGGCCTCCTAACATCACCTACATCAGTACCTGACTTTACTTACAAACTTGTGGCTGAATGAATCTCTCCCAAATCTTTAGTGAAACATCTTCCCAGAAGAGTGTGGGACTTAATGTGGAATGGGATGTTCAAAAAACACATACAAAATGGTCAGAGGTCCATAGACCAAGTCCAAGTAGTGTAAAGTACTTACTGAAAAGAGGTGGATGAATAATTCATTAAATAAATAGAAACTACACCGCCCGTCAAAAGTTTTCTGTACGTCTTATTACAGTTTAATCACTATTATATCAATTAAATAAATCAAGTTAACTTGTGTAACTTAATAACAACTCATTTTCAGACCCGAAAGGGGTTCAAAATGAGTACTTTATTAAAGCCAGATGCGCTCGTGCTGATATTAACTGTAAAACATAAATACGTGGCTCTCCTGAAGGGCCTAATGAGAGTGAGGATGAGGCCTATTCTAATTCGATTAGATCAGCACTGTTCCAATAAGCCAGGTCTAGCATTTCTCAACCAGTAACAAGGCAAAATGCTGGTTACACGATTAGCATTAGAGGCTGTACAGTGATCATAAAAGCAAGGGTCAATACACACATACATAGGCAATTTCCAAAATAAAAAAAGCTACCTCGTAAACAACAAAAATAAGAGCCAGAAATGAACAGGAATCGACTTCGCAATGAGACAAAGTACCCAGATACAATAGCATTAATAGACAAACTAATAAAAGGCAGAACGAAGAGCAGGTGAGCACACATGGGAAATTAACCAATAACCCGATGGGGGGAGAGACAAAGCAAAAAAGTTTGTTCAGTGCTGTGTGCTGAGGGGATTCAGGATAAACCCTGCTAATAATAAACATTTATTGATTTACTTAAACTTTATTGCTTTTGGTTAAGACAGCATACTTACAGGGAAGTGATCACTCAGTCTTACTGATTGGTACTGTAGGTTGTGGGTTCAAGCCCCAGCACTGCCAAAGCTGCCACTGTTGGGGCCTTGAGCAAAGCCTTTAATTGACTCTGCTAAAGAAAAAGATTTACTGTGAGACAAGTAAAAGCCCCTTTTTGTTTAAAATGTAGCCGTTCAAGATAAAGGATTAAAATCTGACCATAGCGATTTTTAACTAGACTATTAGTTTTTGAGAGACTTATGCATGTTCCTTTTTTTTATATAAGTAAGAAACTAGGTAAAGTCTGAATAAATCTCTCAGCAGTCTTCACAAGCACACTTCAATATCTAGTGGAACATCTTTCCAGAAAAGTGGAGGTTATTATAACAGCAAATGGAGAATAAATATGAAATAAGATGTTCAAAAAGAAACACCATTTTAACATTCAGTCTATCTGTAATGCATCAAGCTGACAAGTGGCGTTTCCATTCTGTATACGGAGTTTGAGAGAGCAGTGGTATTAATACACACACAAACAAACTTGGAAAATGGCATTAGTGGCATGCTGAAATACAAACATTCTTCAAACATTATTCCAAATAGTGTATTTGTATTTTCTAAAGCACTTCAATCCCTGCAAGCACATCATCCAACCCTGGTTCATCTGCTGAAGATGCTCCGCCTTGGTACCGTGGACCAGAAGTAAGCAAGCAGAGCTCATTTAAACACTAAAAACATTCTTGCGAACATTGGTCGAAATAATAAAACCTGCCAGAGTCATTTTGGTGAAATATGTTTACTTCAACTGCAACTGCTAAGCTAGTACTTTAATAAAACACTAAACTCACCGGTGTAAAAGAAACACCAATGTTTCTTATTGAGCCGTTTCCTGAAGGTCCACATACCATCACAATGATGCAATAAGACAACATCACACACATAGCGCTAAACAGAGAACAGCTCGCAGTGCTACGGCTCATTCCAGCACCGCTAATTATCAAGCCACAGAAGCAAACACAACATCCGACGTCTGCCTTCACAGGATTGTCTTCATACTTATATGGTTCAATTTCTCAAATAAGATCACTCCAGTTTCAAATTTATGTCAGTGATTCCAGATGGGAAACTTTTTAGGAGGGACCTTGATGCCAGACAATGCAAGAGATCACAAGTCAAAGATGAAGACAATATAATGTGGGGTTTTACTAAACTCTGAAGCAAAATAAGACGAGATGTGAAATAGGACACTTTTGAGAGTTTTTGCCATCTGGAATGTCCATGTATGTTGCTTTATAATAGAAAGTGTAGGTTAGAAAACGAATACTCAATGTATGGGTGAAAAACCCACAACAACATAATTTCTCATGAGTCCACCTGCAACTAGAAAATACTTTTCTATAGGCTCTTGTAAGATTTTTACTCAAAACATTTTAATCTATTTTAGAAAATAGCATTTATATGTACAATTAGGGTTATCTAAATATACTTAAAAAATCATCCAGCTTAAATAGCTCATCCAGCTCCTCCATCTCATCCAGCTCCTCCATCTCATCCAGCTCCTCCATCTCAAACAGCTCATCCATCTTAACTAGCTCATCCATCTTAACTAGCTCATCCAGCTCCTTCATCTCAACCAGCTTATTCAGCTCACCCAGCATAACAAGCTCCTATATCTCAACCAGCTTCTCCATCTTAAAACAGCTCATCCAGCTTATCTAACTCATCCAGCCCCTCCATCTCAACCAGCTCATCCCTCATGGTGCTTAATGTGTAATCCAGAGATGCATAAAGAGCTGATTTTAGAACATAAAACAAAACATAAAACAAAACAGAGATAATTTTTATTATAAAAATAAAAGTTTATCCCCATCAGGAATCTGAAATGAAAAACCAACAGGGAAACAAAACCTTTTTAGTTTATTAGAATCCACACACTAATATTTTATGTAACAATGGAAATAGAATTTACACAAAATGGATTGTCTTCATACTTATATGGTTCAATTTCTCAAATAAGATCACTCCAGTTTCAAATTTATGTCAGTGATTCCAGATGGGAAACTTTTTAGGAGGGACCTTGATGCCAGACAATGCAAGAGATCACAAGTCAAAGATGAAGACAATATAATGTGGGGTTTTACTAAACTCTGAAGCAAAATAAGACGAGATGTGAAATAGGACACTTTTGAGAGTTTTTGCCATCTGGAATGTCCATGTATGTTGCTTTATAATAGAAAGTGTAGGTTAGAAAACGAATACTCAATGTATGGGTGAAAAACCCACAACAACATAATTTCTCATGAGTCCACCTGCAACTAGAAAATACTTTTCTATAGGCTCTTGTAAGATTTTTACTCAAAACATTTTAATCTATTTTAGAAAATAGCATTTATATGTACAATTAGGGTTATCTAAATATACTTAAAAAATCATCCAGCTTAAATAGCTCATCCAGCTCCTCCATCTCATCCAGCTCCTCCATCTCATCCAGCTCCTCCATCTCAAACAGCTCATCCATCTTAACTAGCTCATCCAGCTCCTCCATCTCATCCAGCTCCTCCATCTCATTCAGCTCCTCCATCTCAAACAGCTCATCCAGTTTAACTAGCTCATCCAGGTCCTCCATCTCAAACAGCTCATCTATCTTAACTAGCTCATCCAGCTCCTCCATCTCATCCAGCTCCTCCATCTCATTTAGCTTATTCATCTCAAACAGCTCATCCAGCTTAACTAGCTCATCCAGGTCCTCCATCTCAAACAGCTCATCCATCTTAACTAGCTCATCCAGCTCCTCCATCTCATCCAGCTCCTCCATCTCATCCAGCTCCTTCATCTTAAACAGCTCATCCATCTTAACTAGCTCATCCAGCTCCTCCATCTCATCCAGCTTCTTCATCATAAACAGCTCATCCATCTTAACTAGCTCACCCAGCTCCTCCATCTCATTCAGCTCCTTCATCTCAAACAGCTTATCCATCTTAACTAGTTCATTCAGCTCCTCCATCTCATCCAGCTCCCCCATCTCATCCTGCTCCTTCATCTTAAACAGCTCATCCATCTTAACTAGCTTATCCAGCTCCTCCATCTCATCCAGCTCCTCCATCTCAAACAGCTCATCCATCTTAACTAGCTCATCCAGCTCCTCCATCTCATCCAGCTCCTCCATCTCATTCAGCTCCTTCATCTCAAACAGCTCATCCAGCTCCTCCATCTCATCAGGCTCCTTCATCTCAAACAGCTCATTCATCTAAACTAGCTCATCCAGCTCCTCCATCTCATTCAGCTCCTTCATCTCAAACAGCTTATCCATCTTAACTAGTTCATCCAGCTCCTCCATCTCATCCAGCTCCTCCATCTCATCCACCTCCTTCATCTTAAACAGCTCATCCATCTTAACTAGCTCATCCAGCTCCTCCATCTCATCCAGCTCCTTCATCTTAAACAGCTCATCCATCTTAACTAGCTCATCCAGCTCCTCCATCTCATCCAGCTCCTCCATCTCAAACAGCTCATCCATCTTAACTAGCTCATCCAGCTCCTTCATCTCAACCAGCTTATTCAGCTCACCCAGCATAACAAGCTCCTATATCTCAACCAGCTTCTCCATCTTAAAACAGCTCATCCAGCTTATCTAACTCATCCAGCCCCTCCATCTCAACCAGCTCATCCCTCATGGTGCTTAATGTGTAATCCAGAGATGCATAAAGAGCTGATTTTAGAACATAAAACAAAACATAAAACAAAACAGAGATAATTTTTATTATAAAAATAAAAGTTTATCCCCATCAGGAATCTGAAATGAAAAACCAACAGGGAAACAAAACCTTTTTAGTTTATTAGAATCCACACACTAATATTTTATGTAACAATGGAAATAGAATTTACACAAAATGTAAAGTTACACTACAAAACAAATTATATAATTTCAATCCATTACTATTCAATTCATTTAAAAATGCACAGAAAAATAAATAAAATAAATCGCAACAGTGTGCACTACCCATCGTTTAACATTTTTGGAAGATCAGCAGCTTTTAAAAGACTAAATTTTTTTTCTTTACCCGCAGCTGAGTTTACTGTGTGGGAACTTTTTTGCCGTGTCATCCTGGAGATTGATAGGTTTGTATTTAGTGCTATAAGCTCCCCCTGCGTTCCACCCTGAGACACAGACAATGACAGAGCACCGTCATCCTGCACTGCACTGCACATGCTCAGTGCCACCTCTATGGACCGGGTGTGAAACCAAGAGGATTGTTTCATTTCTCTCTCAGCCAGAAGCTGCAGGAAGTCCGTGATCCATTGCCTCTTAGTCCTCAAATAAAGATGAACTTGTTTGTGATGATCCAGCTGTCACGGTGCCAGAGGCCAGAACTGCTAGATTCAGCACATGTATTGTATGTGGCTTGATGTCTGTATATGTTTTCATTATGGCACTGTTGCCATTTTACAGGAAATATGAGAACACATGAGCTGGGTTTTGAAGCTGTGTGTGTGTATGTGTGTGTGTGTGTGTTTGTGTGTGCATGCGCACATTAATACGAATGCACTCTCAAACTGCATATACAGTAGTTCGGTGCACTACAGAGAGACTGCAACATCTAACATTATCTTGGTGATAATTTCTTTTTGTAGGTACACTATATGGACAATAGTTTGGGGACACCTGAGTGTAAGCTTTGTATGTGCTTCTTCCTGAACATCCCATTCCACATTTATTCCCCATTTCCTTATATAATACCCTCCACTCTTCTAGGAAGATGTTCCATTAGATTTTAGAGTGTGTTTATGGAGATCTGTGTGAGAGTTTTTCAGACACAAGTGTGTTAGTAAGGTAAGGAGGTCTGGGGTGCAGTCCGCATTTCAACTTATCTCCAAATTGTCCAGGGTTTGAAGCAGGAGATCTTCCACTCCAAACCTTTTGAAGCATATATTTGTAGAGCTGGCTCTGTGCACAGGGGCACAGGTTCTGGTCTTGTAGTTCAAGTGAAGGAAAAATGTCATGATACAGAATCCAAAGGTCTTTATTGTAACAGTTTGGGGAAAGAAACATATTAGTCAGGGGCCCAAATATTATTATTATTATTTTTTTTTTTTACCTTACTGTATGTAATGAACATTACTGACAGCTCCAGAAGATTTTGTGTGTAAAATAGCACCATTTAAATTATAAACGACAAGTTGGAAGCTGATGAACCGTTCTGATTATCTGTTTATCAAAGGGGACTACAACTGAGGGCAATCCAGGGTTTTGATCAAGAACCTGACAGCAGACATGTCGACATGTTTTTTTCTAGAAAGTCTAGCAATCTAGCAGCAGTTTGGTTGCTTTACACACTATTGATAAATATCTTAAAAAAATAAATAAAAATGTTTGCGTAAAGAAAAGGTTGGAAAAAATCTTAAAATTACAGACAGATGAAATATTGAAAACATCTTTCATGCTAATTGAATTGCAGTTTTTGTCAGTATCAATTGAGTTTTTCCTCTGAGTAGGCATTGTATTGAAGCTGCATGGATGTAAAGAGAAGGTCTCTAGGTTATGTTACATACGTAACGTCTCTCACAATATTTTAGGAACGCTTTGGAAACGCTTCGCGTTGTCCACGCTGTGAATCACATGTGAAATCTGGCCAATAGGCAAGTCGTGACGTCATCGGCGGGCAACGTTGCGTAATTCAGGAAGCTACAAAATGGCTGAGCAATGGTACCGACATAAGCTTCTGGAAAGAGAAGGTAAGCGGGATGCAGGGAGTGTGGCATGGGCACACAGCGTCTCGTTCCCTCAGGAAACCAGGGTTACATACGTAACTTATAGAAGTTCCCCTTTCGGGAACTTCGAGCTGCGTCACAACGCTTTGGAAACGAGTGTCCAATTGCGCCACACTGACCAGACCCTGCTTAGTGTGTGAGAGCACAACCAGAACGTAGGACAGAGTAGCCAGGATTGGCTCTAGGTTGAGCCGTAAAACCTGACAAAGGTCAGCGGGGTGGACCAGCGTTGCAGATGTCCTGGAGTGGGACTCCAGCGGACCAGGCCGTAGAGGCCGCCACACTCCCAGTAGTGTAAGCCTTGAATGGAGCACGGAGATCAGAGGACTCGTAAGATGATGAAATTGCATCCACTATCCACCTACTGAGCGTCTGCTTATTGGCAGGGAAGCCAATAAGCTTCCTGTGGAGATATGTGTCTAGTGCTTGCAATTTTGCTCTCCTGGTTAGGGTCTAGGAAAGGAGGAGGGCAGAATGCCTGCAAAACAACAGGTCGTGAGGGAGCCATCGGCATCTTAGGCACATTCCCTGGTCTAGGGTCACAGGCACTTTGCATCGTGGCCCGGGCCTTTAACTTTCAGGGTTGACGGAGCCAATCCTGTGGCAAACTGTTCCTGCAGGAACTGCAGAACTGAACCAACTGGGCAGTTCACTGTGTCTAACTGGTGGTGCTTACACCATGTGGTGAACAGATTCCATTAGCGGCATACAACCTTCTCGTGGAGGAAACTCTGGACTGAAGAATGGTCTCCATCATGGCCTCCTCAGCAGAGAGTCCCATAACTCTGGGCAGGGGTGAACCAGGGTTCCCCCTGCCTGTGAGAGGAGATCCCTCCAGGAAGAAAATTTCTAAAGGAGGTCCCTCAAGGAGGGACACCAGGTCTGCGAATCATGGTCTGCCCGGCCAATGAGGTGCCACTAGGAGGAGATGGGCTCCTTCCCGGCGAACTCTCTCCAGAACTCCTAGGAGCAGTGGGACAGGGAGAATAGTGTCCAGTCCCAGTGAGGCTGGGTGATAGAGAGAGAACCAGGGGGGACAGTGCAAAGTCTCTTGAGTTGCAACAGATCCACCTGGGCTCCGTAAAATCTCTGCCATATCTGCTCCACCACCTCAGGGTGGCGCCTCCATTCCACAGGCCCCGGCCCTTGCCTCGAAAGGGCATCTGCTTTCCAATTCCACCCAGCCTGGGATGAAAGATGCTGTCAGTGAGAGGAGTTTCCCCTGGGACCACAGAAGGATCTGCCATGCCAGCCTGTATAAGGGGCGAGATCGGAGACCCCCCTGGTGGTTGATATATACAAAACCACTGATGTGTTGTCTAAATGGACCAATGCATGGCAATCGCTCTGGTGGAAGGAGGAAGTGTTTCAAACACAGAAACAGAGCCATCATCTGCAACCTTCATTGGACCAATGCATGGCGATCTCTCAGGTGGACCAATGCATGGCGATCTCTCAGGTGGAAGGAGGAAGTGTTTCAAACCCAGAAACACAGCCATCATCTGCAACCTTCATTGTACAGAGTGAAAAAACATCTGGTCCTGATCCACCACTGCAGGGGTCTCATGTGCAGGAGGCCAAGCAGCACAAAGTTGGATGCAGCGGCCATCAGACTCAACTGCCTTTGAAACTGCTTCACATTGAGTGACTGGCCTTCTCTTACTCTTTTGATGGCCGTGAGGATCGACTCGATCTAAGCAGGAGACAAATGTGCACGGATTTTGGTCGAATCCCACACTACGCCTATATTGGTGGTCCTCTGTACTGGAGAAAGCACACTTTTCTTGGTGTTAAGTCTTAACCTTAACCTAATTTCTTTATGTGGGCAAGAACGACATCTCGATGTCGAATTGCCAATTCCCTGATTGAGCTAATATCCACCAATCTTTAATATAATTTAGTATGCGGATACCCTGAAGTCTCAAAGGAGCCAGAGCAGCATCCACACGCTTTGTGAAAGTGCAGGGTAAGAGTGCAAGGCCAAACGGAGAACCTGATATTAGTAAGCTTCGCCCCCCTGAAGCAAACCTCAGGAACTTCCTGTGTAGAGGAATGTATATATGGAAGTACACATCCCTCAGATCTATTGTGACGAACCAGTCCTTGGACCTGATTTGAGACACGACTAGTTAAGCCACTTGAACCTGAGCTTCATGAGTTTCAGCTGATGCAGATCTAAAATAGGACACAGGACCCCCATCCTTCTTGGGAACTTTGAAGTACCTGCTTGCTGCCTGGAACCTGTCAACAACAGCATTAACAGCATCGTCAAACAGGCCAGGCGCACAGAGGCAAAAAGAAAAAGTTGCACCCTCCCTGCAAGGGGAAGAAACCACCAAAGAGTAGGCTACTAAACCCTGAGAGAAGGTGCTGAATCTGGCAGGTGAGGAAGGAGAAAGGGACGTACCTTTCTCCGTTCCTTCTGCCAGATCCTTTTTGCAAAGCAGGGCCAAAAACCGCAAGGAACACTTGCTAGAGTGCCCTTCTTAAAGAGCACTCTTTGGGAGCGAAGCATATGCATAAACATGTGCACACAATGCAGGCAGTCAGCTCCCTCGAGAGCCGACTGAGCATGCTCTGCTCCTAAACAAGCAACACACAGGCTGTGCAGAAAGATGGAAAGAGGCTGTGCATCCTGAAATATTGCTGGTTTTCAATTTTTTCCATTTAAACTTCTTACCAGTATTTACCTTACCGAAAGAAACACAGACACACACATAGCACTTCCTGAACACCCGAAGCTAGTGTCGTCTCCACTGCATGTGCGTTTATAGCTTCCTGGTCATGACGTCACTCCGCCAGTGACGTTGCGCCCTTCTGTTTAGATTACACACAGATTACACACAGATTACACACGTTGTTTAGAGTTTGGTCACGCAGAGGCATTACCAAAGCGTTGTTGAAGGGAAACACAATCATCACTAGCAGAAGCATCTACTGTATATAAATCTCATAACATGATCCTAGGTTTTCAGTGAATTTTTTTTTATTAAAAATCAAGGCAAATTCTGTTTTTGTGCAAATTCTACAGAAAAGAAAACACAAAAAGTATAAATGATTCAGGAAAACTTAAAAACTGTATTACCAATTACTGTATGGGCTGACTTTTCCTCATGATATCCAGCTTTTCTTGGATAATGTAAATGACTTTTGTAAGTGTATTTGTGACCAAAATTTATTCTCCTCTGTCAGCCATTGTGGATAAAAAAAAAAAAAACAGCTACTAAATCCACATGAATGTATTTGATCTTGTGCAGCTTGGGATAATTGTGGGTTGCAGTAGTCCGCTTTTTGACCATCTAATCAAAGGACATAAAAATAATAATGCCCTCTAGGGGGCCAATATGACCAAATCACAGTCTGATTGAAAGCAACATATATTTGAAACAAGAGCACAGGATGTATATTTCCTCTGGTCCTAAAGCAATCAGTGATGTATGAAGGCTAAAATCTGATTGGATAGAAACCCTACCCAAAACTTACCCAAAAGTTCTATGAAATTAAGAGAATTGTCTATTAGGAATAATTAAATATTTGTGAATGACCAAAATAATATTTAAATGTAAGTCAGTGATTCTGACCCTGACAGCCTGTCATTGGTGCATTTGTTGTAGCCTATTAAATGCCTTAAGATTCTAAGACGATTTTTATTCGTTGAATGACTTCGGCAAACATTGCTTGTCAGGTCCGTCCCTCGTAATGCTACACACACCACAGGCCCTGGATGAAGACGTTAACCTAATGCTTCTCTGCTAATCAAGCCCATTTTATGTTCACCGAGGGTATGCCACATCATCACAATCCACCACATGTTTTGTCTTGCATTTTTTTTTTTTTTTATCATCTTCTAAAATGAGTTATACTCTACTATTAGAAAACCCCAGTAGAAGCTGGCACGCCATCTGTTCCGTCCGCGTCATAGGCTCTGGATTTCAACTCGTCAACAAGACACAAAAAGAAATCTGGAATCTGCTTAACCAGTGCTATTCATGCAATGGTATCTATGCTATATTGTGAATTGAGCATTAGTATCTGTATTAGCAGGGACCGAATGCCTACATCTCCCCACGGATCGCATAATTACAACAACCTGCTAAGTAACTGCTTGGGTTCTAGCGTATACAGATAATCACCGTGTTCCTGTGGAACACCTGGCTCGAGATATAAACAGTGACACCCAACCAAGTCCCTACTAATGTTTAGTGGTCCAGGGTGGGGGAAACTAACGATCGGCGGGCCTCGCAAGCACAGAAGGGCACTTAAAGTGACGTATAACAGTTAAGCAACTCCTGCAGACACACTTTCACACAAAAGGTCGCTATAGAAAGTCACAACAAGTGTTTATTTATTAATTTAAAAGGCCCAAAGAACAGAAAGTGTAGAGCAAATTCTGGATTCTTGTTTAATCAAGATTAAAGAGCCTGTCTGTAAACATCTAGTTTTATCGTTTAATGGAACAAATGCATGTTTAATTTGTTTGGACGCAACAAACTCAGTAAAAGGCAAAAAAAACAAGAATTGGGAGTTGAGTTCAAATTTAATATTTCTTGCTCTAACAGTAGAACTCCTGTAGGACAGAGAACAGGAGAGATGTTGTCGGACTCTCACCCCCACAGTCAAACATGGAGGTGAAAGCTTAATGGTCTGTTAACATGGAGGGGTCCAATCTGCTCCACACAGACTATCCACTGTTGTCCCACAAGGCTCAGTACTTGATTCGCTCCTTTTCTCCCTCTATATTCACTCTTTCGTGTAGTCAAATGAGTTTTCTTACCACTGTTATGGTGATGGCAGTCAACTCATATTCTCCTTACCTTTCTCAGAAACCATAGCTTCCGCTCGGATCTCAGCAGGTTTGGAGGACATATTATCATGGATGAGTGCTCATCAACTAAAATTTAACCCCAGCAAAACAGAACTGCTGGTCATCCCAGGTGATTCATCTCCAGGTCAATATTTCAGAATAACTCTTCATAACTCTCTGCTCTTCCCATCAGCCACTGTTTGCAACCTTGGGGAAACTATGGACAATCTACTGTCCTTCTCCTCACATGTTGCCAATGTGGCTCATTCTTGTCGATTTCTTCTCTACAACATCCGAAGGATTCAACCATTTCTGTCTACACAGGCTGCCCAAGTTTGTTCAGTCTCTTGTCATTTTGAGACTGGACTACTCCAACTCTCTGCTGGCAGGTCGATGCTATTCGTAGACTGTAAAGGATCCAAAACACAGCTCTGTGACTTGTATTCAACCTTTCCAAGTTTTCAAGCACCACCTCACTGCTTTGCTCCCTCCACTGGCTACCAGTAGCTGCACGGATCAGATGAAAACCTACCTCTTCCTGAAACACTTAAACACTTTCCAAATTTGCTTAAAAAAATTTTTTTATGCTGCTTAATCTTGAGTTGTAATCTAGCATACCAGTGTAGATTTATTTATTCATAGAGATTTAAAGCACTTTTGTACTTTGCTCTGGATAAAGACGTCTGCTAAATGCCGCAAATATAAATGTTCAGGTTTGGGGTTTTTGAGCAGGGAAGGTTGGAGACTCATTCTGGTTGAACTAAACCAACATGGCAACCATTCCATACTTCAACACCATGCAGTTTCATCTGGACTGAGGCTCATTGAAACCGACTTCACCAAACAACAAAACAACGACTGAAAAGTTTATGTCCAAACTATGCAAGCGTTATTTAGAAAATGCAGAGTTGAGTGGAGTGATATCTATAATAGATTGTCCTGCCCAATCTCCATACCTGAATCCTATTAAACTACTCTGCGATGAATTGGATCACAAGAGAGAAATCTCCAACTAGTGAAAACATTTGGCAAGTTTTACAATAGGCAGTTTTACAATAATATGTCAGCTGTATGCTTGGAGAAACTAACTGTCCAGATGCTGAGAGTATGGAAAGCTGTAATTCATGCTTATATATTTGTTTAATCAAAGTAAATCTTCTTGAAATTACATTGCTGAGTTTGCTGCATAGAAATGAAAAGAAATGTGTGTGTTTCTTGAAAAAACGTAAAAAACTTAGTGTTTTAAAAATGTTGACAGGACTACAGTATAGATCACATAAATAGACAAAACTGTAACCTTTTTTTTTTTTTAGTTTTCCTCGAAATTAATTTCTTCATCATTAAAGTCAGAGGAAGTACATTATATACTTAAGACAAACTAAAAGCTCTCATGGAAATATAGAACTACTTTAGTAAACGATGGTGTAAACAAGGTAAAACTTGAAAGTTTAAAAACAGCTTTTTGCCACAATGATTCAACACCTGCTCTTATCAGTCCAGTCTATACTGAACTTTTTATTACTACACTGCCTCCATTTCCTGTGCAATACATTTCCCATGTGCAACAAAGTGGACAATCGTTGCACTATAATAAAATTTTTTCTTATGGACCAATATGTAGTGTTTCTGTGCTTGGTCCTCTAGTTGTTGACTGCCATGAAGAGTTTTTGCATTCAAACGTCAGTAAACAGTGAACAGTTTGAACTTCTCAACAATGATGGAACTGTAAACAATGGACCTTTGGTGTCACACAGATGAGGATAGGTTCCCTTTTGATCCTGGTTTTACTCCAGGTTTCTTTGTGATACCATCTCAGGGAGTTTTTCCATGCCACAATTGCCAACTTATATGGACTGATTTATAAATGTAAAAATTATTTGTATAATATATTAATAATTATATAATATATAATAATAATTATTATTATTATTATTATTATCATTATTTTTATTTGTAATATTTATTTTGTAAAGCTGCTTTCGGACAATGGCTTCTGTAAAAAGTGCTATACAAATAAAAAATTATCAATAAATGAAAGCTGTGTTATGTTTAAACATGTTTGTTAGCTAAATGTAAATATATATCATTTATATATATATATATATATATATATATATATATATATATATATATATATATATATATATATATATATATATATACATACATACATACATACACACAGGCTTCTCTGCTGGCCTAAACACTATCAAAAGCACTGATTTACAACCTAAATTCTAATATCTGTTCCATGAACTTGTAGTAATTTATTCCCAACAGTTAATCCACTTCATTTTATAGCATTTCTCTTGGCTGCACTGCTTCCAGTACACGTATGTAGATGTAATTTTTTTTTTTTGTCCAATCAGATTTCAGCCTCTATGTGCTGCCATGTCAATCTAATCTGCCCAGAGTCTGTAGTGCTGGCCATTGTACCTTAGTCTCTATAAGAAATAAATCTGTTTCTTTTACCAATCGGATTTCAAATTCTCCTCACAGCAGAATATTATCAGCATCTTTCCATCCTCTGATTGGTTGGTCAAAGGGGAAACTGTTACAGCCAAGTTTGACTGGCAAGACATGTCTGTAGTGCTCCGCACACAATATATCCGAGTTAGACTTTTTTATGCCTACGAAGTAAGAGGAATTGATTTGGTCTCTGACATACTTCAAAAATACATTTTCAAGAAAAGCTAGACATCATGAGGAGGTCGGCCAACCCCGAAGCTAGCTAACTCGTCTTGCAGCCTCTGAGGACCAGTTCACATTATGAGTCTGTATCTCTGGTTAGTAGGTTGTATTTTATTTACATTTTTATGTTTTTGTAATTTTATTAGACAAATATTGATTCTGAACTGCTCCAGATGATGTAGGTGGCACAGTTGCAGTTGTAGTGTAGCGGTTTGGAGCTTGCTTTAGCAAAATGGTATTCACCCTCCATATACAAAATGCCTCTCTCTCTCTGTAATGCCACACGTTGATATAGAGTATTTATAGTTTCTATAATTGCGACATGATAGTGATGGTATTAAGTGGTGGATTAAGTCGGGTAAGTCCCCACTTAAGGCCTAGGTACCAAATGCATGGCCTGCCACTGACACACACACACACACACACACACACACACACACAAACACACACACACACACACTTTTAGATAATTATAACTTTCTTATGCTTTTTTTTTTTTTTTATGCTTTTTTCCTATACTTTTAACTGTTAATTATGGTTTAACATTTTATTTTTGTTGTAGTTTGCCTGTAGTTTCACTTGAAAACTTGAATAGTCTAAATAAAAATATTTGTCAAATTCAGTGGGTGTGGCTTATATATGGCTTTATATGGCGCTTTATAGTCCGGAAATTATGGTATAATGGTAGATATGGAAAAGAGAGACCAGTCAGAAACAATAACCCAATCCCAATCAACCATATCAGCAAAATCAGGCAAACAGAGATAGCAATTTGACAAAACCTTACAGTTTATTCATGACCCAAATTCTCTTTATAAAGGGTTTGCCTCTGTGAGCTTAATTTAAAACGCCGGCCTTTAATCAGTAGGTTGAATGAGGAATTGTAGTGCTTGGCGGCCATATTTAGAATAATTTTTTGTTTATAAAATGGAAATTGTTGGCCAGCTGTGGCCTGACAGTCTTCGGATGTGTCAATAATTTAGCAGTTCTTCAACAACTACTTGAAGCATAAAACTCGTATGATATTATACATAAAAATTACGAAGTTGGAGGAATGTGTGAATAGTGAAAATACAGAATTGTTTCTTTGATAGTGAAATCTCAGTTTCTAGAAATTTCAAGAAATAAAGTAATAATTGTTACCTAGTGCAATAAAAAAAAAAAAAGCTTGATTAAAAGCAAAAGAAATCTATCGTACAGCTGTGGAAAAGGCCGACTAGAAATGTCTCCACAGTTAAATAAATATTTTCATCTCTAACCTCATTTAAAGACTAGATATTTTGGAGTTAATAAAATATGCAAATCTACACACTTTTAATGAAGTTAAGTGTCATTAGCATAGATAAATGTCAATCTCTTAAATATCACCGATCAATTTGCAAAAGGTTGGTTCTGATAATGAATCTCTTCACCATTTCACCTGGAATACAGTGTATTTACCGAGAAGCAGAGTGCTGATGCGTCTTATTGACTTTCTTTTAGAGAAATCAGATGGAGAGTCTTTGCTTTTTCCTTGTGCAAGAGGTAAATGAATGGTATGGTCGTATGGATGATGATTAAAATCCGTATATTACATAAAAATTAGGATGATACATAATGGTATGATGGCTTCTTTAGAATTTTTTCAGAAACAAATTAAGCTCCCTAGTGTCAGTTCTTTCGTAATACCTGCTGACACCTCCGGTTATTGCCTCAATAATGGCAACAAGACAGTCAGGTAAGGATGCCATCAATGTTTTGAAAGAGTGCCTGTCAGTTTTAGCCCACTCTTCCACAGCCGGGTTGCAATTCACACAGAGTTCCAAAAAAATAAATAAAAAAAACAATTCCCACAAGTTTATCCCACAGTCTCTAGACCTGTTCTATTGTAGTCGAGACAGACACACAATTCACCAACTTCCTGTGTGACATTTCTTTTCCACCACGCTCATACAAACAGTCTGTTATATTCTCAAATTTGATTGGATACTGATTTATTTTCTATTCCTGCTTTGGTACCTTCAGCACTAGTTTCAGCCTTAAAGCAAATTCATTTCTTTAAAACACTGTCTGCCTAAATGCTAAAATCTGATTGGCTGGAAGGAAATTTAAACTGTTGAATACCCAAGTGAATAAGCTGCTTAATAACCATCTGTAACCAAAGCAGCATAGAGTTTCATATCCATACAATGTGAGACAGCTATTGCAACCATTTTGCTAAATTGAGAAGTTCTGCATGATTATATGGTGAATATGGTGATTTTGATAAATAGGTTGAGATGATCTATCTATCTATCTATCTATCTATCTATCTATCTATCTATCTATCTATCTATCTATCTATCTATCTATCTATCTATCTATCTATCTATCTATCTATCACTCAGTTGCATAAATGACATAAATATAAATCGTCTGCCAAGTGCCATAAATGTGGGCACAATTACCACTCATTGCTAGCTAGCTAATATCATACAATAAGATAAATTATATAAGCTAGTATCAGAGCAAGGGCTTTGGCTTGTATTTCTATCAAGCGTTTTGATATCAAATAAAAGTTAGTTATATTATACTGGGCTAATATGTTCACAGCTGTGGGGATGTTGCCCAGTCAGGGTTTTACGAGGAAAAAAAAGAACCAGATGGTAAAAAAAGATGATCCATCACGGGTTTAACGGTAAACAAAATTTGGTAAGTACCTCGGTTTTTTAATCACTGTTTGGTTCAATTTTGGTGCGTTTAGGGGAAGAAATTGCAAATATATATATAAAATTAAATAATTAAATCAATAATGAAATTAATTAAATTAAATTCATTAATTATGGATTTGTCCGTCATTTCTCCTTTAAAGAGAAATTCTTGAAGCCGTGCGTAAAATGCAAAACAATTCATATCGCTAGATTCTTGTAAAAATATTGGGCAAGACAGGAAGTGGCAGCAATTTCACGGATGCGCAAAACAGAACTGGTGGAACAGAAGAGTTTCAAGTGTGGGAAGTGTAAGGTAAGTGGTTGAGATGTTGAGCTTCTGCTTTAGAAGGTTGTGAGTTCAAATCCCAGCGGTACTAATCTGTCATTGTTGGGGCCCTTGAGCAAGGCCCTTAATCCTCTGGATATGGGTGTTTGTGTTATAAATAAGTGCACTGATGTTTGTTCTCCTTACTTGACTAATGATTTGTTCCAAGAACAATTAAAAGCTTTATGTTCACCATTTTGGACCTTACCCTGGACATGGAGAAGGGTGGCATAGGACAGGAGGGGGCATTGGGAGTGGGGTTGTTCTTTAATAAGTGTGTGAAGATGCTGTAAAAAGAGAACGTGTCTCAGGTCTCTTTCTTGTTGCTTTTGAAAAGCACATAGTGATCCATATGAACTTCTCAAACAATGAAATGGCAAGACACTGAGGCGTTTTTAAAATACTTTACCTTTAGAGCAAAAATTAGTTTTAAAATCGAGTATGATTTGTGCTTCAGGCCTGGAAAACTGATAAGCACTTTTACCACTTTTAACAATAAAAACGTGAGTAATCCACTGCTTAAAAAAAAAAAAAATGATCCAGGTTGACAAGTAAAAAAAAACGTGCATTTTGTACAACTGTTAGCGCGTAGTAGTGAACTTTTAACATGGATGCTTGGACCCCTAGTGTATTAATTATACACTCTTGGATGTTAATTATTCCAGATGCTGCAGCAGCTGAGCCTGTGAGTCAGAGCCTGTTTTTTATGTTGTTTGTTTGTTTGTTTGAACGCACAAGACACTGGAAAGCTGAGCCACACACAAATGAGCACACACTCTTACACACAAAAACACACAAACAAACATGCACACCTGTCTTCTGGAAAGAACACCACATTTCTCACGTACCACAAACCCTGGCCTTTTTCCGACTCCGTTCTGCCAAACTCCGCCTGTTGCCGTGGTAACCTGTGACTCTGTGCCATTACGAACCTTGGTAATGTGTGTGTTTGACCTTTTAGGGTGGAAAAAACGATCTCAGTAGAGTCACTGCCACAGGCGGTGTGTGTGTCTGCAGTGTGTAATGTGGTTTTTTTTGTTTCTTTTTTGGAAATGGTAAACAGAATGCATTATTATACATATGGAAATTTGATATATAACAATATATGCAAAGTACATAAAGAAGCAGCTGGACATAATGCAATACTTAAATTATAGCAATTGTTTAAAACCTGTGTGGCAACAAGTAACAGGGATAAACAAGGAACGGAATCTAAAATTAAACATAATGTAACAAAATTGTAACAAGAAACTGTGCAAGATTAAACATTATTTTCAAATTTACATTAAAGTAACATTGAGATACCACTGCATGGTACAGTAATCTATTTGCACTTTCTCCTGATCTGGAACTTGAAACATCTGAATGATTTTCCCAAACTGGAGTCAAAAATGTTGGAATAATGTCACTCTCAAATCTCACATATCTAATCGTCAAAAGAAAAGAGAGAAAATAAGAGACATCAAAAGTGGTAAAGTTAAGAGTAAGGTTAAGTTAAATGAAAAAAAAAAAAATTCTTACAATGATTCAAGTTACAAATATTTGCTGACAGATCAATTTTTTTACATTTAGAGGACATTTATATGTTTAATTGAGTGTTAGAATATTAGCAAGGGAAAATGTACGGCCAGCTGACAAAGCTGTTTGAAAAATGTATCAACACGTCATCTGTAAAACATGATGCATGTACTTAGTTGACAGCACATCTTATGATGATTGAAGTTACTCTAAATATAAATATAAATATATATATATATATATATATATATATATATATATATATATATATATATATATATATATATATAAAAAATATAGGCAAAACTAAAATATTTATTAAATCAAGACCAATTAAATCCTAAAGATTGTTGATGTCTGTAAATAATTTATAAATATAGAAAATATATTACCTTGTAAAATCTTCCATTTTTTTCATTTAAATCTTCCTTGTCTCTTAGTCAGTATTGCAGGATGTATTGCAGGAAGTATTGCAGGAAGTGTTGCAGGAATTATTCTGCAGAATTATAAGGATACTTAATAAACCATATCCTTCGTTCCCTGTCACCCTCTCTCTTCTCTCTCTCTCTCTCTCTCTCTCTCTCTCTCTCTCTCTCTCTCTCTCTCTCTCTCTCTCTCTCTCTCTCTCTCTCTCTCGGTCAAGTTTAACATGCCCCTGAGTTCCCTTTTAGAAACTCAAGGTGCGTCAAAAATGCTTTGGGAACGATTCCGCGTTAAAGTTATAAAACGCGCATGCGGTACAGCCGACAATAGCTTCTGTTTGTTCAGGAAGCACTCTGTGTGTGTGTTTGTCTACTTACAGGTTTTTGGTAAGTGGTAAATAAAAAAAAAGAAAGAAAAGCAAGTGATTGTTCCGACTGTGCACAAAAGACAGCTTGTGTGTCACTTGCTTGGGAGCGGAGCACGTTAGGTCGGATATTTATTCGTTCTGTGCATATTTTGTGCACATTCTGCTCACATGTCTATGCGAATGCTCCGCTCCTGGAGTGCACTTCTTGAGGGGGGCGCGCTCATTCCTCGCTGTTCTGGCGAGGCAAAACAGCAAATGAGGTCATGGGGCTCACATTTGGACCTAGCAGAAAATTTGAAACGGGTTTTACTCTTTCTCCTGCTAGATCCAGTGTCTTCTCCCAGGGCTCTAAAGCACGCCTTTCAGCGTTTCTTCCCCCTGTGTAGAGAGTGCTACACTCCACCTCTCTTTCTCTGAGGAGGTGGTGGATGCTGATGAGCTCATAGACATGCCTTCGCAGCCAGTCCTGTTTGAGGAGCTGTTGGAGGTAGTGACTCTCGCTGTTGTCAAGCTGAATGTCACTTGGTCAGCTGAGCAGCAGAATGGCGTCTGTCTGGTAAACTTAATGAGCGTTTTCTGCAACTTGCGTTGCTGCCTTCACACCAGGGTCTAACTCTTTTCTTGCACCTGGACACCTTAGTCGGCTAAGCCTTAACTGGCCTGCCTCTTTAGCCCAAATGTTTTCTTTTTACGTGAACATAGTAGGGCTGAATGGGTGCGGTCACGGGATAATGCCCCAGGTTGAAGAATAGGCTATCTCTCCCCAGGTGTGGCATTGTACCTCAAGGCCCCGGTAGTGCCCACCAAGCCCCTTTGTACAATCTCGGTTTTGGTGGGCAGGGCCTACACCAGGAAATGGCGTTGTGCACCTCAGTATATGGTAACCGCCCCACCCCGGCACCCTCAAGGAGCTGGCTTGTTAAGCCTGTCACATTCAGTGTTTTAGGGCACAACCAGCTCCAGCAAGTGACATCCTCATTTCTGCCTGGTACCATAGGGAACCTGGAGGGCTTGCTGCCTTTTAGGAGGCCCCTAAAACTGCACCGGGGGATCTAGACACAAAATAAAAAAGCACCTCCCAACACCGGGTGTGTCACCACTCGCACTTCACCTACGAGAGATCCTGTGCTAGGGGTGATGAATCTGAGGATCGTCATTTTCAATAGGAGGGCTTCGGCCAAGAAATCATGAAATGGGATTCACCAGAAGGAGGCATGGTGTACCTCTTCATTTCAGACCTGTTCAGTGCTTAAGGGCACAGACAGCTCCAAAAGCACCCTCTTCAGTTTCCGCCCAGTATCGTAGCAGACCCGGAGGACTTGTTGCCTCTTAGGAGGCTCTTAGTTCAGCATCAGGGCATAGCCCCGGTTTTAGGTGTGTCAGAGGTCAATCTTGAGAGACTGATACCCTGGCAGCTTGGAAAGCTCTGCCAGAGGTGTCTCAATGGGTCCTGCGTACTGTAGACAAAGGTTATACAATTTAGTTTGAGTCTTGTCTGCCCCAGTTCGAAGGGGTGTGTCCCAAACTGGTGGGACCCGAGCAGGCTCTGGTCATGGAACAAGAGATACACATTTTGCTTAGGAAAGAGGCCATTAAGGTAGTCTGTCCATCAGACAGAGATTATGGGTTCTACAGCCAGTAATTCATAGTTTCCAAAAATGACGAGGGGGTTGCGTCCTATTCTAGATCTATGTCAGCTGAAATGCTCACTAATGAGCTCAGGTTGAAGATGCTGACTCTGAAGCAGGTTGTGTCTCAAATCAGATCTGAGGACTGGTTTGTCACGATAGATGTGAACGTATGTATCCTCCCTTCCCACAGAAAGATTCTGAGGTTTAATTTTGGGATTGGTGGAAGCAGAGCAGGCCATTATGCATTCACAACTGTCTCCCATTTGGATGGAGTCTATCCTCACGGCAGTCAAGAGAAAGAGAATGAGAGAAGGCCAGTCACAAATATATATATATATATATATATATATATATATATATATATATATATATATATATATATATATATATATATATACAGTGAGGAAAATAAGTATTTGAACACCCTGCTATTTTGCAAGTTCTCCCACTTAGAAATCATGGAGGGGTCTGAAATTGTCATCGTAGGTGCATGTCCACTGTGAGAGACATAATCTAAAAAAAAAAATCCAGAAAACACTATGCATGATTTTTTAACTATTTATTTGTATGATACAGCTGCAAATAAGTATTTAAACACCTGAGAAAGTCAATGTTAATATTTGGTACAGTAGCCTTTGTTTGCAATTACAGAGGTCAAATGTTTCCTGTAGGTTTTCACGAGGTTTGCACACACTGCAGGAGGGATTTTGGCCCACTCCTCCACACAGATCTTCTCTAGATCAGTCAGGTTTCTGGCCTGTCGCTGAGAAACACAGAGTTTGAGCTCCCTCTAAAGATTCTCTATTGGGTTTAGGTCTGGAGACTGGCTAGGCCACGCCAGAACCTTGATATGCTTCTTACAGAGCCACCCCTTGGTTATCCTGGCTGTGTGCTTCAGGTCATTGTCATGTTGGAAGACCCAACCTCGACCCATCTTCAATGCTCTAACTGAGGGAAGGAGGTTGTTCCCCAAAATCTCGCAATACATGGCCCCGGTCATCCTCTCCTTAATACAGTGCAGTCGCCCTGTCCCATGTGCAGAATTACACCCTCCAAGCATGATGCTACCACCCCCATGCTTCACAGTAGGGATGGTGTTCTTGGGACTCATCATTCTTCTTCATCCAAACATGTTTAGTGGAATTATGACCCAAAAGTTCTATTTTGGTCTCATCTGACCACATAACTTTCTCCCATGACTCCTCTGGATCATCCAAATGGTCATTGGCAAACTTAAGACGTGCCTGGACATGTGCTGGTTTAAGCAGGGGAACCTTCCGTGCCATGCATGATTTCAAACCATGACGTCTTAGTGTATTACCAACAGTAACCTTGGAAACGGTGGTCCCAGCTCTTTTCAGGTCATTGACCAGCTCCTCCTGTGTAGTTCTTGGCTGATTTCTCACCTTCCTTAGGATCATTGAGACCCCAGGAGGTGAGATCTTGCATGGAGCCCCAGTCCGAGGGAGATTGACAGTCATGTTTAGCTTTTTCCATTTTCTAATGATTGCTCCAACAGTGGACCTTTTTTCACCAAGCTGCTTGGCAATTTCCCCGTAGCCCTTTCCAGCCTTGTGGAGGTGTACAATTTTGTCTCTAGTGTCTTCGGACAGCTCTTTGGTCTTGGCCATGTTAGTAGTTGGATTCTTACTGATTGTATGGGGTGGACAGGTGTCTTTATGCAGCTAACGACCTCAAACAGGTGCATCTAACTTAGGATAATAAATGTAGTGGAGGTGGACATTTTAAAGGCAGACTAACAGGTCTTTGAGGGTCAGAATTTTAGCTAATAAACAGGTGTTCAAATACTTGTTTGCAGCTGTATCATACAAATAAATAGTTTAAAAATCATATATTGTGATTTCTGGATTTTTTTTTTAGATTATGTCTCTCACAGTGGACATGCACCTACGATGACAATTTCAGACCCCTCCATGATTTCCTAGTGGGAGAACTTGCAAAATAGTAGGGTGTTCAAATACTTATTTTCCTCACTGTATATATATATATATATATATATATATATATATATATATATATATATATATATATAATATAAGGTCTCATGTGCAGGAGGCCAAGTGAAATCACATTGGACACTGCTGCCATCCACCCTTAAGAAGACTCTGGAACTGCCTCACAGTGAGTGACTGGCCTTCTCTCATTCTCTTTCTCTTGACTGCCGTGAGGATAGACTCAATCCAAATTGAGTATAAAGACAAAATCTTTTAAGTTAAATGTAAGCTGTGTCTTTTTGGTTCGAAGGTCGTATCTACTGCGATAAACACCAACTCCAATCTGTTAAAGCTCCTCCAGGAACTCCATGCTAGAAGCTGGAAGCTAGAAGCTAACCCGGTGTCCTGTTCAACATTGTTGATAGTTTTCATACTTCAGCTGTGAAAGGAACATTTTTAAGAGCTCAACACAACAGCTTTTATGATGCAGAAGCCACTTTAGTTTTTGATTGTAAATATATTATTCAGCTTGTTTTGTTATTTATTTTGAAATCCTTGTGATATATTCAGTTTGTGCTGCTCTGACTTGAATAAAAAAGTGTTTAAAAATTACTTTGTGTTTAAGTCAGTTTTGTGTTTGTATAGACCATAATGCATAAAAGGGCATTAATGGGAACATTAAAGGACGTTCTTTAAAAAACTTACTAAAAAGTTACTTTAAAAAAAAAAAAAGATCCCCATAACATTATACCAATGAAATTGCCGAACGGGTTAAGGTTAACCAATGAAACTCTTAATTTTTTATATTAAATCAGATGCGCTCCCAAGTCAAGTCAAGTCAAGTTTATTTGTATAGCGCTTTTCACAACAGACATTGTCTCAAAGCAGCTTTACAGAAAACAACAGTGAAGGTGAATGGTGTGCGTTTGTCCCTGATGAGCAAGCCGTGGCGACAGTGGCAAGGAAAAACTCCCTTAGATGATATGAGGAAGAAACCTTGAGAGGAACCAGACTCAAAGGGAAACCCATCCTCATTTGGGTGACATCAAGAGTTTGGTCATAAATCTTTCAATAATACAGAACAATTTGTGATCATCATAGATCCAGCATCAGCTTTTCCATGCCAGGGCCTTTAAACACTCGGCATCTACTTTTCCATGATCATCCATAGGTCCATAATCTTCACGAGGTGGGACTTGACTGGAGCTGGCCAAACCTCAGGATGCCTTGGGATGGGAAGAGAAAGAGAAGCAGTGGAGAGGAATTAGCGTAGCTGCTGTTCATGATATTAACAGCACATTGATAATGTGCATGTAATCATATATTCTGGAGCACAAGGTTGTGATGTGATGTGTGTGATGTGTGTTATGTGTAGGCTTTGCTAAAAAGATATGTTTTTAATCTACACTTAACCTGGGAGAGTGTATCTGAACCCCGAACACTGTCAGGAAGACTATTCCAGAGTTTAGGAGCTAAATGTGAAATGTGCTCCCACTGAATCAGGCTGCACCTCATCATAAATATAGATTAGGCTCCTCTGACGTTTGACGTTTCCTGACTGGCAACAGGAAATGTGAATCATTAGTCACGCTGAAAACAACCGGGCATGTAAAAAACGCACTTTACCTGTGTTCCGAGCTGCACGGCATCGGGAGAAAGATTCACCGATGGTGATTTTTAAACGCACCATGATGCCAAAAGATAAACTCCCGAGAGAAATTGTTGTGAAAGGAAGAAGAAAGACAATGAACTATGACTTTCTTGGTAGGCTACTGTTTAGATACAAGCCGTGTTTTGTTAAAGCCTGTGTAAATTTCATTAGTCTCAATGTAGGCTTATAGACAGGTGCGGCTTATTTATGTTCAAAATAAAAATCTTTGTCAAATTCAGTGGGTGCGGCTTATATTTGGGTGTTCTTAATAGTCCGGAAATAACAGTATATATATATATGGGATAATCTGACTAGCATGACATATAGGATAATAAACATAATAACCTGACATGATGTATATTTAAATGGTGTAAGGCCTCACACTTAGCCTTGCATTATTTTGCTAAAGCTATGGTCAGTTATCACCACAGGTGGAGTTTAGTGGTTAGGACACAGTGATTAAGCTATTGAAATTTAGTTTGGAATTTCACAAGTTCAAATCCCAGCACCACCAACCTGCCACTGCTGGGCCCTTGAGCAAGACCCTAAACTCTTTACTGCTCAGTTGTATCTCGCTCTGGTTACGGGTGGTTGCCAAATACTATAAATGCAAATCTGGCATTGATGTTTGCAGAGTTAACCAACTGACCAAATGTCAAGTCAAGTCAAGTCAAGTTTATTTGTATAGCGCTTTTCACAACAGACATTGTCTCAAAGCAGCTTTACAGAAAACAACAGTGAAGGTGAATGGTGTGCGTTTGTCCCTAATGAGCAAGCCGTGGCGACAGTGGCAAGGAAAAACTCCCTTAGATGATATGAGGAAGAAACCTTGAGAGGAACCAGACTCAAAGGGGAACCCATCCTCATATGGGTGACATCAAGAGTTTGGTCATAAATCTTTCAACAATACAGAACAATTTGTGATCATCATAGATCCAGCATCAGCTTCTCCATGCCAGGGCCTTTAAACACTCGGCATCTACTTCTCCATGATCATCCATAGGTCCATAATCTTCACGAGGTGGGACGTGACTGGAGCTGGCCAAACCTCAGGATGCCTCGGGATGGGGAGAGAAAGAGAAGCAGTGGAGAGGAATTAGCGTAGCTGCTGTTCATGATATTAACAGCACAAGTTGATAATGTGCATGTAATCATATATTCTGGAGCACAAGGTTATGATGTGATGTGTGTGATGTGTGTTATGTGTAGGCTTTGCTAAAAAGATATGTTTTTAATCTACACTTAAACTGGGAGAGTGTATCTGAACCCCGAACACTGTCAGGAAGACTATTCCAGAGTTTAGGAGCTAAATGTGAAAATGCTCTACCGCCTTTTGTGGACTTTGCTATTCTAGGAACTACTAGAAGCCCAGAGTTTTGAGATCTCAGGGAGCGTGACGGATTGTAGCGTGTTAAAAGACTGGATAGATACATGGGAGCCAAACCATTTAGTGCTTTCTAAGTGAGTAGCAGTAGTTTGTAGTCTATTCGAAACTTAATAGGAAGCCAATGTAGGGACGATAAGATTGGGGTTATATGATCGTATTTTCTTGACCTAGTAAGAACTCTTGCTGCGGCATTCTGAACTAACTGAAGCTTGTTTATTAATGATGCAGGACATCCACCTAGTAATGCATTACAGTAGTCTATTCTAGAGGTCACAAATAAATAGAAATAATATTTCATTTTTGTTAATTTATATATGGGCTTTTTTTCACACACCTACCTCCACCTCTATACTATTTCAAACGGTAGTTCAGTAGTTAATGCTCTGGGTTACTTATTGGAAGGTCAGGGCTTTAAGCCTCAGTCAGCAAGCTGCCACTCTTGGGGACCTTGAACAAGGCCCTTAACCTTCTGTGCTGCATTATCGCTGACCCCAGCTTTCTGTGGCAGCAGTGGTTTGAACTGATGACCATCGGATCTAAAATCCAATGCCTTAACTACAAAGCTACCGCTCTTTTTTAGTAACCATCTAATTATATATATATACAGTGCCTTGCGAAAGTATTCGGCCCCCTTGAACTTTGCGACCTTTTGCCACATTTCAGACTTCAAACATAAAGTCAAGTCAAGTCAAGTCAAGTTTATTTGTATAGCGCTTTTCACAACAGATATTGTCTCAAAGCAGCTTTACACAAATCAACAGTTAAGGTGAATGGTGTGAATTTGTCCCTGATGAGCAGCCGTGGCGACTGTGGCAAGGAAAAACTCCCTTAGATGTTATGAGGAAGAAACCTTGAGAGGAACCAGACTCAAAAGGGAAACCCATCCTCATTTGGGTGACATCAAGAGTTTGATCATAAATCTTTCAACAATACAGAACACTGGAGAGTGAGAACTAACATGAGCACTGGAGTATAAGATTAAAAGTGATGTTCTTTCTGCAGTCTTATACAGTCTATATGGTTAGTAGCTCCTAGATTTATAAGCTCAGCATTTGTGATCATCACAGATCCAGCATCAGCTTCTCCATGCCAGAGCCTTTAAACACTCCAGGAGGTCCAATGTCAAACTCCACACATGTAGCGGGATCCAAATGGCACTGGTACGTCTCTAGATGGTTCGGGATGTTTGCGAGTTCGGCATCTACTTCTTCAAAGGTCCGTAATCATCACGAGGTGGGAGGTGACTGGAGCTGGCCAAACCTCAGGGTGTCTCGGGATGGGGAGAGAAAGAGAAGCAGTGGAGAGGAATTAGTGTAGCTGCTGTTCATGATATTAACAGCACAAGTTGAAAATGTGATGTGATCAGATGTTCTGGAGCACAAGGTTATGATATGTGATGTTTGTTATGTGTAGGCTTTGCTAAAAAGATATGTTTTTAATCTGCACTTAAACTGGATGAGTGTGTCTGAGCCCCGAACACTGTCAGGAAGACTATTCCAGAGTTTAGGAGCTAAATGTGAAAATGCTCTACCATCTTTAGTGGACTTTGATATTCTAGGAACTACTAGAAACCCAGAGTTTTGAGATCTCAGGGAGCATGGCGGATTGTAGCGTGTTAAAAGACTGGATAGATACATAGGAGCCAAACCATTTAGTGCTTTATAAGTGAGAAGTAATAGTTTGTAGTCTATTCGAAACTTAACCGGAAGCCAATGTAGGGACGATAGGATTGGGGTTATGTGATCATATTTTCTTAACCTTGCATGGACGAGCTTCTCTGCATCGGATATAGACAACATGTTTCTTAACTTAGAAATATTTTTAAGGTGAAAGAAGGCTGTTTTTGTAACTTGGTTGATATGATATTTGAAAGACAAGTTGCTGTCTAAAATAACTCCCAGGTCTTTTACCGTTGAACTAGTGGTTACAGAACATCCGTCTAAATGCAAGTTGAGATGCTGGAGCTTCTGTATACTAGTTTTTGGGCTGATGAGCAAAATCTCAGTCTTATCAGAATTTAAAAGTAGAAAGTTGTGGGTCATCCAATCTCTTATTTCCTTAACACACTCAGTTATCCGAGTTAATTGAGCTGTATCGCCTGGTTTAGATGAGATATATAGCTTAGTATCATCAGCATAACAATGGAAGCTAATTCCATGCCTTCTAATAATATTTAACGGAAGCATGTATATTGTGAAGAGCAGGGGTCCTAGAACTGAACCTTGCGGCACGCCATAATTTACTTGCATTAGCCTGGATAGCTCTCCATTTAAATCTACGAAATGGTAACGATCGGACAGGTAGGATTTAAACCAGCTTAATGCCTGTCCCTGAATGGCGATGTAATTTTGTAAGCGATCTAGGAGGAGATCATGGTCTATAGTGTCCAATGCAGCACTAAGATCTAGTAGAACCAACAACGAGATGAAGCCTTGGTCTGAAGCTAAAAACAGGTCATTAGTGATTTTAACTAGAGCAGTTTCTGTGCTATGATGGGGCCTAAAACCTGACTGAAATTCTTCAAAGATATTGTTCTCTTGCAGGTAGGAACATAACTGGGCAGCGACAATCTTTTCTAAAATCTTAGACATAAGTGGGAGATTTGAAATTGGTCTGTAATTCGATAGCGTCTTTGGATCCAGATTAGGTTTTTTTAATGAGGGGCTTAATAACTGCTAACTTAAGGGATTTAGGGACGTGACCTAAAGATAGTGAAGAGTTAAAAATATTCAGAAGAGGTTCACCAGTTGTATATAACACTTCCTTCAGTAATTTAGTAGGAATGGGATCTAACTGACATGTTGTCGATTTAGCTTTGGCAATAACATCATACAGCTCTTCCTGTCCTATACATGTAAAACAGTGGACATTATTAAGTCTAGTGTGTGGTTAAAACGGTGGGTTGGTCTGGTGACGTTTTGTTTAACCCCAAAAGAGTTTAATAAGTCAACAAATGATAATCCTAAAGCATCGTTTACATCATCTACATGAATATTAAAATCTCCTACAAGCAGCACTTTATCAAAATTGATCAAGAGATCGGATAGAAAACAAGCAAACTCTTGAAGAAAATCAGCGTAGGGCCCTGGGGGTCTGTACACGGTGACCAGAGCGAGTTTTCTATGTATGTCTGAAAGTATAATTTTAAGAACAAGCACTTCAAATGATTTAAAGCTGAATCCTAATCTCTGACTAACATTAAGAGAGGCACTATAAATGGTTGCTACACCCCCCCCACGACCAGTCTGACGGGGCTCATGCTTATAAACATATCCTGACGGTGTCGACTCGTTTAGACCCATATAATCACCTGGTTTAATCCAGGTCTCAGTGAGACAGAGTGCATTGAGATTATTATCTGTAAACATCTCATTTACAATCAGTGCTTTGGGTGCAAGTGATCTAATGTTTAAAAGACCAAACTTTAGAACTTTTTGGTGTTTGCTTATCTGGCATTTTTCAGTTTTAACTGCAATAAGATTATTTCTGGATCTTGTGTATTTAATTCTTGGTTTTACTACACGAGGAATAGATACGGTTTCTATGAACTGGACTGTGTGTGAACTTGTAACTATTTGGTTTGTAGTATGCGTGTTCTTATAGTTGAAGATTTCCTGATGTCTTACCAGTCAGATGGTGTGAAGTATCCTAGAGATGTTATCTGATAGCACTGCTGCTCCAACTCTGCTGGGGTGCAGGCCATCAGGGCGGAAGAACCTAGGACGCTTCCAGTTATTAACAAAGATAAAGATATGAAACTGTAATTTTTTGTGAAGAATCAACAACAGGTGGGACACAATCATGAAGTGGAACGAAATTTATTGGATATTTCAAACTTTTTTAACAAATAAAAAACTGAAAAATTGGGCGTGCAAAAATATTCAGCCCCCTTAAGTTAATACTTTGTAGCGCCACCTTTTGCTGCGATTACAGCTGTAAGTCGCTTGGGGTATGTCTCTATCAGTTTTGCACATCGAGAGACTGAAATTTTTGCCCATTCCTCCTTGCAAAACAGCTCGAGCTCAGTGAGGTTGGATGGAGAGCATTTGTGAACAGCAGTTTTCAGTTCTTTCCACAGATTCTCGATTGGATTCAGCTCTGGACTTTGACTTGGCCATTCTAACACCTGGATATGTTTATTTGTGAACCATTTCATTGTAGATTTTGCTTTATGTTTTGGATCATTGTCTTGTTGGAAGACAAATCTCCGTCCCAGTCTCAGGTCTTTTGCAGACTCCATCAGGTTTTCTTCCAGAATGGTCCTGTATTTGGCTCTATCCATCTTCCCATCAATTTTAACCATCTTCCCTGTCCCTGCTGAAGAAAAGCAGGCTCAAACCATGATGCTGCCACCACCATGTTTGACAGTGGGGATGGTGTGTTCAGGGTGATGAGCTGTGTTGCTTTAACGCCAAACTTAACGTTTTGCATTGTTGCCAAAAAGTTTGATTTTGGTTTCATCTGACCAGAGCACCTTCTTCCACATGTTTGGTGTGTCTCCCAGGTGGCTTGTGGCAAACTTTAAACAACACTTTTTATGGATATCTTTAAGAAATGGCTTTCTTCTTGCCACTCTTCCATAAAGGCCAGATTTGTGCAGTATACGACTGATTGTTGTCCTATGGACAGAGTCTCCCACCTCAGCTGTAGATCTCTGCAGTTCATCCAGAGTGATCATGGGCCTCTTGGCTGCATCTCTGATCAGACTTCTCCTTGTATGAGCTGAAAGTTTAGAGGGATGGCCAGGTCTTGGTAGATTTGCAGTGGTCTGATACTCCTTCCATTTCAATATTATCGCTTGCACAGTGCTCCTTGGGATGTTTAAAGCTTGGGAAATCTTTTTGTATCCAAATCCGGGTTTAAACTTCTCCACAAGAGTATCTCGGACCTGCCTGGTGTGTTCCTTGTTCTTCATGATGCTCTCTGCGCTTTAAACGGACCTCTGAGACTATCACAGTGCAGGTGCATTTATACGGAGACTTGATTACACACAGGTGGATTCTATTTATCATCATTAGTCATTTAGGTCAACATTGGATCATTCAGAGATCCTCACTGAAATTCTGGAGAGAGTTTGCTGCACTGAAAGTAGGGGCTGAATAATTTTGCACGGCCAATTTTTCAGTTTTTTATTTGTTAAAGAAGTTTGAAATATCCAATAAATTTCGTTCCACTTCATAATTGTGTCCCACTTGTTGTTGATTCTTCACAAAAAAATTACAGTTTCATATCTTTATGTTTGAAGCCTGAAATGTGGCAAAAGGTCGCAAAGTTCAAGGGGGCCGAATACTTTCGCAAGGCACTGTATGTATATATATATATATATATATATATATATATATATATATATATATATATATATATATATATACAGATGGTTACTTAAAAAGGGCGGTTAGGAAGGGCATCCAGCGTAAAAACATGTGCCAAATCGGACATGTGGATCATCATTTGAACACACTGCTATTTTGCAAGTTCTCCCACTTAGAAATCATGGAGGGGTCTGAAATGGTCATCATAGGAGCATGTCCACTGTGAGAGACATAATAAAAAAAAAAAAATCCAGAAATTACAATATATGATTTTTAAACTATTTATTTGTATGATACAGCTGCAAATAAGTATTTGAACACCTGTCTATCAGCTAGAATTCTGACCCTCAAAGACCTGTTAGTCTGCCTTTAAAATGTCCACCTCCACTACATTTATTATCCTAAATTAGATGCACCTGTTTGAGGTCGTTAGCTGCATAAAGACACCTGTCCACCCCATACAATCAGTAAGAATCCAACTACTAACATGGCCAAGACCAAAGAGCTGTCCAAAGACACTAGAGACAAAATTGTACACCTCCACAAGGCTGGAAAGGGCTACGGGGAAATTGCCAAGCAGCTTGGTGAAAAAAGGTCCACTGTTGGAGCAATCATTAGAAAATGGAAGCAGCTAAACATGACTGTCAATCTCCCTCAGACTGGGGCTCCATGCAAGATCTCACCTCGTGGTGTCTAAATGATCCTAAGGAAGGTGAGAAATCAGCCCAGAACTACACGGGAGGAGCTGGTCAATGACCTGGAGAGAGCTGGGTCCACCGTTTCCAAGGTTACTGTTGGTAATGCACTAAGACGTCATGGTTTGAAATCATGCATGGCACGGAAGGTTCCCCTGCTTAAACCAGCACATGTCCAGGCACGTCTTAAGTTTGCCAATGACCATTTGGATGATCAAGAGGAGTCATGGGAGAAAGTCATGTGGTCAGATGAGACCAAAATAAAACTTTTGGGTCATAATTCCACTAAACGTGTTTGGAGGAAGAAGAATGATGAGTACCATCCCAAGAACACCATCCCTACTGTGAAGCACGGGGGTGGTAGCATCATGCTTTTGGGGTGTTTTTCTGCACATGGGACAGGGCGACTGCACTGTATTAAGGAGAGGATGACCGGAGCCATGTATTGTGAGATTTTGGGGAACAGTTTGGGGAACTTCCCTCAGTTAGAGCATTAAAGATGGGTCGAGGCTGGGTCTTCCAACATGACAATGACCTGAAGCACACAGCCAGGATAACCAAAGAGTGGCTCTGTAAGAAGCATATCAAGGTTCTGGCGTGGCCTAGCCAGTCTCCAGACCTAAACCCAATAGAGAATCATTTCTCAGCGACAGGCCAGAAACCTGACTGATCTAGAGAAGATCTGTGTGGAGGAGTGGGCCAAAAGCCCTCCTGCAGTGTGTGCAAACCTGGTGAAAACTACAGGAAACGTTTGACCTCTGTAATTGCAAACAAAGGCTACTGTACCAAATATTAACATTGACTTTCTCAAGTGTTCAAATACTTATTTGCAGCTGTATCATACAAATAAATAGTTAAAAAAATCACTATACACAGTGGAACCAGGTTATGTTGCCGGCCTTGGGGACGCCAAAAAGCCAAACCGATGATCGAGATAAACGAAAACCAATATGGCGGCAATATATTAACGTGCTTGGAGGTTTTTTTTACACAACAGCGTTGCCGCGATTTAGTTTGATGCGCTTTGGTGCGCTCCGGAAGCGCGGTCCACGAAGTTCTGTGAAAGCAGAGACAGTTCGTGTAGAGAATCCACTGGTCCCCGCTATCGAAAGCGCATTGCTGGGCAGCAACGGATAAACGTGGTGCAGACAGCGTGAACATGAAAAAAACAGCAGGATCGGGGTAATCCGGGGTGCCGTTGAGAGAATACGGAGTCCGAGAAGAAGGGTACGTATTTGGATACGTATACGCAATTACACAGACCGACATGAACCAACACATACGATCATGCACAAACTATAACGGCCTGCGAGTGTGTGGAGGTGAGGGGCTTAAATAGGAGATGGGATGAGTGAGTGAATGAGAGTCAGGTGTGTGTGATCAGCATGACTGCGAGGAGCTCCGGCACGCACGGGTGAAGAAGCAGGGTGCTTCAGGGAATGGCGCCGCCGAAGTGGGCGTGGCAGGGGGATTCCTGACATAACCGACGTTAAGTGGCAAATTTGCCCTCCTTGTGCTTGAGATATTAGGGTTCGGCGACATAAAAAATCGATATAACGGATTAAAAAATGCTAATACAATAGGGTAGGGCAGGGTTGGCGAGTTAACCGAGTTAACTAGGACACCCAAACCTGTTAACAGTACCACTATAAAGATATGCTTTAAATTGGTTGCAGTGGGAGATTTTAAGAGGGGTCCATGTGAATTATGCTTTTTAAATTCATCCTGCAAAAAAAAGAAATAGCTCAAATGGATGAAGGGGGAAAAAAACAGCTTTTCACCTGTCATTTCAGATCAGTCCTGTTGGCCATGCGCTTGTTCTGATGTGAAATCTGCACCACAACAACACTTCTTCCGAACGTCAGCTTCCTGGGAAGAGCTTGGAGATGAGACGAAGCAGGGTAATTGTGCAAAAAGTGGGGTGTGCCATTTGGTATTAATAACCTCTCTTATCATTATGAGCTTCACATGGGTCATTTTGGGGAATTTAGGTCGTGTATGAGAGAGTATGTGTGTGTTTACGTGAGTGTGCGTGTGGTTGTGTCTTTGATTGTGAGAAAAGGAGAGAGAGTGTGTGTGTGTTCTTTGGGAACACAGTGGTAATTGAAAAGAAGAGTGCAGTAGTGGGCGCAATGCCTAATTGGGCAGATGGCTCACTGTGCCTTCTCTCAGTGATGCATGCAGCCCTTAACACACACGTGCACACACACACACACACACACACACACACACTGGTAACAGTTCCACTTTTGTCCTCTACACTGTGTTACCTGACACTGTGCACACGACACATCACACCTCATTCACCATTTTTAATCCCTCCATCAGTTCTTCTCCTCTGTATTTGATTTTTCTTTTCTTTTTTGTTCAGAAGTTCTAATTAAATCTTTCGAAAAGTGTTCAAAGCAAACGGGCCTTCATGACTTTGAATGACTATCTGATTTCATATCATGTAATGAAGGATGCTAATCCAGTACCCAGTGAGGTAGAATGCAGTACAAATTGATACTATATGGACAAAAGAATTGGGACACCCGACGTTTCCACACGTATGTGGTTCTTCTCCAAACTGTTACTACAAAAATGGAGGCAAAATGACTATCTTTTTTTTTCTGTGGCATGAAATTGTCCCAAATTTTTATTTTGCCTGCTCATGTTAGAGGTCGCCACAGCGGCTTATCTGTCTCCATATCACTTACTTCTGCCTCTTCAAACCAACCACCTGCATGTCTTTCCTCACCACATCCATACATCCAGAACCCTCCTCCTTGGCCTTTTTTCTTCCTGCCTTGTGCCTGAGGTTCAGCATGGTGGTACATTTTGAGGTGGTATCAAGCAGTGTTAAGACTCGCTTTGTTTACAAGAAAATACTTAATTTATCTACGTTTACACGCCATCACCTTCAAAACAGTCCCCTTACGCAGCAATACACTGCTCCCAGCATTCCTGCCACTTCTGAAATGTGTCCTGAAAGAGAGTCTTCTTTTTGAAGCGTGACAAGCACCTTCTGCAATTCACGCTGGAACTTTGCAAATAGTGTCAAAATGGCAAGCTTTATGCTACATATACTTATATCTCTCCTCTACATGTGACCAAAATATCTCAATCATGCGTTTCTCACATTCTTTCCCTTTTCATGGAACTAGAAAACCCAAACCTGTTCAAGCATGAAAGTGAGCATTTGCACAAAGCCAGCTCCATAAAGATCTCCTTCACATGCATTTGAGTAAACGATCTCCTGCTTTAGAGCTTTGAACCTCAAACCTGAACACCTTTGGGATAAACTGGAATACTGACTGCTCCCCAGGCCTCCTCACCTACATTAGTACCTGACTTTAAGTCAAGTCAAGTCAAGTCAAGTTTATTTGTATAGCGCTTTTCACAACAGACATTGTCTCAAAGCAGCTTTACAGAAAACAACAGTGAAGGTGAATGGTGTGCGTTTGTCCCTGATGAGCAGCCGTGGCGACAGTGGCAAGGAAAAACTCCCTTAGATGATATGAGGAAGAAACCTTGAGAGGAACCAGACTCAAAGGGGAACCCATCCTCATATGGGTGACATCAAAAGTTTGGTCATAAATCTTTCAACAATACAGAACAATTTGTGATCATCATAGATCCAGCATCAGCTTCTCCATGCCAGGGCCTTTAAACACTCGGCATCTACTTCTCCATGATCATCCATAGGTCCATAATCTTCACGAGGTGGGACGTGACTGGAGCTGGCCAAACCTCAGGAAGCCTCGGGATGGGGAGAGAAAGAGAAGCAGTGGAGAGGAATTAGCGTAGCTGCTGTTCATGATATTAACAGCACAAGTTGATAATGTGCATGTGATCAGATGTTCTGGAGCACAAGGTTGTGATGTGATGTGTGTGATGTGTGTTATGTGTAGGCTTTGCTAAAAAGATATGTTTTTAATCTGCACTTAAACTGGGAGAGTGTATCTGAACCCCGAACACTGTCAGGAAGACTATTCCAGAGTTTAGGAGCTAAATGTGAAAATGCTCTACCGCCTTTAGTGGACTTTGCTATTCTAGGAACTACTAGAAGCCCAGAGTTTTGAGATCTCAGGGAGCGTGACGGATTGTAGCGTGTTAAGAGACTGGATAGATACATGGGAGCCAAACCATTTAGTGCTTTATAAGTGAGTAGCAGTAGTTTGTAGTCTATTCGAAACTTAATAGGAAGCCAATGTAGGGACGATAAGATTGGGGTTATATGATCGTATTTTCTTGACCTAGTAAGAACTCTTGCTGCGGCATTCTGAACTAACTGAAGCTTGTTTATTAATGATGCAGGATATCCACCTAGTAATGCATTACAGTAGTCTATTCTAGAGGTCATAAACGCATGGACGAGCTTCTCTGCATCAGATATAGATAACATATTTCTTAGCTTAGAAATATTTCTAAGGTGAAAGAAGGCTGTTTTTGTAACTTGATTGATGTGATTTTTGAAAGATAAGTTGCTGTCTAAAATAACTCCCAGGTCTTTTACCGTTGAACTAGTAGTTACAGAACAACCGTCTAAATGCAGGCTGAGATGCTGGAGCTTCTGTGTACTATTTTTTGGGCCGATGAGCAAAATCTCCGTTTTATCAGGATTTAATAGCAGAAAGTTATGGGTCATCCAATCTCTTATTTCTTCAACACACTCAGTTATGCGAGCTAATTGAGCTGTATCGCCTGGTTTGGATGAAATATATAGCTGGGTATCATCAGCATAACAATGGAAGCTAATTCCATGCCTTCTAATAATATTTCCTAATGGAAGCATGTATATTGTAAAAAGCAGGGGTCCCAGAACTGACCCTTGTGGCACGCCATAATTTACTAGCATTATCCTGGATAGCTCTCCATTTAAATCTACGAAATGGTAACGATTGGACAGGTAGGATTTAAACCAGCTTAATGCCTGTCCCTGAATACCGATGTAATTCTGTAAGCGATCGACGAGAAGATCATGATCTATAGTGTCGAACGCAGCACTAAGATCTAGTAAAACTAATAGGGAGATGTAGCCTTGGTCTGAAGCTAAAAACAGGTCGTTAGTGATTTTAACTAGAGCAGTTTCTGTGCTATGATGGGGCCTAAAACCTGACTGAAACTCTTCAAAGATATTGTTCTCCTGCAAGTGGTTACATAACTGGGCAGCAACAATCTTTTCTAAAATCTTAGACATAAATGGGAGATTTGAAATTGGTCTGTAATTCGATAGCGTGTTTGGATCCAGATTAGGTTTTTTAATGAGGGGCTTAATAACTGCTAACTTGAGGGATTTAGGGACATGACCTAACGATAGTGAGGAGTTAATAATATTTAAAAGAGGCTCACCAGCTGTATATAACACTTCCTTCAGTAGTTTAGTGGGAATTGGATCTAACTGACATGTTGTTGATTTAGCTTTCATAATAGCATCATACAGCTCTTCCTGTCCTATACATGTAAAACAGTGTAGTTGTGGGGTTGTAAGTATGATTGTGTCGGGAGATGCTGTCAGAGGTTGAACTGCCACAATTGTTTTTCGAATGTTATCTATTTTTTCAGTGAAGAAATTCATAAAGTCTTCACTACTAAACTGTGATGGAACACATTTTTCAGATCCCTGATTTGTTGTTAATTTAGCGACTGTACTGAAAAGGAACCTGGGATTGTTTTTGTTATTTTCTATGAGTTTGCTCAGGTGTTTAGCTCTAGCAGCTTTTAGCGCCTGTCTGTAGCTAAGCATACTGTCTTTATACGCAATTCTAAATACCTCCAATTTAGTTTTCCTCCATTTTCTCTCCAGATTACGTGTTGTTCTCTTTAGGGCATGCGTATGACTATTATACCAAGGTGCAGGTGCTTGTTCTCGAACCTTTTTTAACCGGATGGGGGCAACAGTGTCTAAAGTGCTAGTGAGGATAAGGTCTATGTTGTTCGCCATCTCATCAAGATGATCAGCATTTATGGGTTTAATGTGAAACTGAGATAAATCAGGCAGGTTATTTATGAATCTGTCCTTAGTGGTTGGAATAATAGTCCTACCAGGTCGATAACGTGGTGAAACACGGTTAATCTGCTCTACCGGTAGTGTGTACAGTAGGAGATAATGGTCTGTGATGTCATCACTCTGGGGTAAAATATCTATATCAGTGACGTCTGCTCCGTGGGATATTATTAAGTCTAGTGTGTGGTTAAAACGGTGGGTTGGTCTGGTGACGTTTTGTTTAACTCCAAAAGAGTTTAGTAAATCGACAAATGATAATCCTAGGGCATCGTTTTCATCATCTACATGAATATTAAAATCTCCTACAAGCAGCACTTTATCAAAGCTGATCAGGAGGTCTGAGAGAAAACAAGCAAACTCATGAAGAAAATCAGCATAGGGTCCTGGGGGTCTGTACACGGTGACCAGAGCGAGTTTTCTATGCATCTCTGAAAGTGCAATTTTAAGAACGAGGACTTCAAATGATTTAAAGCTGAATCCTAATCTCTGACTAACATTAAGAGAAGCACTATAAATGGTTCCTACACCCCCCCCACGACCAGTCTGACGGGGCTCATGCTTATAAACATATCCTGACGGTGTCGACTCGTTTAGACCCATATAATCACCTGGTTTAATCCAGGTCTCAGTGAGACAGAGTGCATCGAGATTATTCTCTGTGATCATCTCATTTACAATCAGTGCTTTGGGTGCAAGTGATCTAATGTTTAAAAGACCGAACTTTAGAACTTTGTTGTGTTTGTTTATCTGCCATTTTTCAGTTTTAACTGCAATAAGATTATTTCTGGATCTTGTGTATGTAATTCTTGGTTTTACTACACGAGGAATAGATACGGTTTCTATAAACTGGGCTGTGTGTGAACTTGTAACTATTTGGTCTGTAGTATGCGTGTTCTTATAGTTGAAGATTTCTTGATGTCTTACCAGTCAGATGGTGTGTAGTATCCTAGAGATGTTATCTGATAGCACTGCTGCGCCAACTCTGCTGGGGTGCAGGCCATCAGGGCGGAAGAACCTAGGACGCTCCCAGAAACAGTTCCAGTTATTAACAAAGAGAAGTTTATGTTCTCGACACCATGACTGTAACCATTCATTTAGAGCTAAAAGTCTACTAAACTTCTCAGCCCCTCGCTGGTAAGTGGGAAGAGGTCCTGACACAATGATCCTCGTTGTGGGTGATGTGCTGCGTACCGTCTCCACCAGGATCCTGAAGTCCCTCTTTAAGATCTCCGTTTGCCGCAGCCTGGTGTCGTTTGATCCGGCATGGAGAACAACCGCTCCGAAGTTCTCGTTCAGGATCGCGGGTACCTGCGCAGCGACATCCAGAACACGAGCACCAGGAAAACAGCGAGTGTGCACCTTACCTTTAGCTCGGGTAGCGCGGACATGCCGGACGATGGAATCTCCGAGAATAACAGTGTCGCGTTCCGTCTCGCGGAGGGGGACGAAGCGGTTCTCGGTCGAGATCTCGAAGGCCGGTGGTGGAGGTGGAGACGTCCTCGATCGGGGCTTGGCTTGTCTCTTCCGCCGCGGTCGCATCCAGGGTCCATGTTGCACCGGTGCCGGAGTTGTAGGTGCGCTGGGCCTGGGCATAGAAGCACGCGGAGTTGATGTGCTGGGAGCGTTAGGTTCAACCTGGGAGTTTACCTGGGATGAGTGCGCGTCCGCCCGGGATGTTTCCAGCGCCGCTTTCCGCTCTCGCAGCCGGTCATGCTTTACATGCAGCTCGCGAATCTGTTTCTCCAATGCCTCCATCTCCAACGCCACCGTTTGCAACTCGAACGAGTCCTCACCTGTGCTCGAATGCAGACAAACAACCGGCATAGTGCTTATCGTCACGAACAGATTTATTATACAGAGATGTGAGTGAGAGAAAATAAATATAAACAACACTAGGTATAGTCGAGTTAACTAACTACAGGCACAAGTCAGGAAGACAAAAACAATTAAGGATTATTAAAAGAGGAAAAACGGATAGATAGATAGCAAAGTTTGTTTGAAAGACGCCGAGAGATACAAACACGTAACTCGCGGCAAACAAGTCAAACACAGGAAGCTACGTCACAGGAAGCTACGTCACAGGAACTTTACAACGTTAACACCCTGCATGTGGAATTAGATATTCAAAAAGCACATATAGTCTGGTGTCCACAAAGTTTTGTCCATATAGTGTATCTTGATTAAGGCTTAAAACACTGTAGGTTCATAAGCTTGATAATGCTTTTAGTTTTTTTGTTGGTTTGTTTGTTTTTTCGGTTAAAACATGCTAACTTTACTAAGCTAAACACACTCACCAGAGGCAGCAAATACTCCTGTTACATTCTTTCCAAGCTTGATATTGCTATTTCTATTATATTCCTTCTTTATAAAAAAACAAAAAAAAAAAAAAAGTCTCATGTTACCTGTTTCTGCATGAATTGGAATACAGGCTACTGTGCAGCCAGTTTTAGTGCAATGCTAATCTGTCTGGTCACTTCCTTGTTAGCTAGCTTAGTTTTATCGCTCGAGTAGGAAAAAAAATTAAACACAGTACAAGAACTTAACCAAACAACAATAAGTCTAATCGATTACATCTGTGGTACTGAGGTAATTTCGTAAATCGGATAATTAGACATAACTGCTGTGCTGAGAGTGCTGCTGTATCGATTAGCCGTGGCTGAGAATCATTAGCTGCTAAGCTTGAGCTACTTTAACCCTGAAATGCTGAAATTTCGCTCTCCTGGGTGTGATCAATGATCTCTATGAGCTTGTGTGTGTGTGTGTGTGTGTGTGTGTGTGTGTGTGTGTGTGTGTGTGTGTTCTGATATGTAATCCAGTGCTTCTAACCTGTTGTGTACCTCCTGTACCCCCTTCTGCTTCTGAGCACTGTGTGTACAAATCTATAAATAATATTGTGGGTTAAGTGTGTGAGTCGTAATGCGTAGTGACAGTGCCCCAGCATTGCATGTGTGTGTGTGTGTGTGTGTGTGTGTGTGTGTGTGTGTGTGTGTGTGTGTGTGTGTTTGTGTGTGTGTCAAGTCACAGTGCCACTATTCCCACTGTGTCCTCTGAGCTCAAATTACATTATTCATCCTCATGCCTACAGTACACTACTCATCCCTGGAAATGTATACTGTAAGTGTATGGTGTGTGTGTGTGTGTGTGTGTGTGTGTGTGTGTGTGTGTGTGTGTGTGTGTGTGTGTGTGTGTGTGTGTTTTCTTTAGTGATCCAGCCATTATTTATGGACACCACAGCCCACGGCATAATGAATCCATCAGAAGAGAAAAGAAAAAGCTCAAAAAAGGGAAGATCTGCCTTGTCGTCCCCTGCTGAAAATCATCATGCTTTCTTTTTTTAACGTAGAAATTGCATGTACGTGGAATATTTGTGCTGCTTATCCCTTTTAATCCCTTTCACACTCAGGAGACAGAATTTTAGTGTGTTCATGAGTTATCCGTGAATGCCATGTTGGTCTTTCTGCTCTGGGCTCGAGCTCTACACCGCCTGAAGCTTAAGGTGGAACAGCTCGGGGTCATGTTCTTCTTACTGAACACAGAAGGAGAGATAGTAAATTTATCAGCCAGACCATCAGAGAAAGTGAAAGAACAAATGGGTGGTCCAGTTTCATTTTTCTTTTGCTTACAGTCTGGTAAATGTAGTTGAAGGTTAGCAACTAGCATCATTTATACGCAGGGGAATGACAAGGTAATAATGTGCATTAATAGAGAATTAAACTTTCTTTTCGGCTTCTCCCGTTAGGGGTCGCCACAGCGGATCCTCCGCACGTTTGATTTGGCACATGTTTTACGCTGGATGCCCTTCCTAACGCAACCCTCCCCAATTTATCCGGGCTTGGGACCGGCACTGAGAGTGGCTGGGGATGGTTCCCTGACCGGGAATCGAACCCGGGTCGCAGCGCTGCATCTTAACCACTAGACCACCAGGGGACTAATAGAGAATTACATAAAGAAAATAAAGGTCTCACTTATCCTTAACATTATTGCTCCATTCTAAACCCTCCTCTCTTATCCCAAACATTCCTGCCCTGTCGTAAACCCTCCTCTCTTATCCTAAACATTCTTGCCCTATTCTAAACCCTCCTCTCTTATCCCAAACATTCCTGCCTTATCCTAAACCCTAATCCCAATCCCCCTGTCTAATGCTAAACATTTTGGTCCTGTCCCAGATTCTTCTGTTTTTTTCTGTCTTATCCCAGACCTCACTCTTTGATTCCAAACATTCATGTAGTATCCAAAACCCTCCTCTCCTTCCTGTGCTATTCCAAATTTTCCTATCTCATCCAAAACATTCCTGTCCTATCCCACACTGACCTCGCCTCTATAATCCTACACACTCCTGTCCTATCCCACACTGTCCTCTTATCTCCTAAACATTCCTGTCCTATCCCACACAGTCCTCTCCTCTATAATCCTAAACATTCCTGTCCTATATCAAACTCTCTTCTTGTATACTAAACATTCCAATCTTAACCCAAATTCTCCTGGTGAATCCTAAATGTTCTTGCCCTATCCAAAACTCTCATCTCTTATCCCAAACATTCCTGCCCTATCCAAAACCCTCATCTTGTATCTCATACATTCCTGTCCTATCCAAAACTCACATCTCTTATCCTAAATAATTTTGTCATATCCTAAACATTCCTTTTGTATCCTGGACATTCCTGTCTTATCTAAAACTCTTATTTTCTACTGTTTCCTAAACATGTCCTATTCCCAGCCCTTCTCTCTCAAACTCTCTTCTCTGATAATAAATCCTCTACTGGGAACACGCACTGAATCGGGTCTTACACTCATTAAATTTTTGACTTTTATTGTAGCATATGCACCAGCATGTAACAATTGTATTACTGAATATAAAAAAAAAAAAGCTGAAAGTCCTCGTTCTGTGCATGAAGACAGAAAGTGACATTCAGTTGAAGTGTATTCAGGCTCCTGGGTGCTAGCCCAGAAAAAGCTTGATGCTTGTTTTCCTTGTGTACTCGAGGTACAGTCTCAGATTTCACTATCGGCATCAGGATTGTGGAGGTTGGTCGTTTTTTTTTTGCCTTCCAGGAAAGATGTTGGAGTGAAAGCGGGGTGAGATCGGACAATAAAAGTTATGGGCTGCTGTACTCGTGACACAACATTAAAAGTCTCCTTTACGTTTAACAAACATTCATATATGGACATAATGAAATGCTAGCAGATGTTCCAATGTGTAGCTACAGAGTTAACTACAAATGAGTCACATTGTTAGCTTCCTTAGCCTTGCAGTGTTTTTTAGGGTAGGGTGTATAGGGATAAAGCTACAGGTGAGTCACAGCGGGGGGGCGGTTCATATTGTATTTGAGTCTGACTGTGCAAGGATGTAAATAGGACTATATATTGACTTGTTATATACAGCTCATCATAGTTCAGTTGACAGTAATAAAAAGTCTATTCTAGTCTATCTTAAACTTTCCTATCGCATCATATTCCAAACTCTTCTATCCTGTCCTGGCCTTCTTGTCCTGACCTATTCAATCGTAAACCTCTGCATCTTACTTTGACCTTTCCTATTTAAGCATACCTGAAACTATTTTGTCCTCTCCTGTTTTGTTTTATTCTGTCTTAAACTCCTTTTTATCCTATTCTTTACTATCTTATCATACGGAATCTCTTTAGTCCTTTTCTATCATCCCCTCCTCTTTCTTGTTCTATACTACCGTACACAATCCTGTCCGATCCTATCGTATCGTATCCTATCCTATCCTATCCTATCCTATCCTATCCTATCCTATCCTCTGTCTTATCCTATCCTTTTCTATCTTATCCTATTTTATCCTATCTTATTTTACACTATCCAATACAATCCTATCCTATCCCATCCTATCCTATCCCATCCCATCCCATCCTATCCTATCCTATCCTATCCTATCCTATCCTATCCTATCCTAGCTTATACTTTATCCTAAACATTCTTCATATCAGAAGATCATATAACACAAACATTCCTCTCTTAACCTGGACATTTCTGTATTATCTAAAACTCTTATCTTCCCCTGTTTCCTAAACATTTATTTTCAATCCCAAACCCTTCTTTCTAGGAATATGTTTTAAATCAGGTACCAGTCTCACACTCTGTTAGCTGATATGTCGCTACTGGCAGGGCGGCCATCTTGTTGGAGAATAAATGTAAGGCGCCTCTTTTAGTCCCTCGACAGATTGTCTCTTTGGCTCCACATTCGTTAGAGAGCTCCCAGCCCTTTTTCCCTAAGGAATTCTTTACTTAAATTTTTGTATCTCGTTTTTTTTCAGACTCTCACTTTTCCCAGATGCAACAGCAGCTTCGTTTGCTTTGTTTTCGCTAACTCTCAGACCTTCGGACTGTTTTTTTGGACTGAGCTTTTTTCTCTGCTTCTTCTGGTTCCCAGGTTTGGTATATTGTTCATTCCCTCTTTTGAGTCAGTTTTTGGACAGTGGGGAATTTCTGCTCTGCTGTTCGCCCCATCAAAGATTGTTAAAATTCCATCTTTGGCATCCTGCATTTTGATCCTCCCAGTCTCCACCCCTGACAGAACAATCTGGCTAATTATGAATGCCATGGATGCACAGTAACTACGAGCGAGTATATACTCCCTGAAGCAGATCTGCTTTATCCACGACCAGCAGCTACGGGAGATCGGTTCGGCACTTTGAGACCTCTTGCAGCGGGCCGGATCAGCCTCCTAACCCCCGTGAACCTGATCTGATTCCACTGGCATGGTTCTTCTGGGAACCAGGGCACTGCTGCTCCTTCCTTACCCAATGCAGCCTGATCCTCCAATTTCAACCTTCCTCTTTTCCCACCCGATGTGTCCAAGGTGGCCTGTGTGATTTCCCTGTTATCAGGTCCAGCTCTCAAAGCCTCCATTGCTCATCTGTTCTTGGTCGCCACCACGACCACCACCGAACACCCCCCCAAGGTACCGCAGCTCCAAAGCACCTCTCTCTGCCCCATCCTATGGAAATCGTTCTCTCCCCAGCAGAGAAGGAGAGGTGTTGCTCCAGGGGGCCAGTGTCTCTACTGTGGGGAGGCTGGACACATGATAAAAGATTAAGCCAGTAAAAGACCGGGTCGTTAATTGGGAGGCCTACGCCAATCCCTCTCCAAACCACTCCTGGACCTCCGCATCCTCTCCGGTGGGCAGGAGCACCAACTTGCGGCTTTTGTGAACTCAGGAGTGGATTTAGAATTTCTAGACCAAGATCTGTTTCAGCAGCTAATAATCGAGACCGAACAACTGCCAGCCACCCTTCAAGTCTGGGCTCTCGACAGGCCATCCGCTTTATCAAGTGACCTGTCACACTAAACCCCCTCCAGGTCACCTTTGCCGAGCAACATCAGGAGTGGCTATCTTTTTTGGTCATCTCGTCCCCTCATAATCTGGCCATGTTCAGTTTTCTGAGGCTTCAGAAACACAACCCCCACTTGGACTGGTCCATGGGTAAAGTTTTAGATTGGGGAACGTTCTGCCAGTCCCACTGTCTCTCTCTAACAACTGCCACCGCTCCTCTCTAGGCCCTGAATCTCCATCCATTCCCCCAGTTTATCCTGACCTAGAACATGTGTTCAGCAAGGGCCGAGTTTCCTCCTTACCTTTTCATCGGCCTTATGACTGCGCCATTGGCCTTCTACCTGGGTCCTCACCCCCACAGTTGTATCACCTGTCAGGCCCCAAGAAAAGAGCCATGATGCGATACTTCCCGGGGTCTCTTGCCACAGGCTTCATTCGCTTCTCCTCCTCTCCTGCTGGAGCTGGTTTTTGTTTTAGAAAGGACGTTACATTGTGCCCCTGCATCAATTACCATGGACTCAATGCCATCATCATAAAGAACTGCTACCAACATCCCCTAATAGACACAGCCTTTTAACTGCTCCAAAGAGCTTTTATCTTTATTAAGCTGGACCTTAGAAATGTCTACCATCTTGTTTGTATCCAGGAGGGGTATAAATGGAAAATGGCATTTAACACCCCGTTGGGTCACTACGAGTATCTGGTTATGGCATTTGGCCTCACTAACGTTCCAGTGGTTTTCCAGGCCCTTGTTAACGATGTGCTGCGGAAAATGTTAAACCAGTTTGTCTATCTTGATGAGCATCTGTACTCCATTTCCCCAGCACCTCCTTTCTTAGATTCACCCTCCCAGCAGAGAGCATACAAATGCATGCATCCAGGATTCAGGCTGTAACGGAATGGCCCAAAATCTCCTCTAGGAAGCAGCTACAGAGGTTCCTATGTTTTGCCAACTTTAATTGATGGTTTGTCCGAGTTTGCAGTTTGGTAGCTTCCCCTATTTACCAACTGACCTCTGCCGATCTTTCTCGTGGCCCTCCGAAGTTGAGCAAGACTTCACCAGACTTAAGGACCTCTTCACTTCTCCCGCTGTTCTAGCCTTCCCCAGGTGGGTGCCGTGCTGTCTCAGAGTGGCAGTAGGTTACACCCATGCACCATCTTTTCTCACCATCTTAGCCCAGCGGAACTGGCCATGATGCTAGCCCTTAAGGAATGGCACCAATGGTTTAGAGGGGGTTTAGACCCCTTTTTTGGTCTTAACTGATCACCGGAAATGAATCATCTGCACACCGCTAAACGCATTCACCCACGACTCGATGGGGTTTTTTTTTTGGGCAGGTTAAAATTCTCCCTATCTAACCACCCGGGATCTAGGAACGTAAGCCTGACGCTCTTTCCAGGTTATACTCCCCTTAAGGTGAAGGAGATCCTACCCTGACACCCATACTTTCTGCGAGCCCTGGACCTAGACCTAGGAAAGGGTTAGGCTTGCCACCACAGACCAGCCGGTTCCTGAGGGCTGTCCTACCAAGCGACTTTTTGTTCCTGGTTTTCCCCATACCCTAACTCTTCTCTAGCACCAGTTCTGGTGGCCCATTATCCAGCGAGATGTCAGAGACTGCATGTCCTACCTGCGCTCAACTTAAGAACTCCACAGCTTGCCCGGCAGGGCTACTTCGTCCACTTCCTGTGCTTAAACACCCCTGGTCTCACATCGCCCTGGATTTCATCACTGGACTTCCTCCCTCTGCCGGATGCACCATCATTGTTACCATGGTAAACCTGTTCTCTAAAATGGTCCACTTCGTTCCACTGGCCAAACTGCCATCGGTTAAGGAGACTGCTGTACTCCTTCTCCAGCACGTTTTTCTCCTGGTCTTCCTTGTAACATCCTCTTTGACCAGGGCCCCAATTCTTTCGCCTCCTAGGTGCCTTTGTCAGCCTCTCTTCTGGGTTCCACCCCCAAACCAATGGCCAGACCAAGAGGCTTAATCAAGAGTTAGAGACCGAACTTCACAATCTGTGTGCCCAAGATGCCTCCTCCTGGTCCTCCAAGCTGTTGTGGGTGGAGTATTCCCATAACTCGCTGCCTATCGCCACCACAGGTCTATTGCCTGGAAACGCCGCCCGTACCCCACTACCGGTTTGGCCAAAGGGTATGGTTTTTTGGGACCCTTCCCCATCTATAAGGTCATTAACTCGGTTGATGTGCACCTTAAACTACCCAAGGTCCTCCGGATCGACCCTGCCTTCCATGTCTTTCGCCTCAGACCTGTTCAAGCCTGTTCCTTGTTTGGTTTTTGCTGACTCTTGGCCCTTCAGACTGTTTTTTTGGCTCTTCTTCTGCGATTTTTTTTCTGGTTCCCAGGTTTGGTTTGGTATATTGTTTATTCTGTCCTCGGATTCTTTCTAGTGCTTTTTTAAGCTGTTCATATGTTTTTGGACAGTGGGGAATTTCTGCTCTGCTCTTTGCGCTCATTAAAGACTATAATTCCACCTTTGTTATAATTGTTATAATTCCACCATTGGCGTCCTGCATTTGTGTCCTTCCACTCTCCACCCCTGACACACTCATTAAATCTTTGCATTTTATTGTAGAATATGCACCAGCATGTAAAAATTGTATTGCTGATTCTTTTTTTAAAAGCTGAAAGTCCTCATTCTGTGCATGAAGACAGGAAGTGACATTCAGTTGAAGTGTATTCAGGCTCCTGGGTGCTAGCCCAGAAAAAGCTTGATGCTTGTTTTCCTTGTGTACTCGAGGTACAGTCTCAGATTTCACTATCGGCATCAGGATTGTGGAGGTTGGTCTATGTTTTTAGCCTTCCAGGAAAGATGTTGGCGTGAAAGCGGGGTGAGATCGGAAAAGAAAATTTATGCGCTGCTGTACTCGTGACACAACATTAAAAGTCTCCTTTACATTTAACAAACTTCCATATATGGACATAATGAAATGCTAGCAGATGTTCCAATGTGTAGCTACAGAGTTAACTACAAATGAGTCACATTGTTAGCTTCCTAAAGCCTGGCAGTGTTTTTTAGTGTAGGGTGTATAGGGATAAAGCTACAGGTGAGTCACAGCGGGGGGGGGCGGTTCATATTGTATTTGAGTCTGACTGTGCAAGGATGTAAATAGGACTATAAATTGACTTGTTATATACAGCTCATTATAGTTCAGTTGACGGTAATAAAAAGTCTATTCTAGTCTATCTTAAACTTTCCTATCGCATCATATTCCAAACTCTTCTATCCTGTCCTGGCCTTCTTGTCCTGTCCTATTTAATCGTAAACCTCATCTTACTTTGACCTTTCCTATTTAAGCATACATGCAACTTTTCTGTCCTCTCCTGTTCTGTTTTATCCTGTCTCAAATTTCTTGTTTATCCTGAACTTTACTATCTTATCATACTAGTCCCTTTAGTCCTCTTCTATCATCCCCTTCTCTTTCTTGTTCTATACTAACCTACACAATCCTATCCTATCCAATCGTATCGTTTCGTATCGTATCGTATCGTATCCTAAACATTTCTGCCTGATGCTGAATATATCCCCTCCAATATTCCCCTTTCCTCTTCTAACCTGGTCAGGGTCTAGTAGGTCCAGAGCCTATCCAGCATCTCTGGCATAAACACTAGGAATACACCATAGAGGACACAGCAGTCTCACTCTCATCTCTGAAACACACACAGAAAGCAACAACATGTCTTTAGACTCACTGTGATCCGCTGTAACCCTGGTCAAACCTGATAATAAACAAAACAGAAAGAGGGAAAATGTGAGAAAATAAGCAAAAAGAGAAGACATTACCAGGAAAAACAAAGGTAAAGAACAAAATGGTGTAGTAAGAGCTTAAGAGCATTCACTTGAAGTATGCAGAGGATTAGACTGCGATAAGTGCCGCATTCCATAAAACTAATCTTACAAGCAATTCTGAGCACTTGTAATGAGTACGGGAGATTTTCGTGGATTTTATGTAAATGAAAAATGAAAAGATCGCTAAACCCTCCCGCAGTGGTAAAATGGAACCCGAGCCTGCTACGATATCCCTTTAATCCGACAACAATTTGTCATTTGTTTCATGTTAATGGAGGTGTAATACTTTCTTCAAGACTCACTTGGATGCCTTTGCACTTGAATTGCATCTCGTTTCTTTCCACCGATACATAAATCTCAGTTACCAGGATCAGATACACATATAAGGTGTAGCAGTTTGTTTTTATTAAAGAAAATACTACAACTATACTGGCTAAAAAATGTTAACTGCTTGGTTAGTGAAAGCTAAACTGTATGTTAGCAACCTGCTAGGTGTTCATTACAAACTAGCTTAACTAGATAACAATGCCTCTTCGAGTGGACACGATTGTGCTTTTTAAAATTCCATTTTCAGTCCCTATATCTTGTTATAAGAACCTCCACTCTTCTGGGAAGATGTTCCAATAGATTTTGTGGAAATTTGTGCTCATTAAGGCACAAGGGTATTAGTAAAGCCGGGGAATGATGTAGGTGAGGTAAAAAGGCCTGGGGCTCAGTCAGCATTCCAATTCATCCAGATGTGTTCAACAGGGTTGAGAGCTCTTCCACTTAGGAGATGTAACCCATGGAGCTGGCTTTGTGCACAGGGGCATTGTCATGCTGGAACAGATTTGGCTCTCCTAGTTTAAGTGAGGGGAAAACTTCATGCTCCAGCATCGTGTGTGGCTCCAACCCACATATGACTGGGAAAGTCAGGTGTTCCAATACTTTTGGACACATAGTGTGTAAAGTGTATGAGTTTGTAATAAGTGTACAGTTTGTAATAGTGTTTAAAGATCCAGCTTGTCACACATACATGCACACACACAGCAGGTTATGTAGAGGTGATGAATACAATCCTGGAGTATATTTATTTGTCTGATTCAAAATTAACAGCCAGCCAGAGTGACTCTAATGGAGAGAAAGAGAGAGAGAGAGAGAGAGAGAGAGAGAGAGAGAGAGAGAGAGAGAGAGAGAGCGAGAGAGAGAGAGAGAGAGAGAGAGAGAGAGGCTGTTGTTGTGGCTGCAGCTGTTTTTCTTTTTTGCTTTGTGAGTCAGGGCAGGCCACTGCCAAGCTTAGGTGACATATAGCAGACAAAAATAGAGGTATGTGTGTGTGTGTGTGTGTGTGTGTGTGTGTGTGTGTGTGTGTGTGTGTGTGTGTGTGTGCGTGTGTGTTGAGGAGACAGGAAATGGGGGGAAACATTCACTGAAATTGTGACAGTCATGGGCATTTGTTTTCCCCCGGAAAACAGTCATAATATAAAACAGCGTCACAAAAAAACATTGATGTGAAAATGCTGCCGAAACAACTTTCAGCCTCCAACATCTGGATCCAACATTCAACTCAGATCTTTATTCATACAAGTTTTAGTAGTAGTTAATAATAATAATAATAATAATAATAATAATAATAATAATAATAATAATAATAGTGAAGACAATGATAATAATACTTCTATTCATGATGATGATGATGATGATGTTGATACTACAACTTATAATACTAATGATAAAAAAAAATATGGCAACAATGATGGAATTATTAATACTACTCATGATAATGCTAATGATAATATTACTATGTTATTATAATATAATGATATAATTATTATTACTGCTAATAATAATGATGGTGATGATACTAATACTACTACTACTAATAATAATAATAATCTTAATACTATTCATTATGATGATGATAATGATGATGATAATGATGATACTACCACTAATAATAATAATAATAATGACAATGGTGATACTACTCATGATGAGGATGATGATGTTGATGATGCTGGTGATGATGATGATTAGAATACTGCTATTCATGATGATTATACTACTACTACTAATAATAATAACAATAATAATAATTACAATAATAATAATAATAATACTATTCATAATAATAATAATAATACTATTCATAATAATAATAATGATGATGATGATGATGATGATAATAATAATTGATAATGATAATACCGATAATAATAACGATGACTTTGAAAATGAAGAAGAAAAAGAGAAAAATAATGATGACAACGATGGTTTCAATAATACTGATGATGATGATGATGATGATGATGACGATGATGATGATGATGAATATTACTACTACTAATGATAATAATGATGATGGTGACACTTATGGCAATAATAATGATGATGGTAATGATGATAGTACGACTACTACTACTACTCCTAATTAATAATAATAATAATAATAATAATAATAATAATAATAATAATAATAATAATAATAATAATCTTTCTTTCGGCTTCTCCCGCAGGGGGCGCCGCAGCGGATCCTCTGCATATTTCATTTGGCACTTGTTTTTACGCTGGATGCCCTTCCTAACGTAACCCTCCCTATTTATCTAAGAGTGGCTGGTTGACCGGGGATCGAACCCGGGCCGCAGTGGTGAGAGCGCCGCATCCTAACCACTAGACCACCAGGGAACCCAATAATAATAATAATAATAATAATAATAATAATAATAATAATAATAATAATAATGGCAACAACAATAGGAATAATTATTTCACTTAGGATGATGATGATGATGATGATGGTGATACTACTACTACTATTACTACTACTACTACCACTAATAATAATAATAATAATAATAATGGCAACAACAGTAGGAATACTGATATTCTTTAAGATGATGATCATGAGGATGATGGTGGTGAAGAAGAAGAAGAAGAAGAAGAAGAAAAAGAAGAAGAAGAAGAAGAAGAATGACAATAGTGATGATGATTAAGCTACATTTCATAATGATGATGATGATTATTACAACTACAATTAATAATGACAATGGTAATAATAATAATAATAATAATAATAATAATAATAATAGTGAAAAAACACACAAGGCTCACTGACTTTAGAAGTCACCTTTATTAATGAAATTAATTTACATTTTTGAAAAAGAGAACTGAAGTCAGACCAGCAAACGTGTACCTTCCCTTCTCTCTCACAGCTTTATTGTCCTTATTTCTTCTCAGTAGACTGATGTCTCTTCTCCCTCACACTGCAATATCATTGGCTGATTAGAACATGGCTGTAATGTATGTGTGTGTGAGATCAGCTGTCAGTGATGTGGCTGAGGAGATTTTCTGTGCATGCATGAAGGCTTGTCTGGACACACACACACACACACACACACACACACACACACACACACACAGACACACACACACACACACACACACACACACACACACACACACACACACACACACACACACACACACACACACACAATTTGAACAGATCAGCTTCATTCGGTCGCAGACTGTCACCCTGTCGTTTCACATCAGCGTCCCGTCGCGAGTGTGTGGAAGTGACCCGTGGTGATGCCGCAGGAGGAGATGAACTTCTTTTTCTACTTTATTTTGTCTCCTTGTCTCTGTTTTTGTTCTCTGAGGTCAGAGGTCACACAGCGGGTTTAACCTGCACTTAAACACCGGCACGTGTACAAACAGCAACAGGACACTGCATTACTGCAGACCTGCATACAGAACAATGAGAACATTTCCGAGTGAACTGGCATCAATTGGCTTCAATTGGTCTGAGGAAGTGTATTTGACTTTGACACTCTATGGACAAAAGTATTGGCACACCTGACTTTTTCAGCCATATGTGCTTCTTCCCAAAGTTGAAGACGCACAATTGTATAAGACGTCTATGGATGCTGTAGCATGACATTTTTCCTTCACATGAACTATAAGACCCAAACCTGTTCCAGCATGTGCAATGCCCCGTGTACAAAGCTAGCTACATGAAGATATGCTTGCATCGGTTGGACTGGAAGATCTCCTGCTAAAGAGCTTCAATCCTATTGGGATGAATATTTCATGATGACTGCACCCCAGGCCTCCTAATCCCATCTGCAACAATATTTGTCTTTAATAAAACCATTGTGGCCGAATGAATCACACAAATCCCCACAAAATCTAGTTGAACATCTTCTGAGAAGAGTGGAGATTATTATAACAGCAAATGGGGACTAATTGTTGAATATGCTGTTAAAAAAATCACAAAAAATGTGATGTCAGGTGTCCAATTTTAGGCCATATAATGTATACAGAGTGTATATAAGCTCCATATCATGCAGCTCAATACACTTTGATTGTGGACATTAAGACTGAACCAAAAAAACCCAAAACAAAAACCCCTGATGTGATGCACAAAATCCTTTAAACTAATTATTTAAATACGTTATTATTACTTTATTAGTATCAGCTCCTTATCATTATCTGTGTTCTCTCTGGGGTAATGCTGTGATTTTATATTCTTTTTTTCTTGAGTATTTCTTTTCCCATTTATTTAATTACCTACGGTGTGAAACCAAACCGAGTACCCGATGCGTACAATCCAGAAATATAGACTGAAATGTGTGAAAGCGCTAAAAATGTAGTGCGACCGAGTTCCGCCGAAGTCGAGATTACGGCTGCGAAGAGCTCTCGAAAGGTTCTCAAATAACTTTACAACTCCAAACACACAACTGTGTACCTGAGAGAAGGCACCTGGGCCTGCATGTGTACTTTTATATGAGTTTGGTTTGGACGATGAAAAAAAAAAAAAGACTGAAGCCGTATTTATTTATTTATTTATTTATTTATTTATTTATTTATTTATTTATTTGTGTGTTTATTTGTTCATTTATTCATTTATTTATTTGGGAACTGAAAGTGTTATGTATATGTTAAATGTATATTTGTATTCTTGTTTAATATATTTATTTATTGTTAATTATTTATTTATATTGATCATTCGACTGCATTTATTATCATGAATAATTTAAAAAGTTCTGACATTCATTCTTATTATTTCTGTAAGGATTTTTTTTTGCAGTCATCTGACAGTCGATTAAACCTAAATCTCATTTCTCTCCTTATGTTTCTTCCCATCTTCTTCCTGGAAGTCAAATCTTTTTGGTTTGACCCTGTATTTCATCGGCTGCATTCACGTGTACTGATAAAACCCTATTCCTTGAACGAAATTGAGTTCATTGCGACGTTAAAAAAAAACCCTGTTCACAGTTTTAGTGTAGAACCTTAAAGGTGTCCATCCAGATCAGAGGTCCCCAATCACAAGGTTGCAGCCATGTACCGGGACATAGAATAGTTGCTACAGGGGTATGCAAGAACTCTCTGGGGAAAACGTCTTTAGATATGATAGTTATTTATTATTTATAGTTTGCCTTTTAAGAGCCACTATCCAAATTTACACACGGGTGCGATTTCAAAAAACTTCATGTCCACAACAGGTTCAGCTGATTATTAACATGTGTATTATACAAACAAGGTTCCTTTAGAAAAGGCCAAGCAAAGGGGAGAACGAAGAGAGAGAGAGAGAGAGAGAGAGAGAGAGAGAGAGAGAGAGAGAGAGAGAGAGAGAGAGAGAGAGAGAGAGAGAGAGAGAGAGAGAGACAGCTACTGACGAAAAAAATAAAAGGGAAACATGTTTTGTTAAAACTTGGGAAAAAAGGTTGCTTAAGGGTTCTTTATGGGCTCAGTGGATTATTCAGAGTTCATTGTAGAACCTTTAAAACTCTTCAGTGACAAAGTGAAGATTGTGAACACTTCTTCAAGACTTCTTTATGGGTAAACTTGGATAATTAAGAGTTAGTAATTTACTTTCTTGTAGAAAGATAGTTGTTTGATTATAAACACTACATTTAGGCTTGAAAAAAAAGTGTGCACTCTTTCAAAACTGTCTTCTGTAGGGATTCATTAGATGGTAAATGTTCTTCCAGGAAAAGGTTCTACGTGTAATCTTTTTGAATCTATGACCAAGAAGAGTTTGCACAATGGGTTGATGAAAAAACCCGTAAAGGGTATTATATTTTCTCCAGTAGTGTGGATGTTGGGCTTTTCTCCTGAACCCTAATTCTAGTCCCTGTATTCTTTGTTCAAAGTTCAAGAACAAGAACCAGACTTTACAGAAAAACCACCCAGAATAGACCAAGAACAGCATTAGTTCTGTGTTGAAATGTATAATAGATTGAAAAAGTAGAACCACTTCAGAATACTAGGACCATTCCTTGTCAGGAGAAGCTTTTCTCCTTATATATCCATGGGACAATGTCTAATGTCTGATGTCTGAACAGACCCTCTAGATGGAATGTTAAATACCAGTTGATGGATCCATCAACTGTGTGGTCCCGATTTTACCCTGTACTCTGAATAGGGTTTGAAGGTAGAAGATATACGAAAGCTATCAGAGGTCATTAAACTCATGTTTAACATAGAGAACTGGTCTAAGAGGTTCTTATGGTGTTATCCAACTGCTAGTGTAGATTCTGCTCATTAAATATCCCGAGAACTGTTGGTTATAAGTGCCTGGACATCTCGTGAGTGGGTCTCAGTGAGGGCCATAGAGAAACTCCAGAGGTCGTGTGATGCACAGACAGGGGTCTGTGACAGCATTACCGAAGTTATCCTGCCTACAAATAATCAAGTCGTTAAAATGTTGGACTTTGGATTTGAAGGTTATGAGTTCAAATCTCAGCACCACTTAGAGGCTGATGTTATGCCCTTGGCTTGGGCCCGTAAGCCTCAAGAGCTCAGTTAAATGCTATAAATGTTCCTTTAAATGTGTCAGATTAAAGAAAACCACAAGAGCGTGATATCAATAATCAGTGAGGTCAGGAACTGCTTGCCAGCAGAGGCGATTGCTAAATATTGCTTAAATAAATATTTAAAGAAAGAAATAATAAAAAAATTATAATTGTACTTTTTTAAATATTTTTTATATATAAAGTACATTATGAATCAGTCACCAAATATCCACACTAATGACATTTTCTCCAGTATTCTTTTGAAGCTCAATGTGTTTGGATGCATAGGAGTGTTTAGGTTTGGCTATTTTGGTGTAACCCAACTTTTATCTTTTTTAGTTGGTTTTCCATCCTAAATAATCTCTATTTAACCAAATTTTACTGCTTTTTCTGATTAATCAAATTATTTGTACTAAAAGTGTACTTATGTTGTTTTGGTCTTTAAAACTCAGTCTAACAGTGTTTCCTTCTTTCTTTCTTTCTTTTTTGGGGGGGGGTTGGACTACATGAACATACCTGGAACATAAATATAAACTAAGTGAACACCTGGGCCTGGACTCATGGAAGAATCAGCACTCATTATTCATGTACATCGCATTCGTTAATTTGTTGTTTAAAAATAACTGGGCATAGTACTTTTTTATACATACCTTAATTTCTTGGCATCTTATTGTTTGACATTGAATTTGAGATTGTGGGACACTTGAATAACCCGGATGTAAAATAACTGATCAACCATCAACACATAATTCATCAGTGGCTTCGTCCAACATTTAGGAATCGCTCCAAGTTTATATGGATCATTGCATGCTTTTAAAAAGCAACCAGAGAGGGACAGGAAATGAGAGTCCCACACATGTCCTCTGCTTACAATGTTAAACCACACATACAATCTTCACATGCTTGTTGTAGAACAACGCTGCCTTATTGCCCCGCTTTGCTCCCATGCCCCAAGTTCTACAGGATTGTCTGTGATGTCTGAAAATACTGCTCTAATTTGTATTGTGTAATTTATTATTAGTGCAAAAGGTTCAAGAGTGGATATTTTTTCCTAAGAAAGACCTTCAATAGATTGGATTATAGATTAGATTGGATATTAAATTGGAAATATTGTGCAGTTTAGATCATTGATTATATTTGGTATTGTGAGTTTAAAGGATTAGAATTTGTATTTTTTTTTATAAATAAGTAATTTTCTTTTTTCTCTTTTTTGTGTGTGTCTCCGAAACATTGAAGCATTGAAAGCGTCGTAATTCACATTTAGTTTTTCAATTACTAATCAAAAAATCTAATAACCACAATGTACACGGATTCTCGTGTAACGGATGGACGGAGAAACAGAAATAATAGAGTAAAACGCGTCCTTTGTGTTTCCCAAACCGTCCATTAGGGGCAGCGTCCTGCACCGACTCACAATCTGCACCAGACACATCATGGCACGCTGGATAAAACATCAACCGCAATGGCAAACTTCACTTATTCAGGAAAGGGAGGGGAAGAAGAAAAAGGGAAAAAAAGCGCTAAGGATGGCACAATTTCTTCCAAAACGCACAAGCATTTTTTCAATCATCTGAAATAGGATTTGAACTAGACTAAACTCAATCTCAAACGATCCCTTTAGTTAATAAAGCAAGCCTTCGAAAAATATTTTCTTTTCTTTTTTTTGCTGTTTTTTTTTCTGTCTATGAGGGACAGGCATCTCGGGTCATTCTCGCATCTCGTCGATATATATCTGTTGGACGGAAGATGAGACGTGATGAGGAGACACATCATACAGGATGCGACGATGACAAAAAAAAGATCTCTGCCACTCAGAAAGTCCTGCTGGAGTCTCGAAGGTCTTTCGCTTTTTGTTCTCATTAAGATTTTTAGAGCAGAAAGAGCACCCACTGTTCACTAAGTCTCGTACTAGAGTCTGCAATCCGACAAACCGACAAATCAATCAATAAATAAAAAATACGATGATTGTAGCAACAAGATGATCCTGTGAAGGGAAAACAAAAAGAAGCGCTCGGACGATAAAGCCGTCTCCGTGTCCGTCTTCTTCATCTTGTACCTCGAGCTCTGAGATTCAGTCGGCGTACAGGATGAACCCGGAGAACGTGCTGTATTTGTTGTTGTTGCCACCGTGGGCTTTCCCTCCGTCCAGTTTAATGTAGACCTCGTCTCCAGCATCCAGGTGCAGGATGACGCTGTTGGAGGCGTAGTCGTAGTTCTGGTCGGCGTCCTGAGCGATCGCACTTGCTCTCACCTGGTAGATTGATAAACAGAAAGAAAGAAAAAGGAGAATAAGAAAACAGATAGACTCAAAGCTTAAACTGTTGAATTTTATGCAAACTGGTAAGTGCATTTCTCAAAACAATTACAAACAGCACCACATATTGGATTACTTTCAAAATCTGCACTTTTCTGAAAATCCTTAGTTCATGCTTAGTTACGCTATTGCTATTGGTGTATTATAAAAAAAGATGTTTGTTTACAATCCATACACAGGGTTACTATGTGTTATGTCACATTTAAACCCTGATAGATCACGTTTAAAGCTACCTCTGGTCGTGTCTCGTTCCTGGAACCCCACGATATTGAGAAAAGTATTAGGACACCTGACGTTTACAGCCATACAGTATGGGGTTCACCCCCTAAATGATGTCTCTGGATGCAGTAGAAGAAAATTTTCCCTTCAATTCACCAAGTAGGAGACCCAAACCTGTTCCAGCCTGACAAAACCAGCTCCATGAAGATACAATTTACATGAGTTTTCAATGGAAGATGTCCTGCTATAGAGCTCTGATCTTCTCAACCCTTCTGAACACTTTTGGGATGTATTGCAATGCTAACTGCACTCCAGGCCTCCTCACATCCTCACCCACATCAGTACCTGACATTACTAACACCCTTGTGGTTGAATGAATCTTCACAAATCTCCAGAAACACACTCCAAAATCAAGTGGAACATCCTCCAAGAAAAGTGGAGGTTATTATAAGAGCAAATTGGGGTCTGAATAAGGATTGAGATGTTCAAAAAGCACATCAGGTGTCCACCTTTGTCCTTATAGTTGACATGCTTACTTCTGACCGAAAAAGTATATATATACTTTTGAATATTTTTCCTCTTCTTTTTATTCTACTTTTTCCTCTCTTCTTTCTACATACCCAAACCCTTTGCCTCTATTTACACCATGGGACCTCAACCTATACTGAGTCAGAACCGGTTAAGGCCAGAGGAGTTTTTTGCATTCTTAATGTACATGAACACAAGCAGGAATGTATTACACACAAACTTTACATGTAACACAAACCAGTGTGTGGTATCCTGTTGCTGTGGTATTTCACTGCTGCTTTGGCAAAACAATTAGCTCTGAGCTGGTAGGGGGAGATTATTTTCCTTCAAACGCTTTTCCCAAGTGTGTATTATTTCTTATTTTTTCAGCCGCTACCATTAGGGGTCACCACAGCGGATCATCCGTCTCCATACCGCCCTGTCCTCTACATCTGCCTCTTTCAAACCAACTACCTGCATGTCTTCCTTCACCACATCTATAAACCTCCTCCTTGGCCTTCCTCTTTTCCTTCTTCTTGGCAGCTCCATCCTCAGCATTCTCCTACTGATATACCCCATATCCCTCCTTTGCAGATGTCAAAACCATATCAATCGCACCTCACTCACCTTGTCCACAAAACGTCCTACCTGCACAGTCCCTCTAATGAACTAATCCTAATTCTAATCCTGTCCATCCTCATCACTCCCAATGACAATCTCAGCATCTTCTGCTACCTCCAGCTCCACCTCCTGTTTTTTACTCAATGCCACTGTCTTTAAACCATACAACATCTCAGGTCTCACCACAGTCCTATACACTTTCCCTTTCACTCTCGCAGATACTCTTCTATCGCAAATCACTCCTGCTATCACTCTTCTTCACCCACTCCACCCTGCCTGCACTCTTATCTCCACTTCTCTAACACTCTCTCCATTACTTTGCACTGTTGACCGCAGGTACCTGAACTCCTCCACCTTCTCCACCTCTTCTCCCTGCAACCGCATCACCCCTTCCCCTCCCTCTCA
>NC_139590.1:4048404-4118404 GCF_946808225.1 Silurus aristotelis
TCCATCCATCCATCCATCCATCGATCCATCCATCTATCCATCCATCCATGCATAAATCCATTTATCCATCTGTATATTCATCCATCCATCAATCCATACATACATACATGCATACATACATTTATCCATCTGTCTATTCATTTATTTATCCATCCATCTACCCATCCACAATTATATTTAAATAAAAATATTTTATAATTAAAAGAACCTACAATTACGTATATCCTTATGTCTATATATTATACTAGTTACCATGGCGATTTGCTAAAACCAACCATCTTGATTAATTAAAAACATCACCCTCTGTACACTTTATCCATTTCTGATCGCCTATAAACCATTTCTGCATAATAACCCCCCTTATTCTTACGCGTTACAGTAGCTATAAACTAAACAACCTTCATAAAAGAGAGTGAGATCTCTATAGAATAAAGCTATAGACAGCTATATAAAGTATACGCAGGAAGAGCAACATGGCTAATATTTAGCTAGCATTTTTATTTTCTCTAGCCGTGTAACAGCATATGCAGTTCCAGCCGTCTGTCTACAGCATCTATCTATCTGGGCTGCGATGTACGTGTGCTAGTTCTAGCCACTTTTAGCTGAGCAAGCTCCTCATATGCATAGTCTTTCTCTGGATATTTTAGGTCGCACTTTCCTCAAGTGTAATCTGCTGAAGGTCAACTCGACAGGCGGCGTGACCTGGAGCACACCTGCGAGGAATCGAGCGACAGCTTGACAGCTCGGTGAGAAACCACATTGCTTTACTCATCCTGAGTCTGCGCTAACGTCACAGTAATGACACATAATTTAAAAATATATATGATAATTAATATTATATTATTAAAAACTCATTTTCTTATGATGCCTGTATATATTAACCATGAACCTTGATTGACCTTGAGTGATGATTGCTAATGTATTTTAAGTAAAGATGCATTATATGGACGAAGGTTTGTGGACACCAGACCATAAGACTGGTATGTGCTCTTTTTTTTTTTAACATCTTATTCCACATGTAGTCCCCATTTACTGTTATAAAAACCTTCTGGGAAGATGTTCCACTAGATTTTGTTCGATTTATTCAGCCACAAGGGTGTTAATAAAATCAGGTACTGATGTTGGTGAGGTGAGGAGGCCTGGGGAAGATTTAGTGTTCACATTCATCTCAAAGGTGTTCCATAGGGTTCCATATTTTAATAGCAGATCTCCCATGCCTACCCATGTAAAGCAGATCTTCATGGAGATGGTTTTGTGCACAGGGGCATTGGAAGAGATTTGCGTCTCCAGTTCCAGTTTAGGGCAAATTTGATGTTCCAAAATGCACCCTTTACAATTGTGTGCCTCCGACTTTGTAGTAACAGTTTGGGGATGAACCACATGTGTCTGAAGATGTCAGGTGTCCAAATAATTTTGAAATATAATGTATTTTTGAATAATTTTTCACACTAATGAGAAGAAAGAATTTCTTTAGCCGCTACAGGAAACATAACGACTTGCTCTTTCTTTCTTTCTTTCTTTCTTTCTTTCTTTCTTTCTTTCTTTCTTTCTTTCTTTCTTTCTTTCTTTCTTTCTTTCTTTCTTTCTTTTTTTCTTTCTTTTTAAAGACCTTGTTATTCTTTCTTTTTTCTTCCTTTCTTTTTTCTTTCTTTCTGAAGTCCCTATTATTCTTTCTATCTTTCTTTCTTTCTTTCTTTCTTTCTTTCTTTCTTTCTTTCTTTCTTTTTTCTTTCTTTCTGTCTGAAGTCCCTATTATTCTTTCTATCTTTATTTTTTCCTTTCTTTCTTTCTTTCTTTCTTTCTTTCTTTCTTTCTTTCTTTCTTTCTTTCTTTCTTTCTTTCTAAAGTTCCTGTTATTCTTTCTTTTTCTTTCTTTCTTTCTTACTTTCTTTCTTTCTTTCTTTCTTTCTTTCTTTCTTTCTTTCTTTCTTTCTTTCTTTCTTTCTTTCTTTCTGTCCTTCATGTTATTTCTTTCTTTCTTTTGTTCTTTTTTTTTCTTCTTTCTTTGATAGTATTAATTGTTTATATATAAAAAAAACTGTATAAGTATATATTATTATTTTGTATTCTTTCTGTGTGTGAAAGTATAAATGGTGTGTGTGTGTGTGTGTGTGTGTGTGTGTGTAGTGGTAGGAAATTTGATATATATGTTCATATGTTTATACAGTATGTACAAAATTTTTTCTATCTAAATATAGTACCACGTTACATTCTACAATTCATGGTGTCTGTCTGTCTGTGTCTGTCTGTCTGTCTGTCTGTCTGTCTGTCTGTCTGTCTGTCTGTCTGTCTGTCTGTCTGTCTGTGTGTGTCTGTCTGTCCGTCTCTGTCTGTCTGTCTGTCTGTCTGTCTGTCTGTCTGTCTGTCTGTGTCTGTCTGTGCGTCCGTCTGTTTTTTTTTCTTAAATCACCATCATTCAATCTTTTCCTTCCTTCCTTCCTTCCTTCCTTCCTTCCTTCCTTCCTTCCTTCCTTCCTTCCTTCCTTCCACTCATGTTTTTTTCATCTTCTATTTTCCTATTTTTCAGGATCACTTAATGCTGTATGGCTGAACTTTGCTATGAACCAAAATATCTAAATAAAATGTGAATATAGATGGAGCTGTAATATTATCCTTGATGAATCTCTCTCTCTTTTTTTTCTCTCTTATCCTTCTTTCTCTACTTTTTTTGCCATTTTCATTGTTTACCGTCGTGATTAAATCTGGCGAGTCTAATATCGAAGTGCAAACAAACGGCGTTATTCTGACTGCGGCGTGACGAGCGTCCGGTGCATATTAATAACAGCTAATGCGGCGGCGGCGGCGGCGATGCACACAGCCGGGGCGAGAGCCTTATTAGAACGTTTGCTCTCTCTGCACTCGGGGGAGCGTGTGTGGGATTTTTGTTGGAACGGATTCTTTTTTATTTTCAATGAACTCAGTTTTAGTACTTTTATTTTCTTCACTTGTTCTCTCTACTTTTTAATATCGTTCTCTCGTGGAAGTATGGACTTCCAGAGGTGCAGACGGCTCAGGATCATTACAAGCATAATTAAAACCTGATCGCTTGGCACGTGGAACCTCGGCGTGTACGGCTTTCTCTTATATAGAACAGTTTTAAGATTATGAGTCCTCTGTTATTTACTTAGACGATCACAAAAGAGAACCATGACAATGATCAACCAGTAACACCAGTGCTGAGAGCTGACATGAAGCAAAACATCTGCTGTTTCGATCATCCATCCGTGTACAAGAGGGGAGGCACTTTCTTTCTTTCTTTCTTTCTTTCTTTCTTTCTTTCTTTCTTTCTTTCTTTCTTAAGACCTTGTTATTCTTTCTTTTTTCTTCCTTCCTTTTTTCTTTCTTTCTGAAGTCCCTGTTATTGTTTCCATCTTTCTTTCTTTCTTTCTTTCTTTCTTTCTTTCTTTCCCTTCTTTCTTAAGACCTTGTTATTCTTTCTTTTTTCTTCCTTCCTTTTTTCTTTCTTTCTGAAGTCCCTGTTATTCTTTCTTTCTTTCTTTCTTTCTTTCTTTCTTTCTTTCTTTCTTTCTTTCTTTCTTTCTTTCTATCTTTCTTTCTTTCTTTCTTTCTTTCTTTCTTTTTTTTAAGTCCTTGTTATTCTTTCTTTCTCTCTTTCTTTCATATAACTTTACATTTTTTTTTTTTTTTTTTTTTCTTTCTTGATACCATTTCCCTTATTGAAACACTTTTTTGTATCTGTAGTTTCTAGCTTCTCTTTTTTCCTTCCTTCCTTCCTTCCCTTCCTTTCCTTCCTTCCTTCCTTCCTTCCTTCCTTCCTTCCTTCCTTCCTTCCTTCCTTCCTTCCTTCCTTCTTTCCTTCCTCCCCCCCTTCCTTCCTTTCTTCATTTCTTTCCTTATCTCTTCATTCCTTCCTCCCTTCCTTTCTTTCTTCCTCCCTTCCTTCCTTCCCTTCCTCCTCTCCTTCCTTCCCTTCCTTCCTTCCTCCCTTCCTTCCTTTCCTTCCTTCCTTCCTTCCTTCCTTCCTTCCTTCCTTCCTTCCTTCCTTCCTTCCTTCTTTCCTTCCTCCCCCCCTTCCTTCCTTTCTTTATTTCTTTCCTTATCTCTTCATTCCTTCCTCCCTTCCTTTCTTTCTTCCTCCCTTCCTCTCTTCCTTCCTTCCCTTCCTCCTCTCCTTCCTTCCCTTCCTTCCTCCCTTCCTTCCTTCCTTCCTTCCTTCCTTCCTTCCTCCCTTCCTTCCTTCCTTTCCTTCCTTCCTTCCTCCCTCCCTTACTCCCTTCCTTCCTTCCTTCCTTCCTTCCTTCCTGGGCTGAAGTTCATTCGGTTGTGCAGTTGTCAGATTTCAGCATGGGTGACTATAGCAGCGCTCTCACCTCTGCTCACTGTCTAATGCTAAACCTGTCACTGCGAACGTTCTTCATTCCACTGACAATACAGCAACAGATCCACTAATACTCTGGGAAATAAAAAGCGGATTTTATTGGATTGAACTGTATCACACACATCCTCGTCTGCCTTCTGACTCCTGCGCTGGTTTCTTTCAAGTTGTACATTAAATACGATCTGGAAATAAATAACAGTTTGGTTTGTGTGAACAGTAATTGTGTTTTTTTATTTGATTTATTCAAACTTTTATTTCAAAACCATTTGAAATGTGACCTGATTTACCAAAAATTACAGTCAGTTTGATGGACGCTTTTAAGCATATTATTGCATCTTTTGATTAGAAAGTTGCCTCAGGCCATGATCCTGATGATGCCCACCATGTTTTGTGTGATTATTCAAAGTCGCTGCTGTGAAACAGCTTTACTTCCTGTTTGGAAGCTTTGCCAGCAGATCTTCTGCCATGTTACGGGAAAACCTCATGTATCATTGAACATTTTTTGCTAACTTCTTGTCCAGGTTGGTCTTAAGACGATTTCTTCTAAATGGATTGACCAAAAAAACTGACGTCGAAGTGTATTTTTTTGGTCTTTAAATCCAAGATGGCAGAAAATCTGAAACTCTCTTATAACTTGTAGAACTCATCTACCAGTTAAACCAGTTTTTAAAATCTGTCAAACTTTTTTTTTTTTTGTAAATGTGTCTTGAATTAATACATTGTACAGATAAATCTTGAATGTCACTAACAAAGTCGAGTGTACGGCATCAGATCGACCAGTGATCAAACAGGTCAAAGGTGAATCTCGTGAACCATCAATTTGGTGACAGAGCAAAATACAGAATTGCAATCTTTGAAAAAGGATGACCGACCAGGAAAAGAATGAACACTACAACACCACAGTAAAAGTGTGAACCCTGTCAAAATCCCACATACAGTAATGTGTACATTTGTGCTGTTGAAATTCATAGATTCCATACAGAAGAAATTCAACCTCCTGCAATGTCGATCACTGTGACCCAAAGCGTAGTTTACAGCAGGAAATACTGAAACCGTGCGCCGTCATACTGATACTGATACCGTTACTGATCATTTGATTTGTGAACAATGACAAAAGGACTTGTAATTCTGATGAATGATTTTGAGAAAAGTACAGGCTTTTGCAAGAAATCCATTGTGTTGTGTTGTTTGTACAAATACAGTCAGACCCCAAACTACGACCACTCGACTTACGACATTTCGGACATACGATGGTCACCTCAGACGAAAAAATAAATAAATAAATAAAATAAAATATTAATAATAATAATTTAGATAGATAGATAGATAGATAGATAGATAGATAGATAGATAGATAGATAGATAGATAGATAGATAGATAGATAGATAGATAGATAGATAGATAGATAGATAGAACTTTATTGTCATTGCATAGTACGGGTACACAGCAACGAAATGCAGTTTGGCATCTGCCAGAAGTGCAAAAAGTAGCAATCGTGCAAATAGTGCAGATAAACATGTATCATATTTACAGCATGTGATATATATGTACAGTGAATAAATCTAAAGGCTATAAAAGTGCAGAGACGTGTGAACATCGTTAAGAAGTAGAGATAGATGTTCTAAGGAGATAGCATTGAAGAGGAAATGTAAAGAAGTGAAAGGTTATAAGATTATTTAAAAATGTGCAAGCTGAATAAACAAGTTTTTTCATTTCATTTCATCTTCTCCCGCTTATATGTAATTCGGGTCGCGGGGGCAGCAGTCTAAGCAGATTCCTCAGACACTTCTCCGTGTCCAGGGATCAGGCTGTCAAGGCCCCCGCCTTCAACTGCTGCCCAATCCTATCAGCACCGGTCCCTTACGGTCCCTCCTGCAGGTAGTGAGCCCACGGGAATGAATAAACAAGTCTACTATATATATATATATATATATATAAAACACACTTTATATAACTTCTGTACAATATGCAGATGTAATGAGGGGTGAAAAAAATTTACTATGTAATATGTACATTGCATGTATAATTTTACAGAAGTTATATAAAGTGTTTTATATATATATATATCATATTATATTACATTATATTATTTTTAATTCACTTTATTTGTACTATGTTAAAAAAAAGAATGTAAATGTGTTTTCAGTCCCTCTTTATGTCTGCGTCAGAACGCATCATAGAGTAGTCACTCTTCTTGACTTTTCGGTCCCTATCTACTTCGTAAATTGGGGTCTACCTGTAGTTCAATCAAGGGTGATTTAAGAAACCAAAGCAACTTAGAAAAACTATACTACAGTAAAAAAAAATGGAGAAAGTAAAATACACCATGTGCTTCCAGCAGGCCACACTCAAGTCAGCCACACTTATCTTATCTGCAGAGGGCACACATTTCCCAAAAAACCTCACCATACAAAAAAAAATCAAATCAAATCAAGTCAAAATATAATTAAACAAATGGCTGCTATATCTACGAATCCAGCAATGCCTGGGTTTCAAATTTTGGATAGACAATTGAAAAGTTATTATTGTAAACCAACATTAAAATTCGACCCAAATGAAACCTGATGGTGGTACCAGAGCGTATCCAGTGCTTGGCCAAGAGTTTCTCAGAATATTCTTCATTTGATGTTTCTCTAGACTGCCATAGACACCTTGGCCTATAGGAGACGAAGAGAAGGTAGAAGTGTTCGGCCCCTTGGTCCTTTTGTGTTTGTTTCCATAATAATTATAATTGATAATAATAATATTAATATAATAAATAATAAAATGTATTCAATTGGTTTAAAGGAATACAATGTGTTTAGAATACATTTTAACGCAGGCCAGGTTGGGCTACTAACAAACGCAGATGGACATTTTCTCTCTGTCTCTCTCTCTCTCTCTCTCTCTCTCTCTCTCTCTCTCTCTCTCTCTCTCTCTCTCTCTCTCTCTTTGTCTCCCTTTATCTCTTTGATGGCTCCCTGTCGATTTCTCTCCTCTTTCCCTGACAGTTTATCCCAGATTGCTGAGCTCCTTGGTTAAACTGAAGTGTACGTCTAGCCTAATTACATCTGAACACGTACGCGTGAGCTGCATCCTAAAGCCCTACTTACAGGAAACTCTTCATCCGCTGCTCAAAAGAAACCAGAATGAAAAGAAATCCTGGCTGCACCCGATTCGTGAACAAACGAGAACCAAGCAAGCTCTGTGAAACAGCTCTTTGTATTCGCCTCACGCCATAATTTATTAAAGAATCGACCCTGGTCGAGACCAACGACAAGTTCTGGAGAACAAAACGCAGAAGGCTTTCCTCCATCTGTCGCTTGGGAAGGAATTCATCTCACCAGCTGCTCGCTGTCCTGTTAAAAGCTGCTCTCAGGGATGTTTAAATACGGAGGATGTAACAGTTAAACAGTGATTTAGACGTGTTTAGGAAACAGCAACTGAGGCTTTGGGATGATGAACGAAAAAAGTTTGGATGAAGAATCTAAGCTCCTCCTAAGATCTCAGCACCAGCGTACGCAGCTTATTTTCTAGTTAATTAGCAATGGATGTCTTTCAAGCTTCAAATGAATAAAATTTAGGCAGGTCATGTTCAATGGAATGACGTTTCTGCCTGCTGAATTCTGGATCCTAATTGGTCAGAAGGAATACAAACATGACACCCTGATCAAACACTAGAGCTGAGAGTTATGTTGTGGAAGATATTAGCTATTGTCTGCTAATAGAGAAAATTCCATGTTCAGCATTCACCCTGTCGCCAAACACTGATCAACAATGTTCCCAAAAGACCACCACTGTCATTATAAAAAAAAAAAAATTACTGGTCACCATTGTTTCCAAAAGATAATCACTGCTAACCATTGTTCCTAAAAAGCCAATTACTAATCACCATGATTCCCGAACACCAATTACTGGTCACCACTTTTCTCAAAAACCTGTTATTTTCAAAAACTAATCACAGATCACAGTTGTTTCTAAACACTAATCACTGAACACCATTGTATTTGAAAGCCAATCACTGACCACCGTTTTTTCCTACAAGCCAATGACTACAATTATTCCTAATCACCAATAACTGACCACCATTTTTCCTAAAAGCCAAACAATGACCACAATTTTTAGCAAAAGCCAAATACTGATTGCCATAATTCCAGTAACGAATCACCTTATTCCCAAAAACCTGCTATTCTCAAAAACCAATCACAGATCACAGTTCTTCCAAACTGCCAATCATTGACCCCCATTGTTCATATTAGCCAATCACTGAACACAATAGTTCCTAAAACCCAATTAATGAAATCATTCATTTCTACAAGCCAATCATTGATCCCCATTGTTCATAAAAACACAATCACTGGTCATAATTGTTTCGAAAATCCAATCACTGACCACCCAAAACACAAAACTAACATCCCAAAAACATAAGCTAACATTTTGCAATAAAAATTAAATTGCATTAAAGTTTCTGCATAGAAATGTTCTCATGCGCTTTCACTCTGGCCAATGAGGTAAAAGTGATTAGTCCCAATAGTCGATGAGATCAAAAGATTGCACCTGAAAAGAGCATCGACAGAGCAGCGTAATAAAGATCTATCACTAGATGTTAATTCATCTTGATGTCCCTGATGCCCGATGTCCTTCTCGTTCATCACGATGAGAAAACTTGTGTATATAGGAGATGCAAATCAGGAAAAAAACGCTGGGCTGTGATGAATGTGATCGAGCCAACTAGCAGGACAACACAGCGTGTGTGTGTGTGTGTGTGTGTGTGTGTGTGTGTTTAAACACTTTGTATAGTGGGTGCATTTCTATTGATTAATGGAGCCTAAAAGGTGAGCAGATGTTCTCCAGGCATTCCTGGTCATTTTTCAGGTATTTTATTATTCAATGTAGAGTCGATGATTTTATTCACCAGGTTTAAAATTTCATGTTCAGGGACACTTTAATGTCCACCCTCGTCTTTGGTCCCCAAACTTAAATGAGCCCATTAAACTTCAGTTCTGCAAACTTTCTGGTTCGAAAGACACACACACACACACACACACACACACACACCTTTAATGAGAACATCGTTTATCCCATGAGCTCTCCAGGAAAAGAAGAAGAAGAAGTAGAAGAAAATCTTTGGAAATACTAACAATGTCCAGGATTATGTATCTTCATGAAGTATTTAGGTACGTTGTGGACAGTGTGTGTGCATTTGTGTGTATCTGTTTGGAGCGTCAAGCTCTTCAGAGAGAGTGTTTAGTGGCTTAGGGAGGCCACGTGTGTATTCCGATATTTATCCGGAGTCTGGGGTTGATGGAGTGGCCTCCCATCCTCTCAGCCGTGTAATGAGGAGCGTGGTAATTGTGGTCTATAGGGAGCAGAGAGGGAGAAGGATGAGGAGAGGGAATGAGGGATGGAGAGATAAAGAGAATGAGAAAGGAAAAAGGAGGAGAGCGTGAGTGAGAGAGAAACATATTGCTGTGCTATACGTTTTATTATGAATTGGTCTATTCATCAGGAATTGATGGCGGAAGAGTCGTTATCATATAGTGGCGCTTGTTTATTTACAGAGGTGAACAAACACCTCTGTGTGTGTGTGTGTGTGTGTGTGTGTGTGTGTGTGTGTGTGTGTGTGTGTGTGTGTGTGTGTGTGTGTGTGTGTAAGAGCAAATGAAATTTGGCATTAGCATGTAAGTGTAGACCTGTGCAAAACTAATGTCACCCCATGACGCCTCTAACGAGATAAATAATTTCCATTTAAAACTAGCTTTTCCTTTTTTTCAAATTCTCCATTCTGATTGGTCCATAGGTATCAAGCTCTGACAATAGATCTATTTACGTAGCTTCGAGGCAAATTGCACTTTTATATTAATTGGATCACATTTATACAATAACGTTTCCATGGTTACAAATACGAGGTGGTATCAAAAAGTTTAGAGCCTCGCTCTGTTTTAGAAGAAAGTACTTTATTTATCTATGTTTACACCCAATCATCTTCAAATTAGTCCCCTTGCACAGCAACACAGCGCTCCCAGCGATCTTGCCACTTCTCTAATGTGTCTGGAAGTGTTCTTTTCAAACTGCAATGTTGTCAAAACAGCGACTTTTGTGTTGGATTTTATCTTCTTAAGTTGCCGAATGGTTTCGACATTTTCGATGGTTGAGCTCGTTGAAGGTCTTCCTGATCTCTTGTCATCTTCCAGTGATGTTCTTCCGCTCTTGAAGCGGACGTGCCACTCGAAACACATCATCACGTCAAACGTCTTTGTGGCAGATTTGCCCAGTTTCATGCAGAATTTAACGTTTGCTCCTTTGTTCTAACTTGCTGTCCATGAAGATTCCCTCCAAGACAACACTGTGTGCTGGACCACCCCACTGACCTTTGTCAGGTTTTATAGCTTTGACCTTAGTGCCACTCCTGGCCCCTCAGTCCTTCGACCTAGCTGTGCCCATCCACACTAGGCAGGGATTGGTCAGTCTGGCATTATTGGACTCTCGTTCCCAAAGCATGGTTGACGCAGCTCGAGTTCCGGAAGGGGAAAAGTGCAACCATGGTTCCCCGAGGGTGTGAGACTTAATGACACAATGCCTGAATCCCTTTGGCACTTCCTTCCCTTTTCAGAAGCTAGTGGCGGTTTCACTCCATGTGCAAGTTTAGGAGATAAACTTGAGACGTTTCTTCTCACTGCCCAGCTTTTTCAATCTACCACTGGTGTATCATTTTCTGGCTCTTACACACCACAGACATAGACTATTTTACTAAGCTAATAATTAGCAAGGCAGAGGCAAAAAGAAGTACGGGTTTAACGTGGATGAGACAGAGGGAATCATTGGTATAAACATGACTGAGAACAGAGACATTTCTGGTCATCATCATCATCTTTACTCTACTTGTGTTCTATATGTCAAAAATGTACGTGTTATTAATGCGTTAACGCAAAATTCATTTTAACGGAACTCATTTTTATTAACTCGCGATTAGTGCAGCTCTCATATGTTTTGGAGCATTTTTCATTACAAATATAAATAAATAAAACAACGCAACGATGAGAGCGCCGCATCCTAACCACTAGACCACCAGGGAACCCCCTTATTGGTCGCCACAGTGGATCATCTGTATTCATGGTCCACATGTTTTGATTTGGCACATGTTTTTACGCTGGATGCCCTTCCTAACGCAACCCTCCCCATTTATCCGGGCTTGGGACCGGCACTAAGAGTGCACTGGCTTGAGCAACTCTAATGGCTGGGGTTGGTTCCCTGACCGGAGATCGAACCCGGGCCACAACGGTGAGAGCACCGCATCCTAAACACTAGACCACCAGGGACCGGCGAATCAAGAAAACCTAATAAATGTAAAAAAAAACGGCCCGAACTAGGTGACCGTCACAAAAAAAAAAAAAGGTTCAAAATAGTGTGATAGTGTGAAGTTTTATGGTTTATTATCAATGTCAAAAGCAGCAGGTTGTTGTTTTATCATGTCAAGAGAAACAAAAGAGAGGCTTCACGGCTGCTTTGCTGCTGTAGTGAGAACTGCAACAAATTTTCAGATTTAGCTATAAATGATTGACAGTTATTCTCAGAACAGAAATGAAATTCTCAAAACTACTTGTTTAACCTCCACATTATGGAATTAGTTGTGCTCATCATAAAAGCATTTCCTGCTGCTTTAACTAAAACAAATTGGGAATGCTTCGGTACAATTTTTTAATTGATTGTGTATATTTGGCTGCTGTTTCCTAAATATATTATACTTGTTCTCACTTGAATAGTTTTAACCCCCAAAACATCTGGGCATCAGTGCATTGTATAAGCCATTGAATGCAAAATGGTTAAGCCAGTTGTTATAATCGGTCAAGGTTAAATTTCCATTTTCCAAAGTGACTTGAGTTGATGAATTGTGCAGATGAATCTTGAATGTCAATAACGAAGGCGAGTATGCGATCAGATCAACCAACGATCGACAAGTTCTCTAAAACAGGTCAATCTCGTGATTGCCGACAGAGAAAAACACAGAATTACAATTTCTGAAAATGGATGAACAACCAAGAAACGGACGAACACTAGTACAGTACAGTAAAAGTGTCAATCCTGTCGGGTGTCTTGCAATCGATATCCTACATACAGTAATTTGTACGTTTGTGCTGTTGAAATTCATACATTCCATACAGAAGTAATTCAGAGTCGTGCACTTTTTTAATCACTGTTACCCAAACCGTAATTTACATCAGGAAATACCGCGACCGTGCGCCGTCATAATGAACATTTTAATCTTTTTTGTGAAAAAAGAAAAAAAAAAAAAACAATGGCAATGAGATGTTCATTGACACAAACAATTACTTTTGATGAACTATGGATTTTAAGGCAATTACAAGCTTTTTCAATTAATCCATGTGTTGTGCCGTTTGTACGAAATGTTTTGAGAAATGTTACTGGTGTGCAAATATTAAGAATGATTCAGAAATTATATGTAAAAAAAGTTTAATTGTTAAAAATATTGCCGTTAAAGAAAAAAAAACACTTGTGATTGTGCTGAAGCTAGCGAGCCGAAACACAGTGGTAGCCCAGTGGTTAAATGCTGCGTTACTTATCGGAAGGTCGGGGGTTCAAGCCCCAGTATCGCAATGCTGCCACTCTTGGGTCCTTGAGCAAGGCTTTTAACCCTCTGTGCTCCAGGGGCACTGTATCATGGCCCACCCTGCGCTCTGACCCCAGCTTCTGAGCAAGCTGCGATATGCGAAGAACAAATTCCACCGTGCTGTAATGTATATGTGAGAAACAAAGTCTCTTCTACTCTATTCTCTTCACTGCGAGGGATCAAACTCTCACCCATGGTGTGTGTGGTGTGATCTGCGTTCGTCCTCTGTGCAAATTTGCGTTACGATTGTTTTCTATCTTCTTACGGATAACTGAACACGCCTTTAAAATTCTGACAAGTTGGCGCCTGACGTACTGGAGTCGGTGTATGACGTGCTAAAGCATTCCAGACCTGAGGATAATCAGGCACAAAACGTTCCCTGTAAAGTCAGATTTCTCCAAAGGTACATGTGTGTGTGTGTGTGTGTGTGTGTGTGTGTGTGTGTGTGTGTGTGTGTGTTCATGATAATAGAAATAATGTGAAATGATGTGTGTGTTTATATGTGCTCATTATACAGAGCGAGAATCAGTCAGGCACTTATTTAGTGCATATGCTATGAGAAACCTAACCACACACACACACACACACACACACACACACACACACACACACACACACACACACACACACACACACACACACACACACAAAGCCAGCGTGTCTCTGTACATATACCCAGCATGCTGCATCACAGGATCTGCTGTGTGACTGATGCGTGTGTTTGAATCTGAGGCCAGCGGCTCTGAGCCGTGATTTTAGGGAATTTCTGCTGCTTTCTCATAAATGAGGCTTTTCCTCGCAGCTCCTCGAGTTCCCCCAGCTTTGACTTGCTCGGCATTTGCATCCCGCCCCAACATGTCCGCCGCTAATAACCTGACAACACCCAATTACAGCGGCCTTAATGTTCCACTCCGCGGAGTGGCAAATGCTGTGTCCAATTAGACAACAGAGCAGGGCGAAGGTCGTGGCCCCGCCTCCTCACCATCTGATTAGACGAGCCAGTGAGCGACTCCGAAACAACCAGTTGTTAAGAACACTTCATAACAATGGAACTTTTTTGACTTATCTACCAGTTATCGTTTAATTAGATATTTCATAAAGTTTCTAGGTACAAACTTTTGTAAAGTTCAATACCATTGTCTTAAGATAAAATGTCAATAGTGAGAGTTCTGGGTAGAACTGAAAACCCAATCGAAAATCTACATTCAGAGATTTAGCTTATATACCGTATTATAAGATGCAAATATTTGTTTTTAAAACTATGATAATTACTCAGTGAAAACTGCTTAAAAACAGTATTTTGATATTTTTATATAGACTTTCATTCAACGGAAAATAACTGACTTTCCTGTTGCATTTTTTATACGCATTGTAAATACATTCTGGCTTATAGTGTAGCACATGCAGACATTTAACCTTTTTTAATGGTATAAGATTTTTAAATGATATATTTGTGTTAGATGCAAACTATCAAAATTTTAATGCAAAGTACAAGCTAATGATGAATCTAGAGGACATTTCAAATGCTTTATTAAACAAAACGTTAGCATAAAGTAAACTTGAAAAAATAAAAACAAATATAATATATATATATATATATATATATATATATATATATATATATATATATATATATATATATATATATATATACAGTGGTTCCCCGCTTATCGACTTTAATCCGTTCCTTAAAACCGGTCGAAATGCGAAAAGGTCGAAGAGCGAATGTAATTATCCCATAAGAAATAATGGAAAACCAATTAATCCGTTCCCGATCTTCACCGATACCCATTTATTACCATTTGCCCTGTTTTTAGCAGTATTACAGTAATACAGGTACATAAATAATACTGTATATAATTGTTAGGCAGCGTAATGAGCGGAGGCAAAGCCGGAGCACAGTTCGCTTTGGTTTAACGAAAACACTGAGAGTTTAACACAAAAACACACACACACACACACACGGCAGTCCATAGAACCCCGACGAATGAGAGAGAGATATCCGTGGTACACCCTGGAGGGGCGAGGTCCACGGGCGAACGCACGGGAAGAAAACGGTAATCTGGGGTGCGCCGTGGAGAGCGTGTGGAGTCCGGAAAGGAAGAAACACATAGGAATACGTGTGACAGGGAAACCACAGACAAACATGCACCAAACATCTTCACATACCGACAATAACCGACAAGGAGTGTAGATGAATGAGGGGTTTATTTAGGAGCTGGGGATGAGTGAATAATGAGCCCCAGGTGTGCATTGTTGAAGCCGGGGGGGCTTCAGGGAAAGCGGAGGTTTTGACAGCCGCTGAAGGGGGCGTCGCAGCTGGATTTCTGACAATAATACAGTAAAAAGTTTAAAAAACATTAAAAACATTACAAAAGTAAAAAAAATTAATAAATGCTCCACGTGGGTCGGGGTAGATAAGTGGGCATTTGGTCGTTCAGCGGGCGCAAATTTCAGTCGAAAAACTGTTCGCTAAGCGACAAGGTCGATGTCCGAGCCGGTCGATAAGCGGGGTACCACTGTGTATATATATATATATATATATATCTTATTTATGAAATGACTTTTGCACAGCACTCTGTACAAACCTAAATGCTGAATGCATTTCATTGGCTCTGTATTTGTATTCTGCCCAGTAACAATAAAAATAAAAAATTTTTCTTATTTTATATAAAGTCTATCTATCTATCTATCTATCTATCTATCTATCTATCTATCTATCTATCTATCTATCTATCTATCTATCTATCTATCTATCTATAACAAATCTAAAAAAAGCCACAAATTAAACCACATGGTAGGTTAAATATTAGCCTTTAGCCTTTATATATATATATATATATAACGACAGAGAGAAAGAGAGATAGAGAGAAAGAGAGAGATAGAGAGAGAGAGAGAGAGAGAGAGAGAGAGAGAGAGAGAGAGAGAGAGAGAGAGAGAGAGAGTGATATTTACAAACCCAAACATGATCCTTAATTAAACCTCGACTCTAAAACACGTGTTTATCCAGATGGCTGAGCGATCGCAAACCTAGCTTTATATAAATTAGCCAGACTGTACAACGTGACGGAACTCACACCGTAGAGAATAGCTTTCCTCCACGCAAGGAAATAGCGTGAACAATCATTTCTGATGTGCCCTTTATAAATTGTATCTATCTATCTATCTGTCTGTCTGTCTGTCTGTCTGTCTGTCTGTCTGTCTGTCTGAATATATATATATATATATATACACACACTCATATGAGTGATTTTTTATTTTTTTTTTCCCAAAACCCAAACACAATCCTTAATTAAACCCCGACTCTAAAACATGTGTTTATCCAGATGGCCATTTCCAAACCTAGCTTTATATAAATTAAAGACTGACTTCAACCAGACTGTATATCAAGAAGGAACTCACCCCGTAGAGAAAAGCATTAGATGCTGTATCGCTGCTACTTTATCAGCATCCTGATTAGTCATCTCTTTGTGTTTCTCTCTCTACACTTGTGATATCCAGTCCTCAGTAGAACCGGGTCAACAGTTTGCACTCCCTACAATGATTTGTGAATTAAAAGCAGTAGGTCCCTTACAGTCTTTTTTTTTCTTCTATAAAACACAACTCTGAAATGTTTATAATGAAGAACGGTGTGGTATTAAAGGCATAGGCTTATATTCTGTGTGCAGAGATTTTGATAGCTGGCTTTTATTTGTTTATCATTATATAAAAAAATTCTCCATTAAATCTTTTCTTGTTCTATAAATTAAATACAATGATGTTCTGTTACCTCGAAATTGCTGGATGACAATGAAGCTACATGTGTATATACTCAATTAATATACATAATTAAATCGCCATTTTATCCATAAATTCATATTTTTTTTGCAGATTCTATAGATTTTTTTTATTATATAATTCATTTAATATGTTTAATATTATTAAATATACATGTTTATATATAATTATAATTTTCCATTATACATCTGACTGCATGTGGCACTGTGTGTGATTATTTCCACTCTATGGACAAAAGTATTGGAACACTGGACTGCCATATGTAGTTCTTCCCGAATGTATCGGATTTTTGGATGTAGTAGTATAGAAATGTTCCCATCAACTAACAAATTCAAACGTGTTTCAGCATGTTCATGTACACAAAGCCTACTTCATGAAGATATGTTTTACATGGGTTGGAGTGGAAGAACTCCTATAAACCCTGTTTTATATATATATATATATATATATATATATATATATATATATATATATTTGTGCAAAGTGTTGAGGGAGAGATGAAAAAGGAGGAGGAGAAGAAGGAGGATAGTTGGATCATGTTGCCTCGATGAGCCGAGGCCACGAGCCTGCAGGAGCAAATTCACCAGAGACGGAGTCTGGACGCATTCAGCTATAATGAAGTCCAAACAGGCTTGCGAGGATTAATGGCAATATTAACAGGAGGAACAGGAGGAACAGGAGGACGGCTGCCAACACCGCCTGGCTCCTGTTCAAGGTTTTTAATTATGATTAAGCAGCTCTGCTGGCACAGTACAAGTGTCTTTGCTTACACCTTTGTCTTTTTCCCTTTCCTCAGCCCCTCTTTACCTACAGTTTCCTCCCTCACTCAGGAAAGCGTTCAGCATTGTTGGTTCGAGCGCCTGCGCCTTCAATTTTTTTTTTCTGCAGGAGCGAGAGAAATGCAGAGAACCTGCAGAAAACAAAAAACAAAAAAACGAGACAGCTGACATGTGGAGCCGGGGGAAAAGGATTTATTTTTTATTTTTTTATTTTATTTTGAAAAATATCTGGCATTGAGAGGAAAAGAAATGTTCACAAATAAGCATACGGAGAGGTGAAAGCGGCGAGTTTGGAAAGAGGATAACGCAGATTGGAAATAGATGAAGAGGAATGTCTACAGAATGTAGGCGTCTTTTTGAGTGTGTGTGAGAGAGAGAGAGAGAGAGAGAGAGAGAGAGAGAGAAAGTATCCCAAAGCCAACAAAATCTTTTGCAATTTAAGGGGAAGGAAATCCAAGTACCAGCCCTTGAAAAATCACACTTGTAAGCTCTTAATGAAACAAGAACAGTGTTGTTTTTTATATCTATCTATATATATATATATATATATATATATATATATATATATATATATATATATATATATATATATATATAGAAAGAGAGAGAGAGAGAGAGAAAGAGAGAGAGAGAGAGAGAGAGAGAGAGAGAGTGTGTATAAATTGAGACTGTACTACTGTAAACCTCCACTAATAATAAAGCTGTTGATCTCACCTGCTTGTGCCATTTTTCCTTATACAGTTCTTATTGTAACCTTTTCTTCCACCGTTCTCTAAGTTCATGTATCAAAATCACCGTATTCGCCATATAAATTGAATGACACTTCAAAATCCTTTATTTGACTCAGTAAGGTCACTATAAATATCAGCCTCACTGACCATCACTGTATGTTGCTATGGTTACAGACGTATTTAAGACAGTGCCTTCATTTAGAATATTGATAAAACTGACCAGAGCTACTTGTCCTTTTAAAGATCTGAACTCAAACCTTCCAGCCAATCAAAATCAAGAATTCAGACTGGCCATGGTGTATATATATATATATATATATATATCTATCTCGAATCTCTCGCCCTGGTTTATTGTGGAATTGCATTTGCCATATAACAAATGAGTTTGACTGATTTTCCTGACCTCTCGCGGAGACCACGGTAGAAAAAAACCTATAGCGGATTGTTTTTATGGAGTTTTATGTTGAAATAATAAAATGTATTAATACAAATATAATTATTAATAATAGCATTTTTGGTGTGGTGTCCGTTTATCGCGGTTTTTCGTTTATTGCGGGCGGTTTTGAAACATAACCACTGCGATAAACAGGAAATTACTGTATACAAAACTGCCAAAATCGGTTGCCTACGTTCTCCTGGAGCTAAGCTTCCCCCTGCATAGGATAGAGCTAAGATAGAGTTCTCCTGGAGCCTCCCCCTGCATAGGATAGAGCTAAAGAAATTCACTCTTAAATTCTAAGAATGGTGAAAGTGTGAGTGGGACGTCCTAGTTGGGACGTCATGATCATGTTCCGTCTGCTCATACGATTTCAACGTGGGTGCGTCATTACAACAGCTCGACCCGGCGATGATGAAGTGTGTTGTGGAACAGCGCAGCAAGAGCTCCTCGCAATGGCAGCCCGAATCACCTCGGTATTCTGTGGTGTGCAGGCCGTTCAACACCACCAGGAGACTTTTTAAGGCTTCGTCTAAATGAGCAGACAAACCGGATCATGACGTTCTAAATGGCAATGACGCCGAAATTCTCTTTCGCACTGACAATATCAGCATCCTTATAAAAGGTTTTACAGGGAACACTCATTGCACACAACTCCACTGCTCCGTTATAAGTAACGGCAAGGGGTTCCAAATGAGTTCGCACTGGTTCCAAACAATTGCCCCCAATGCCCCAGGGTCGGCAACTCCTACATCCAAAATGTTCTCTTTTTCTGCAGCACTGTGTATAATGCACAAAGAGAAATCAAACAGATCTAAGAATCCAAGTGGGCTGTGCCATATACTGTGCTGGTGTATAAATTATGGGATGTTGCTACCTACTAGTGATGTCAATTGTAGGCTTACATTGTCCAATGTAAGAGGCTCTTTCATGTCTCATTAAGCAAATTTCCAAATTACCAAAAATTCCTATACAAAGGTCCTTAAGCTAATGCACTTGCGTCACAGTCGTAATTTTCGTGCAGTGGGTTCCAGTTAATCATTGAGTACCCCCATGTGGGGTATCATTAAAAGGGTGGGGTATGGGGAGCAAGGGCATGGGTTTAGATAGTGGGCAGGAATCTTGCATGGCCATGACTGCAGCACATGATCATGATCACATGGTCTCCATCAAAACTGAAAAGCACTTACATCACTACGTACAAAATCTATTCAGGGTCAAACCAAAATACACACACACACACATACACATGGGCACACATACACACCGCAATGCAGATACAGCACTTTTCTCAAATTCAACAGGAGGAAGCAAGCAACTCTACACACATCTCTCACTCTCTGGCTGTGTAATTAGCGAGGCGGTAACTACTTTATAAAGATTAGTCACGTCTTGGTGGGAGGGTAGGGGGTAGTTAGGTGGTTGAGAGGGGGCGGGGATCGAATCTATCGGGTATGATGCTACAGTATAAGACCGTTCTCAGGGGAGCGACACGCAGTGCCGCTGCCAGACGCTGTTTTATAACAGCATATGGTCGAACACGTTTACTCGTTTCCCTAAAAAAACTAATATCCACGCACTCGTGTTTGCACTGACTCGGCTGTTCCTTAATGCCAGGGCTTTGGCAGGACGACTCATGCGCAGCAAGAACAAATGCAGAGACAGACCCAAAGCAGCATAATGGGAGGCAGCAAGTTTTTAGGCGACCGTGCAGACGAGAAGAGCGTCAGGTCTAAAGATGGCCTCATGAATCAGGCGCTTTTATTAACGCTTTCCCAAATGACCTCCTTTTACTTTTAATGAACCCCGGAATTGTTAAAACAACTGTGATTTTTGTTGCATTTCGGTTTTACATGCAATCAACCCCTTACAGGTTACAGGTTTTAGTGGTGCGGTTGATGATTCTGAACCATACAGTTTCAAAGACAATTCAATTCCTATTACACTTCCAGAATACGCACTAATACGAACAAAAGTATCGAGACACCTGACTTTTCCAGCCATATGTGCTTCTTCTGCAAAATGTTCCAACAAAGATGTAGTCTTGTGGCATGTGATAGCTTTGGATAAGAAGTTCACTTCACTTCACCTAGGAGATCCTAAACCAGTTCCAGCAGGACAATACCCCTGTGCACAGACCAGCTACATGAAGATATGCATCTCACGATTTGGAGTGGAAGATCTCCTGCTATGGAGCTCTGACCTTAACCCTATTGACGGCACCCCACGTCTCCTCACATTACCTACATCGGTACCACAATGCATGAGCACAAAACTGGTGGAGGAACATCTTCCCAGGAGCTTATTATAACAGCAAATATACAGTGGGTTGTTCAAAGAAGCGCAAAATTGTATAGTCTGTATAGTGTTTTTTAAAACCCCAGTGTTTTGTTTTTTTTACTCCGTGTGTGTGAGAGATCACAAATGCGGTTTGAAAAGTACAAACAGTCCTTATTGCAATTCATTACTGCGGTTTACACACACACACAATGAAGCTGAATAAGAGCTATAGCAGTATTTATTGGACTCTTAGTGTCATGCTTTTGAGAAATATGCCCCTAGACATTCCACGGCTTGCCTTATTGCATAAAGACTGCGCGCGAGTACAAATTTGCTGGGACTCTGCGCTCAGACATACAGAACTGCACTTAGTGGATTCGAAAACTCTTTTTTTTTTCACCCTTGAGGCATAGGTCAAGGGAAACTGCATTGCTAATATGTTTATATAAGCTGATTTTATATATATATATATATATATATATATATATATATATATATATATATATATATAAAAGCTAAAGCTTTTATATATATATATATATATATATATATATATATATATATATATATATATATATATATAAAAGCTAAAGAAATGCTGAAACGAGACTGCTTAAACATGCCTCATGGAACCCAGAGTGGAAATTTAGCCGGAGTTCAGGAGTGCAAAAGGGTGCATGGTGTAGAACTGAGAGCCCACTCGTATATAAAATCACCAGGCTTTGGAGGGCACAGTGAACTCAGCACGGCTAAAAGCGCTCGCGCAAGTGTTCGGATACCAAAGGCTGCGTTTTGAAGGCTATAATAACCACAGCATGGGGTCCTGGGTAAAATGTAGAAGCAGGAAGCATTTCATCACCGGGCAAAACCACTGATTCATCTCGACCTGCTCAGACTAACCTCAGTGATGTATGATATGCTCGAACATTTATACTGACACGGTAGCTGCAATTATTTATTCGGGTTTTTTTAAGCACTTTATTTAATGCTTTGCCTGAATGTTTTTTTTTTTTTTTTTTTTTTTACCAATATGATTCACATGTTGGAGCAAATCAATCCTGTGATTCACCCGAAAACCCCCACATCATCTGGAGCTTGGACTGGATGACCATAGCACAGTAATAACTATCCACCCTTGCACATTTATCTTTATAATTAACCTGTGACCTTTCAAATATTGTTCAAATCTTTTTCAAGGTTTTTTTTAGGTGAAACTTCTGTCATCAATGTCTTGCTGTATTTCCACTTAAGTTTGAGACACCTATATTACCCAGCGATGCACAAACGTGGTATTTAGTATATACAGTGCATAGTGGATTCGCACTGGAAGGGGGTGGGGTGCTTTGCATAAAGTATACTTATTCTTTTATTTACCCGCTTTTTTGGGAGGAAGTTTGGCCACCAACCATGATCTTGCAAACCCCTCAGAGAATGTGCAGTTGCACCCCTGATGTTACCCACAATGCTGGTCGACTATGTGCCAATAGCAGTGCATTTGGATTTGCATTTATGCTACATTTCGTACCAGCAGCTACATTTGTTACCGAGTTGAACATTTCCCGTTAGTCACTGGACTTCCCATATTCCACTCGTAATTCCTATTTTAAAAAGTTTCCTGGGAGCTCTGGTTATTTTACGTTATGTCACTTCAGCTTTTTCGTGGTGAGAATTAAGTAATAAGGAAGAATAAGAACAGTTATTTTGAGTTTTTGTTTGTATTTACAATTTAGAGGCTTTTCGAATATGACCACAATAATAGTGTAAACAGGGAATCAACAGAAAACCACAACTCATTCATTTCTGCATACAACAAGCGTTTGTTTTTATTTTCCATCTCCAGATGTTCGTCTTCATTGACAGTGAAGAAATAGAAGTTTCAGATAAAATATTTAAACCAATCATGAATCCGCCGTTAAGATCTCGCTTCATCTTCACCTAAAGAGAGCGATGCAGTGGCACGTTAGTGATTAGGCTTATCCAGCTTCTCATCAACTTCCAAATCATTTGCTTCAATCCTTATCCAGCTGTCAAACAATCCTACATTTGTCCACATCAGCACATTGCTTTCATCTCTCTAATGACAGCTTGTAGCTGTCTGGATCTGATTTAAAACACTGCTCGCCTTCAAAGCTAAAAAAGACCCCTGCACCAACCTACTTCACAGCTACTTATCTCACCCTTCCAATGCTCTAGCACAGGGATCTCCAGCCTTTGGTATACCACAGACCAGTTTCAGTTTGAAAATATTCTCAAGGGACCAGATGGGGTGTGTGTGTGTGTGTGGGGGGGGGGGGGGGATGTATATATAAGGGCAAAACACACAATAAATAATAATGTCATATCTATAAATATTTTCCCCGAATGTCGACCCATTAGCAACTATTGCGCTAACCTTTACTCTAGCACTGCTCGACCTATCCCTCCATCTCTCAGGATACAACACCTGCCTCAAGACTCTTCTTTGTTCTGGCGATGAACATTCCCTAGATATTTGAACGGCTGAATCACAAACAGTGACTTCAAATGACTAACGACATCGTACCTCCTAGTTTCTCTTGCTAATAATTTACCCTATGAACCAGTATTTCTATCTCGGTAATACTCTTGTCTTCACCCATGCTGCATCTTGTATAGTTTTGACCTGAATGTGACTCTGATTTATACAGTATACCGTATTTATGTCAGGTATACATACAGTCAGATTACTTCCTTCAATAGGTTCGCTAAGTGTAGGTTCTTTATAGGTCATATATTTATATGTAGGTTTATGTAGGTTATATTTTATATACAGTAGATATACATACATTTAAATAGGTTGTACTTTTATGTACCTCTATAGAAAGTAAAGTGAAGTTACTGAGCAACTCCAGAACTTTAAGGTTGGATTTGGATTGTAATAATATCAACAGTTGAACAGTTCCGAAATTTCAGCGTCTATCACTGAACACCTCAACAAAGATGGAACTGTAATGAATGAACATTCAGTGCCACCCAGATGAGGATGGGTTCCCTTTTGAGTCTGATATCTCTCAAGGTTTCCTCCTCATGACATTTCAGGGTGTTTTTTGTGCCACATTCGCCACTTGCTCGCTCGTTAGGGACAAACGTAACATTCTAAACTTTTAGGCACTAAACGTATACATTCTTTTATATTACTTTATGACCTCTTTATCTCTGTAATGCTGCTTTGAGACAATGTCTATTGTTAAAAACACTATACAAATATACATTTTTTAATTAAATATGTTTTATTTCTATACACACACAAGGTACAGGAACGAACCTAAAAGAGAACGAAATCTTTGTCGTCCCAGCTGTAGTCTAGCGTGGTACAGCAATGCACCTCTGAACATTTGTACTTCTTGTTTGTACCACTAAAATCATTTATGCACCCCCTAGTAATAGAAATGTAAATTGGTGTCCTGATATGGTTTAAAATTATTTTAGGACAAATCAGTTCAGCAGAACATCAGTAAAATGCTATACATATGGTGGAATGACATTAAGGTGACCTCAAAGCAGTTCCACTATCATCATCACCATAAATATCATCATCACAATATTATAGATCACAAACTAGCCACATTTATAACTAGCCGAGAAGCTCCTATTGTATTGTTTTATGCGCTAACCAGCGAACACTTCGATTTTTATCCTATTCGTTTGATTTGTTTTCCTCCTGTTGAATGTACCGTGACATTGGCACCAAACAAACAACCTCAAAAGACAACCAAAACTACAACGTCCAAACGCATTAAATGTGTTTTGTCTTAACAATTACAATAATTTGATCGCGATCTTATTCTACTCTCAGCCTGTTACGAAAGCCGTCTCTCTTTTGGTCATCCCACCACACTGCCTCTTCCTCCGTGCTCTTTAATGACTGCCAGCCCTTTTTGAAAGTGACATTTACTTAGTGGAAGTCTGACTGTTTCTCTGAGAACTCAGCTGGACCCGTGTCCTGAAATATCGCCAGTCTGGCCAAAGTCTTTTGTGCCAAACGAGAAACTAGCAGAAGTAAGAGCTTCCTGGTAAATTATACACTGCTGTAGCCAGGGTTTTACAAATGACATGCCAAAGAGTGGGTACATTATTAGTAGCACCTACCTAATTATATACAAGGCAGGTTATGTGGAGCAAAACAACATTAATATACTGAGTTCAAACAGTTTTACTCAAAATACCTACGTCACTGATTTGGAACAACATGCACAGGAGATCATTTGTAAATTTAGAATTAGATTTGGGGTAAATGGAGCACAGAGTCTTCTCTCATGGTTGCTAAACCTTCTCTAGGGTTCGACTTGTGGTCACACCCCTGTTATTTTGTAATACTTTGATTTATAAATTGCAAAAAATGAACTGTGATGCTAAAATCTCTAAACATTTGGATTCTTTGGTTTCAGTTTATAGCTGCTATGATGCGTTTCATGTTGCACAGCATAAACTGTAACTATTAATGGATAAATACTAGGATGTGTCATTTCTTAAGTCATGGTAATGATTATCACTTAGGAGTATTAGCACTAGCACTAGCATTAGCATTAGAACAAAACACCCCAGGGTGTGCTGTTACAAGTGGATCACTTGCACTTGGAAACACCTGGTCTTTAATGTTTTTTGAGACAAAATGCATGTTACATTTGTTTCTTTGCAACAAACTCAGTAAAAGAGAATAACACACTAGAATTGGACAATGAATATAAAAAAGTGCTATGATAACTCATATAGGAAGGAGAGAGAGAAACTATTACCAGACCATACAACAAGAAAATGAGCCAAAGCATACGTCCGAGCTCTGTTAGCGTTATTTAGAAAGCAACCAGTAAGCTGAAGAGTTATCTATAATGGAATGGCCTGCCCAGTCACAGCACCTGAATTCTTTTGAACGGCTCTGGGATAAACTGGAACACATAAAAGAAATCTGCAACAAGTCAAGAACAGTTTTACAAGAGACAAGGCAAAGTATTTCAGTATTTCAAATGAATTAATGTCCAGATGGCAAAAGTGTAAAAATGTTATTCATGCTTAGGATTTTTTGATGAGTGTAAAGGTGAACATCTGTACATTTATATAATGGTTTTGTCAGAGTAAATCTTTATACTGTTAAATGTCCTTGTTTGGTGCATATAAACAAAAGAAACATGTGCATCTTGAAAACCAGGTGTTTCCACACTTTTCACAGGCACTCTACCTTAACCTCACTAAACTCTCAAGCTTCAAGTTTTTTTTAAATGCATTCCCTTAGCACCACTGTGGCTACGTGAATATGACGAATAACAACACTACATAAAATACAGATTAACATGGCAGAGGTAGAGTTGCATCTTCCTGGAGACAGAACAGGAAAAGGTAACACACACACTATATATATTATATATACAGTACAGACCAAAAGTTTGGACACACCTGCTCATTCAAAGAGTTTTCTTTATTTTCATGACTATGAAAATTGTTCACACTGAAGGCATCAAAACTATGAATTAACACATGTGGAATTATATACATAACAAAAAAGTGAACTGAAAATATGTCATATTGTAGGTTCTTCAAAGTAGGCATCAAGAGAATGCCAAGAGTGTGCAAAGCAGTAATCCAAGCAAAAGGTGGCTACTTTGAAGAACCTACAATATGACATTTTTTAGTTGTTTCACACTTTTTTGTTATGTATATAATTCCATATATAATTCCACATGTGTTAAGTCATAGTTTTGATGCCTTCAGTGTGAATCTACAATTTTCATAGTCATGAAAATAAAGAAAACTCTTTAAATGAGAAGGTGTGTCCAAACTTTTGGTCTGTATATATATATATATATATATATATATATATATATATATATATATATATATATATATATATATATATATATATATATATATATTAATAAATATTTCTATTATTATTATTATTATTTATTTTCCTCAACATACCTTTTTCTTTCCTCAAAATTCCTTAAAAACTTTACACCATTTACTAATCACTGCATGTATCATCACTTGAACAGTGAAATAAAAGTTATCTATACTATGGTACTAATCAAATTATTATTTTTTTGCTCTGGGAGTACTTCTAGTATCTCTTACAGTCCTACTGTATAATTTTACTTAAGGATATAACTATGCATACTTAATATACTCAATATATATAAAAGAATGAGTCTAGTACACAGTAAACAATTTGATCATAAGTGTATTTTGTTCACAGCTGAAAACATGGTCTTCTTAATATTACTTGTGTTTTGTGTGAATATAAAATGTTAATAAAAAAAGTGGGAAAAAAAGGTTTGAACAGCTTCAACAGAACACATGAAGACTTTTTTTTTTTTTTTTTTGGGGGGGGGGGGGGGGATTAAAAGAAAAGCCTTCTTTAAACATAAAGGTTTTCCTATTTATTTTCCCTAATTAGCTACATGAATTCATAAAAACAAAGCAGGGCTTGCAGTGCTGAAAATCTGCTCTGGCACTATATCGTGTAATTAATTCCGCCTAACACAAAAGTGTGAAAAACAGAGTTACGAGCAGCCCAGCAGTGAGAATGTGATGCAAAAAAATAAAGATTTAAGTCTCGTCGGCTTGCAGACTAAAAATATCAAACCCCATGCAGATAATAAGACGAAGAAGAAGAAATAACTGAACACAGTCACAAATTAAATTAGTAAATGCGTTCAAAACGCTTCGAAGCCGAAGCCTCGGGGTTCAGAGCTTGCGAGTCGGATCAGCGGAAACGGCAGATGTACGACTTTAAGTATAACCGTGTGTATAGGTCACTTGGTCATACGGATTTACTGCAACTCACTGAGCACGTACTAATCGCAAGCCATCGGGTTTTTCATGAGCAACACGCGAGAATGTGAAAAACGTGCGTTAAAAATGCGGTGTGCGTGAATTCACTGAAACACATTAAATGTAAATAGGAGAATGTGAGAAATCAATCATCTGTGAAAATAAATAAATAAATAAATAAATAACGAATTTAAATGGAGGGCATGGAAAGGAAAAATATATGTAAATAAAATCTAATCCAAATAAATACATTTTCATGAAAAAAATAAAAATAAATCACTCTTGAAAAGTATAAACGAGGCGGCAGGTTCAGTAGCGTGTTAGCTAGCTTGTCACGTTTTAAAGCAAAGGGGAGCTTGTCCGATTAGCTAGCTAAGTGTTTCGCCCGTGAAATGTGCTAGCTAGATAACTTAATGTAAATTAGCATACGGAATTAGCAAGCTAATGCTTTCCCTGTGAAATAATAGGCATAAAATTGTAACTTGTTCAAATACATTAGCAAGTTTACCAACCTTGTTTGGTTAGATAGCTAGTCAGGTTGTGTGAAGAAACCTTGTTAGAATGTGCTAGTTGGGTGTTTGTCAGGTAGTTTGTTAACTTGCTGCAAGTTGCATTTTTATAACTCGGTTTGTTGAATTTGTTGGTAGTTTTTTGTTCAATTTGTTTCTTTATTAAACTGGATAGCTGTGGAATGTTTTTTGCTAATGTTGTCATTAAATATGATATAATTAGCAAGCGCTATTTTTTGCTAGTCTAGTCAGCACCTGTAACTGGTTGAATATGATTATTATGTATTTATATTTTATTATTTGTATATTTTATTATATTTCATCATATTTGTATTTATCTATTCATGAATTCATTTATTCTATCATACGTCTGTTTAATTGATTGATTGATTGATTGATTGATTGATTGATTGATTGATTGATTGATTGGTTGATTTCTTGCCTCCATGATCATTTTCTGTATAGAAATTTGGATAATTTGGACACTGCTCCCATCCACACTTTCCCTGAAGCACAGTTTCTCAGGACTTTTCCCCCCACAGCAAGAACAAATCAGCCCATAATCCTGAAGCTCTGTGGCATTGCGGCAGGTCAGGATGAGCAGATATTAGAACATGCATGACTTTTTCCAAGTTCTCCAAAATCCTCTCCAGTGTGTTACCCTTGCAAACAACTGTATACGGTACACGCGGCAGCCCTCACGCGCGGCTCACGCGCAGCCCACGTCTGTTCATTACTAAAGGAGGGCTCAAGCCGTCCGCGTGCCGCGCGGTGAGGACGCGAGTCGCGAGCGCGCGCCAGACGGGACGCTTTAAAAACACGTTAACAGCAGAAACGCGTGACACCGATCCGGTCAGAGTGACTTAATTACCGTGCATCAAGACCAAAACCTGCAGAGTTTTCAGCTGATACACCTGAGAGACGCTGATGAGCAGAGGTGTCCGGACGCGCGCGCGGGGGACGCAGCCGGATTTGCTCATCTTGGAAGACAAGTTTAAAATGAGCGCTCGTGCAAAATGATAATGTGCATGCATAATATTATAAACGGTTGCACGTGCGCGGGTCGCTCGCGGACAACAGGGATGCATGCGATATAGAGAGATAGAGTGGACGAAACGCGCTCGTGCTAGTACTCCGGTCATATGACATGCTTTATAATGATATTGACATCGTGGTTTATCCGAGTTAACGCGCAAAGAAGAAAATGAGATGCACGTGCTTAAATTGATTGTTAATAACCCACAGTTATAAATGGGATAACGTACAGCATAAATCACAATATGGGTTATATTGCATTGCAAATAAATAAAAAAATCAATAAAATATTCAGAGTTTCATACAAAAAAAAATTTTCTTGCCTTTTTTGAAACGATCCAGTTGACACACAGGTTGCAATGTTATATTGCATTGCTAAAAATTTTGTTAATCGAAAAATATTGATTTTCAAAAAACTTTTCATTACAGCTTAATACTTGAGGAGTGAGAGATTGAGAGAAAAAAAGAGAGAGAGAGAGAGAGAGTGCACGTGGTTAAGTTCTACAAGAAGAAAACTACTTCCTGTCCACTCTCACCTGTCCGTTTTTGCAGAGGTCGGCCCACATGCTCGTGCCGTCGCCTCCACGCATCAGCACATGGTAGATGAAAAAGTAAGTGCCAGGCACGCTACAGATGAACTTCCCCGATGCGCCGTCATAGTTGTTGCCCAGATTTGTGACAACGTCGTCGAATTTGAGTATCTCGTAGCCCTCGTGCGGGTTCTTGAGTCCGGCGTAGAAAGCAACGCGTGGCTGTGTGCTGTATGTCACCGTGCTGATAGCTCCGTTGATGCCGCTCGTGCCGCGGTCCCCTCTTTCTCCTCGGTCCCCCGGGGGCCCCATTGGACCCGGGGGGCCTGGCTCCCCGGGTGGCCCTGGAGGTCCGGGTTTGCCCGGCCGTCCCGGCTTCCCCTGCGGCCCCTGGACGAGCGTGGAGGGTGGCGGCGGCGACTCGGAGCCCGAACCCGCTGGACCTGTGACAGCACTTTTGCTGCTCAGGTAGGGGTCACACACCATATGGCAAGCACCCAGCATCTCGTACTGGCCGGCATCGGTGCTTACAGAGCTCACCAGCACCGGGATGAGCACCACGAGCACCAGGAGCAGCATAACACCTACAGCCGCTGCTGCCAGGCTCTTCCTGCCCAAACCAAGGCGCGGGAGCGGCTGGGTGGCCAGGGTCACTCTGGCCGGGGCCGAAATGGTGCCTGATGTCGATAGCCTAAAGCCAAGAGGAGTGTGTGTGGGCGTGTGTGTGTGTGTGTGTGTGTGTGTGTGTGAAGGGCTGAAAGGACAGCAGGTAACAGCTAGTATCCTGAAAAGTGCTCTGAAGTGTGTGTGAAGGAGAACGAGACCCACATACACACACGTGCCGTCACTTTCCTGCGTCTGTTGGTGGATTAGCTGCCGGTGCTGGACTGAAGTCTCAGACACCTCCTACATCCCCTCACACACAACTCCTGCCCTAAAAAAAAAAAAAAAAGTCAATCCCAGGGTTTAGTCGAGAGAGTTGCAGGCTGTGACGCAGGGTGAAGAGCAAGAGGACAAAGTGAGCGCGAGTGCCAGCGCGAGTGCTAGTGCGAGTGCGAGAAGAGCGGCAGATGCTGAGGAGGGGAGGAGAAACCTGGGCTGTTTGCAGAGACAGAATCACAGATCGAGAGTTTTATACTGACCCTCCCCTCCCTCGTTCCCTCCATCTGTCCCTCCCTCCCTTCCTCTATCCCTTCATCCCTCGTTCCTTCCCTCCGTTCACACTCAGTCACATCCCCACAGCCGGCGAGTGGAGGAGAGGAGGACACGAGGGAGGGAAGGAACAAAGTCAGACAAGATGAGGAGAACCGAGGAGAGGCGACGACCGGAGATGTGTGTGTGTGTGTGTGTGTGTGTGTGTGTGTGTGTGTGTGTGTGTGTGTGTGTGTGTGTATGTGTGAGTGTGGGAGCAAATATGAAAGAGGAATTCAAAAAAAGGGCAAATTTGAAAAGGCAAAACCAAAGATAACGAGACCACAAAGGAAATTGAAAGGAACAACTAGGAACTAAACATATTGGACAGATTTAAATCTTATTAATAAAACAGTGCTTAGTGCTGAAAGTGTGTTCTATGATGGAAAAACAGACACTTTTTGTAAATTTTTGGTCAAATTCTCTGACAGATCTCAATTTATTTCAATTTGAAGTAAAAAAGAAAAAATAAATAAAAAATGACCTAATGTTGCCAAGTACCAATCAGTTGCCTGTAAAATAATATATATGATATGTATATATATAAACCCAGCCATTAGTGTTGCACAAGCCAGTGCACTCTTAGTGCCGGTCCCAAGCCCGGGTAAATGGGGAGGGTTGCGTTAGGAAGGGCATCCAGCAAAAACGTGCCAAATCAAATATGTGGATCACGAATCAGAATTTCATACCGGATCGGTCGAGGCCCGGGTTAACAACGAACGCCACAGGTATCGTTAGCCAACAGGGTACCGATGGAATTTGGGCTACTGTTGGCCGAAGGAGGAGAAGGAGAGGAGGAAGACGTCTACAGAGACAGCAGGAAAAGGAGAAGTGTAGGAGAGTGGAGGTTCGGGTTGTACATTTTATGTTGGTACTATGACTGGTAAAGGGAGAGAAGTAGCTGATATGATGGAGAGGAGATAGAGATGTTGTGTGTTCAGGAGACCAAGTGGAAAGGGAGTAAGGCCAGGAACATTATGGGGGTGGGTGGGGGGTTTAAACTGTTCTATCATGGTGTGGATGGAAAGAGAAATGGTGTAGGGGTGATTCTGAAGTAAGAGTACAGTAAGAGTGTAGTGGAGGTGAAGAGAGTTTCTGAAAGGGTGATGAACGTGAAGCTGGAAGTGGGCTCGCAGCCCAATTGTGGATGACATTTATCATCAGGAAAAAGGATGGAGGAAAAGGAAAAAGTTAGATGAAGTGGTGGAGAGTGAACCTAGGAATGAATGAAAAATTGGTGAATGGGGCAGACTTTAATGGGCATGTAGGTGAAGGGAACAGAGGTGGTGAGGAGGTGATGGGTAGGTATGGCCTTAAAGGAAGAGGAATGTGGAAGGGCAGATGGTGGTAGATTTTGCAGAAAGAATGAAAATGGCAGTGGTGAACACTTACTTTATGAAGAAGGAGGTTCATAGGGTGATGTATAAGAGTGGAGGAAGGTGCACACAGGTGGATTATGTTCTATGCAGGAGATGCAACCTGAAGGAGATTGGAGACTGTAAGGTGTTGGCAGGGCACAGTGTAGCTAGACAGCATCGGATGGTGGTCTGTAGGATGGTTTTGGAGGTGAAGAAGAAGAGAAGGAGAGTGATGTACATGTATATTATTCATATATATATATACTGTATGTTGCTACATGTTGATTATGTGACTACCAGACCATTGTCACTTATTTGAATCCAACTGTTCGACCACATTTCTTGCTGTTGCTCCTCGTAAACTGCGAAAAAATAACTGTTATAAGTTATATAAATATATAAATATAAGAAGTAAATTCATGATTTAAGAAGATACAGACAAGAAACAAGTCAAATTCGCCAGTGCAGTAAGATAATTACTTTTGGTAAAATAAAGACTTTGTATAAAGAACAAAGTTCTAAAAAACAACAACCATACCGGATAATGTGTAAAAAAAAAAAGGATATTGCTGATTAACACTAAAAAAGTCTCAAAGGCCGTGTCTATTTTAATACATTTGTTTGAAAATAAAATAATTTTCTTTCCGTTTTTATCCACACTGAGTCGGCGCTGTCAGTCAACATAAATGTAGCTTTTTGAAAACTCTCTCTAAAGTGGATCAATTTAAAAACGCTGTTTTCACGACGCAGTGTGGACTGTGAAAACGGAGGCTTTCGAAAACAATGTCGCATTTTCAAAGACCACGTCATTTTAAAGACTTGACAAGACGCTTTGCTCAATCAACTTAGTTTATGTGAAAAGACTCAACTGTTACTCTTAACACACCGATCTATTAATATTATGATATTAATGAGTCAAACACTGATTGATATCTATTCAAATTATCATGAGCCCAAAACCTTCTTTCCAACGACTTAAAAAAAATCACGCAAATAAGGCCATGGGTGTTGGGGCAAATTAGAGTCAGGAGTTTTCATCATCATTTCAATCATTTATTCCTCTCCAGATTTCCTGCTTGCTGTTGAACTGACACTAAACTGTATGTTGGTGATAAGTAGAAACCACCAAGCGGCAATCAAAAAAGTGTTAATGCACTCGTAAATCAAAGAAGAAACGACCGATTTCACAAAATGTAGTTGTGAAGTTAAAGTCTCGCCAAATGAAAAATGAAAGAACAGACACACAAAAAAAAAGCTACTTAAGTACAGTAAGAAGTTACATTTACTTCTTTGCGGTCCACCACTTGAAACCCAATTTTCAGACCTCGTACCTCCTTCATGCAGGATGATTCAAAAACTAGCACAAGCAAGAAAACGCCTCAAAACCGTGTCCATTTCATTCTCTTTTATTTGTGTAGCGCTTTTTAACAGTAAATGTCTCAGAGCAGCGTGATCGAGATCTGGATGTGAAAATAGATCTTCAACGAACGAGTCAGAGGTGACAGTGTCCTTGGAAGGGTTTTAAAAGGGAAAAACGTGTTTAGTCACAGTATTAATAAAAGCGCCGTGACAGAAACAGTGATGAAGATATTACTGTCTCTCTTAACATACAGCTAAAAACAGTACAGAACATTTCCTAGATGGAATGAGAGAAATAATTATATTGTAGAGAAGTCCTAAGAGGCCATGCATATTTCATTTTTCTCGCTTTCTCACAAACTTATTTTTCCCGTGATCTTGACATCAACATTGTTTCCTCATGATCACGATTTTTTTTTCTGTGTATTGGATATAAGAGCCTGTTCTTTCTCTTCAACAATTTTTAGATCAAGACCCCTTAGGTGAAAGAGGGGGACATGGGGCAGGGACCCCCTCATACAAAATGTGTCAGACATTGGCACTGATATTAATAGAAACCAATCGTATTACATTAGTTACCTTACGTTAAGACAATAAAAACAATGTTGTTGTTCACGCCTCATTGTCTGTATATCTTCAACGCTTTCAAAAAGATTTATGCATCATAACAAACATATATTGCAATAAAAATCACGTTATTAAGTTGTTCACAGTTGTTTTTAATTTTAGTAGATTTGCTGTTTCACATTGCATAATACATTTGCGCGAACGTCAGCTTTAAGTTTAATGGAACTTTAATGTGATAATTATAATATGGAAAAAATTTATTAATAAACATTAATCATATTTATAATAATATATAATTTTATCCTTAATATTTTTACTCGTTTATTTTTTTTAACAAAAAAATATTCGTGAACATTAATTAGCGGACCCCCTGCAGTACCTCCGCGGACCCACTAGGGGTTGTGGACCCCTTGTTGAAGACCCATGATCTAGAGGCAGCATCATGGATAATAACCATAAGCATTAGTGGACACGCTCGCTGCCACAGATAGTTATGGTTATTATCGATGATGGTGCATCCAGAACATGCTCTTATGCCAAATACACAAAAACAAGGATACAATATTTGTCATGTCAAGATCACAAGTCGTGATAACGAGAAATCAGCTTTTTTTTAATGATGAAATCACGAGAAAATCACGAGAACGAAAAAACCAGAAAGAAAAAAACCTTATAATAAATCCTAAAAAAATTTTTTAGGACTTCCATAATATTGTCATTCTGTATTCATTTATTATTATTTATATATATTGTGTGTGAGGCCCTTTGACTTCAGGTGACCTCTTCATTACTGTAGTTGAATTACTTCGTCTTTTCTCTCCTCTGTCTGCCGATACATTTCTCCGGGTTTGAAATGGTTTCTTGTCATCCTGCCTTGTTTTTTTTCTTCTCTTTTTTCCCCCTTTCGAGCCGTCTGTCCATCGATCGTGTGTTTTGATTGCATTAAGGGTCCCGTGTGAAAACGAAATCCATCTGCGATGACCGTGCAGGACAGCTGACATTTTTACGCTTGCAGCTGATCGATGGGGAGGTCGGAGGCAAAAGGCAGTACAGTGGTGTCTGAGAGAGCAGGCGGACGTACGAGGAGAGAGGAAAGCCTTTTGAGCAGGATCAGGCAATAAGGAGTAAAGAGAAAGAGATTGGTGTGAGATTTGAATGTGCGAAGATTTAGGACTTAATGTCTGTGTGTAGTGTTAAACGCCAACTGACTGATTTTCTGCAACAGCAGATCGGACAGTAATGACGATATACATCTACATGATACGGACAAAAGTAGTGGAAAACCTGACTTTTGATTCCCAGACTGTGCACACAAATTTGGAGCCTTTGGATGTTGTGGAATTCAATATTTCCATCACTTTAAAAGCCAGCTTAATAAAGATATGCTTTACACAGGTTGGAAAGGAAGATCTTGAGTGGCTTCCTCACTCTACATCAGTATCTGTCTTTACTAACACCCTCATGGGATGAATGAGCACAAATCTTCCCAAAATCTAGTGGAACATCTTCCCAGAAGAGTGGAGATACAATTTTCATGGTCCAAACTTATGTCCCTTTAGTGTTTGTAGAACAAAAGCTTGTTTGTGCAGCCCTATACATACATATATACATGTAGGAAGTACTAACCTCCTGCTTCTCATTTAACATTTTTATTTGACTTAAAAAATACGAAAGTTTTTGCTTTTGATTGGACTTAAGTATGAAAAGTAAAAGTAGTGATGTATGAGAACTGTATGTGAATAATAGATGCAGTTCAGTGCTCTATTTTCCTGCACAGTCCACACTCCTTTATAATGAGAGTTTTCTATCGTTATACACAGTGAGAGAACCTTTACTCCATACACACTCTCACTAGAGCCATGGGGTTACGTTCATGCTCTCACCACGGTTAAACATTCAGTTTAGGGATTCACGTCAAAGTAATGGCATTGCAGTGTAGTAAAAAGGCAGATATTACAAATTTGTGAGGTAAAATTTTCCCCAAATTAAAAATTGTCCGATAAAGGACACATAAAGGATAATAAAGGACACGTGAGAAGAGCTCTGTTTAAAAGAAAGTACTTTATTTATCTACGTTTATACACATCACCTTTAAAATAGTCCCCTAGCACAGCAATACAGCGTTCCCAGCGTTCCCAGTGTTCCTGCCACTTCTGGAATATGTCCTGGAAGTCTTCTTTTTCGAAGCGTGTCAAACACCTTCACGCTGGATCTCCGCAATGGTGTCAAAACGTCAACCTTTGAACCGGATCTTCATCTTTGGGAAGAGGGCGAAGTCCGCAGAAACTCACGTGTGAGGAGAGCTTGGTGGCAGATTTGCCCAGTTTCATGCAGAATTTCACGTTTGTTTTTTGTTTTTACTATAAAATCATTCTGCACGATTGTCGTAGTATCAGGCTGCACACATATTATACTAACAGTTTGGAGAAGAACCACATGTGGTTGGAAAATTTGGGGGTCCCAATACTTATGTCCATTTAGTGTAGCTGTGGTATAACATGAGGTGGACTGACTCATATTTGGGTCAGTCCACCTCAGACCATCCCATCATTAATTCATTTTATGTTTTGTGTGTTTTATTCATTTGGTAAAACTTCAGGAAGTGATTTTTGTTTTCACTTTGTTGAAATATTGCAGTCATGAGTAGAAGAAATGATGACGTATGTAGGATTGATGGAACGAGAGAGAGGGAAACTGTATTAAAAAAGAGATGATGTAAGGGTCAGGTGATGAGCACAAACTGTGCAGAGGGGACGAGAGAGAGGACGGTGATAATGAATCAGTGGAAGGTGGAGATCAGCAGGGATCTGTGGGTGGGCAGAGAGAGAGAGAGAAAGAAAAAAAAGAAAGAGGGAGGCACAGTAGAAAAGGGACAATTAATTAAATTTCTTAAGTCCATGTTCCCAAGTCCTAGAGGTAATATTTGTCCATGTCACGTTTATATTAGCTTTGATTAGCTGAGTAAAGAGGAAGTGAGAGGCCAAGTGGTGACCTTTAGAAACTGCAAACAATCCCACAGCTCAATTTCAAGCAGCAAAGAAAGAAGGAAACCCTCTGCTTTTTCTCTCTATCCATCTCTCTCTCTCTCAAAGTGATCAGCTGACCGACAGAAGTCCAGCTGAAACGAGTCCAAGTGTCCGCGATGAGTCACCGCTCTCCTCCTGTCTTGTTCACGATGGCTGTAATGACATGACCATGGACTCTCACAATGTTTCTCCATATACGTCATCCAACAGCACTGACGGTCTTCCACTCTCACTGGGTAAACAGCAGCATCACAGGTTTATATTAACGTGCTCATTCGAATTGATAATCGTTTCCATGGTAACGGCTTCCATGTAATTGGAAGTCCCTTAGATGGAGGTTTATACCAGCTGATTTTTTCCTCTTTTTTTATTACGTTTTTAAAGAAAAATGATTAGACTCATGGATTTTTCCAGCTTTATGTGGTTCCTTCCCAAACTGTTACCACGAACTTGGAGTCACACAATTGTACAGAAACTTTGGATGTGTAAGCATGAAATTGGAATGCTAGCTGCACCCCAGGCCTCCTCACTAGTGATGGTCGTTCGTGAACGATTGAATCATTTGAAACGAGTCTTTAATGTGACTCAGAAAAACGAGTCGTCTCAAAGAGTGATTCGTTTATTTTCTACTAGACACGCATACGCAAAGCATTACAAAACCTCTGTAGTTAATGTACAGGATACATAGCTCTTTTTTATTACATTTATGCAACTAAGCAGTTGAGGGTTAAGGGTCCATGACTGAGTTTTTGTTAGCATTTCGTGACTTGAACATTTTGGGATTTGAACTCACAACCTTCAAGTCGTGTGTGATTTCAAGTGGATATTCTAGTCTTTTCACCCAAACACATTTGATACAACATCCACTGAAATGGACCAAACATCATTTCTAAAGGACCAAAAAAAAAAAAACAGCATTCCAATGCATTTTTTTATGGACAAATTATATCTCTATGATATGGTGAGGTGACCAGCAAAAAAAAAAAATGTTAATGGCTTCTTAGTTGTCAAATGTACATTACAGAACAGTGAAATTCTTTTTTGAACATAACATAACTCACACAAGAGTTGACACAGTGCCCCCGGAGAACAGAGTGTTAATGGCTTTGCTAAAGGGCCAAGAGTGGCAGCTTGGCAATACTGGGGCTTGAACCCAGAGCCTTAACCACTGAGCTACCACTTCCTACTAGTGTGAAAAACGTGTAAAAACAAGAAGTTTGACCAGTGATCAATGAAATATACATCGGAATCAGAATCAGGTTTATTGGCTAAGTGTGTTGACATACATAAGGAATTTGGTTCCAGCTGTTAGCCATTAGCATGGCGATATAAACAGCAAATTAAAACCCGGAATCGCGCTATGGAGCGGCGTGACTGAGCATGTGGTGTAAAAAAACTCTGACCTTGTGATCTCTGTTGGAACATTAAGCAGAAGTTTTGTGAAAAATCTCTCAGTGTTTGTGCTTCCACTACCTTTTAACACGCTAACAGAAGGACGACCTGCTGAGATTAAAGCATTTGCAGCGTCCCGAGTACAAGGATTACAGGATAGACGCATTAGTGTACGGCTCTGTCTGACCCAAGGACGCCACCGCCGCTGTGCGGTCTGAGTGCCGGCGCTAGTCATGGGTTTGGAGCTTTCAGAGTTTGAACTCTGACCTGTAGCCACCAGGCTGTCGTGTAGCCGAGCTCCTGACATGTGATGTAGCTGAGTTAGGAATGTTCATCTCGAAACCGCCGTCTCCCCATCATGTTTGTCATGGCAACAAAACCAGAGGTAAAAAGACTTCTCTCTTTTTTCCTATCTTTCTTTCAGAGCTCATGCCAGAGCCAGAGAACGAATAAAATAACGTTAAAACAGAAAGATAAAGAAATAAAAAAGAGATAGCGAGACACAATAGGCGTGACCCAATGAAAAAGTCATTTATAGATGAGACAAGGAAAGGCACTCTCGACAAAAGCTAAGCTTTAGTGTACTTTATAAAGGGTGCGATCGCGTACCTTTATTTATTAATGCCGTTTTATCTGAAATGAATAATCCAAGCACAGAGCCAAGTGGATGAGGGTCAGAGGATCTACAGTGCAGTGGCCCTCAGGCAGAACAGGTATTTAAACTGAACAGTTTCACTCCCTGGCACATGACACACAAACGTTTCGGTGCTTAGCACAGACGTGTGTATTTTGAAAATAGCAAGCGTCCATAATGAGTAGCCACTCATTCTTAGAATAGGCGCGTCAATATACACGTGTGATTTGGCTTGCAGCCGGAACTACTTCCAGAGATGCAATTATAGACAATCAACACCTGATCTCAATCTCTCTCTCTCTCTCTCTCTCTCTCTCTCTCTCTCTCTCTCTCTCTCTCTCTCTCTCTCTCTCTCTCTCTCTTTTTTCTTCTCCATTTTTAATTAAGATTCAGACTACTTTACTGATTTCATTGTTTACATACAATTTGCCAAGGTACCTGTGGAAAAGGAGGGAAACTTTAAAATTATATCAAATAAAATGACAATTATAAAATAATATATCAAATACCAAATGCTAATAAAATATAATAGAATTAAATTTAATTAAGTGACTACATTGTAAGGTGCCATTGTACAAAGGAAGACAAAATAATACCACGCAAAATAAAATAAAATAAAATAAAACAACAAAATAAATTAAAGCCTAATAAATGGTTACTCTTTATTTGTCTGCTGGAGTAATACAATGAAAATATATATAATAAATTTTTTTTTTAATTGATTTCAATTAAATCAGATAAAAAAAAAAACTGAACTGTTCTTCCTCTCTCTCTCTCTCTCTCTCTCTCTCTCTCTCTCTCTCTCTCTCTCTCTCTCTAATTACCCCCCCCCCAACCCCCCCACATACCACCACCCTTCTCTTCTTAACAACTTTGCCAAAAGCGTCTCATCTCTGTTACAGGTTTTTTTTCTGTCTTTTGTCTGCTGCAACATGGGGTTCAATCTCTGATTAGATCCCACAACTCCATCCCAGCTTTCGCTTGATCCAAGTGCTTCAATCAATCACTATGCATGTATAATGTTTTTGCTTTGTGACTGTTTGAATACAACCATGTGTTATCATCAATCACAAGCGGGTTAATCTGGGGGCATTAAAATCTCACTTCTGTCGATCACTATGTGTAATATTATTATCTAAGCAGAAGTGCAATTAGCAATTTTTTGAAGAATTGTACTTAACTACATTTTAAATCATATCTGTTACTGAGTGAAAAAAAATAACTAAATAAAATAGACCTTATGCGAGGGGAAAAATCCTGCCCTGAAATCTACTGCACTGATGGGTGGAGAAGAAACGCTAAACTCACAAAAAAAGAAAAATGAAGACGGACAAGACAGTGATGGAGACCCGGCTGAAAGCGCCTGTATTCCGAATCGGCTTTCTCGATTTCTCTCATCCTATTTCTCTCATCTCATTTCTCTCATTATTTTCAATTCAATTCAATACATTTTTATTTGTATTGCGCTTTTAACAATGAATATTGTCTCAAAGCAGCTTTACACAGATAATGTGGTGATAAAAATAAAAACAGATTTTCTTAATAATTGTAAGTTTGTCCCTGATGAGTAAGCCGGTAGCAACTGTGGAAGGAAAAACTCGCTGAGATGGCATAAGGAAGAAACCTTGAGAGGAACTCAAGAGAGGAACCCATCCTCAGACTCAAGAGGGAAACCATCCTCATCTGGGTTCCACCAAATGTCCATGTATTACATTTTTATTTATTTATTTTTTATAAATTTATATCATCATTTATTTAGGGCAAACAGTTTCCTCCCTTTTTTTTAAAAGTAAACTCCACTCATCCGGGCTCAGAGTGCACATTCACACTTTATAGCTATTTAAAGTCACTAGTCAACTTAATGGTATATTTGAAAGGAGGTAGGAAGAAACCAAAGAATGTGGAGAAAACCTCTAATCTCCACAAAGAAAAGAGCTCACGATCACACTTCAGAGCTGTGAGGCAGCAACTCCACTAGCGTGCCAGCTCATACATCATTTTGTGGCGGGTTAAGGTCTAAGCTAGTTAGAATGTTCAGGAATTAAATAAAACTAGAATACCCTGTGGTGTAATGACAGCGGTCTGAAGTATGAATCTGCTCATCGCTTCTTTGAATTTGTTTGAGACAAGCTTCCCCTCCCTCGCTCTCCCACACATCAACTATGGCGACATTATCAAAGTGCAGAGCACCAGTTGGGCTGTAATTTCAGCAAACTGCTCTCACACTCTACAATGCTACAGCGACATGTCTTAAGGAGGCTGTTACGATTTTCAAGGAGCTGGAGGGAGAAAATGAAAAAAATATGTATCAATGATAGGAGCAACTTGAATCTGGGTTTACACTCTACAGTTTCTGGCAACGAGAATGAATAAGGTGATGTGCTTAAGTAATTGATGGCCGATTTAGCTCCAGTGTGACCAAAACTAAAACGCAATGTTCATCTAAAAAGCTATATTTAGGAAAGAGTTTGGGATGACCTAAAATTAACACAGACAATCGAAGGGTCGAAGGGATTTTTATTGTCATTTTAAACATATAGAGCTGCTAAAGTAAGAAGCTGAGTGAAGTTTCACTTGTACTTGGAAACCCAAATCTGGTTCAGCACGACAATGCCCTTGTGGACAAAGCCAGCTCCATTAGGATATGCTAGACATGGGATGGAGTGGACGATCTCCTGCTATAGAGCTCTGACCCTCAACAATATTGAACACCATTGGGATGACTTGGAAGACTGACTGCACCCCCCAGGCCTCCTCACCTCACCTACATCAGTACCTGACTTTACTAACACCCTTGTGGCTGAATAAAAGTTACAGAATATCCCCACAAACACACTCTAAAATCTAGTGTAACTTCTTCCCAAAAGCATTTTTTTTTTTTTATTTTAACATTTGAGGTTAATGTAGTTAACCAGTCATGGAAGAAGACTTTTTAAAGATCTCACAGTCAGGTGTCCACTAAATTGTCTTTCCAGTATACAGCCTGTCAAAAAACACATTCATGTTCCTCTTGAACATAAATAAGATTGTAATTTTACATCAGTAATATAAGCAAGAAATGTGCAATCACTGTAAACAGACAGTGTAGAACGGTGTTCTTTGTGTGTGTGTGTGTGTGTGTGTGTGTGTGTGTGTGTGTGTGTTGGGGTCAAGTCAGACTCTGGTTATTGAGAAAGTCTGATGGCTTGGGGGAAGAAACTGTTGCACTGTCTGACCCTGAAGACCCGAATGTTTCCATACCTTTTTCCAGACGGCAGGAGGGTGAACAGTGTGTGTGAGGGGTGTCTGAGGTCATCCACAATGCTGGTAGCTGTGCGGATGCAGCGTGTAGGCTAAATGTCTGTAATGAAAGTAGAAAGACCCCGATGATCTCAGCTATCTTTGCTATCTGAAACAATGCCGTTTCCGAATCCAGGCACTGATGCCGATGCTTAGGATGCTTTCTCTTTTGGTGAGAATGTGGTGAGGGCAGGGGGTGGGTGGGAGCTGAAGTTTCCTCAGCTGTTGCACAAAGTAAAGATACTTCTGAGCTTTTTTTGTTTGTGGAGCTGGTGTTGAGGGACCAGGTGAGGGTCTCTTTCAGGTGATGCTGAAGTGTAAATGAAATGCTAACAAATTATATCCTTATTACCTCAAATTCACTTTTATTGTCAAGCGCAAACTCAAAGTTATTGTAGGATGGGCTTTAGAGGGTCCGGGTAAAACTCGTAAAAGGCTGCTTTGTAAACCTGGCTTTAACTAATTAAGTGAAATAGGAAGTAAAAACAAAAAACACGTGGCTACATTTGTATGTGTTTTAAAAAAATCCTATACCACATGTAGTCCCCATTTGCTTTTATAATGATAAAAATTGCCATCGGTGCTGATAATATTGAATAGGATTAGTTTAAAAAAACACAAATTAGTTGATTATTTAGTTGATAATAATTGACCCCGTCATAATTTGGTGCCGTGGCCACTTTTTCCATCAGCTGCGTATACGTGATTAAACTTTTATCGATCGAAGTCCACTGTATGTGTTTTCAATCCATCACCTCGTGTCGTTCTTGTCGGTTGGCTGGAAGCTCAATCGTATCAGTGTTACTAGTTGCTAACGAGTTCACTCTGTGAAATCAATACAGGTCACCTGGACCTGTGAGCAGTATTTCAGGATTGTCAGAAAAAGCAAGTAGCTTCATTTGTCCTGTAGGTCATGGAATGCTGCAAGTAATCTATGGTTCCATGGAGGTTTTTGTGAATCTTTCAGTGACCGCATCCAAGTGTTCAAAACTTGCATACAAATGCATAGATATTAAAGTACAGGTAACAAACAGATTGCAACCGTCTACATTCTGAAGGTCAGGGGCAGAAAAGTGTACAAAAGATAATAGTCCATAGAGTTCTATATTCCCATCCTGTAGCTGGGGCATCAGAGGTTGAGGCATCTTCCATGCTCTATGAAGAACAGGCATGTTACCTAAGCGAAAAGGTTAAGAGGCAGATAAAGGCAAAGCAGTTACACAGCCTGAAGCATGCTCGGGTGAACGCAGCTTGGCTTCGAAAGGCCCAGCATGACTCTAAAGCTAGATTCTACATGACACACAATGCATGTGTAATTTAAATGTCTTGTACATAGCCATTACATGTAATAGCACAGTACCGATACGCTCTCTCTTTCTCTCTCTCTCTGATCGCATCCTGTGTTCTCAGCTTTGGTCCTAGCAGATTTAAAACATTGTGTATCTTGTTGTTAAGTTGGCCTCAGTCAAAGGGTGGTCCTCAGAGTTATACTGAAAATCCACTGTGACAGTTTGACTTCCCTGAAGAAAAGAAAAGCTGAGATGAAGGGATAAATACTGCATAACCAATATCAAGACGTTGTGAAAAAGTCTAGGACTGGCACCGAAGGATATTTTTTTGAAAGAACCACAATTGTCATGCCAAATAGGAGCAGTGGCCCGGACCTTCACCCACCTCAGACTAAACCTCAGTCTAATACATTAATCTCTCTTTGTTGATCTTGTCTGAGGTTTGTTCATTTTGCCTGTCATTTATCATGTATAATGTAAAACCATATTAATATTTGCTGCTAAACTGCTGACATGCTCTTTACAGACTTTACGGACAAGTCTTTTCCTTTCTTCTATGCTGCGTAATTTCAAACTTTCTTTGAAATGGTGTAGTGCAGGGGTGTCCTAACTTTTCCACAAAGGGCCTGTGTGGGTGCAGGGTTTCACTCCAACCAATCAAGAGCCACACCTGATAATCATAAAAAATTCAAATCATTAGACAATTCACAGTGTATAATTTAGTGAAACAGAGCTAACACAGAGCTTATTATTATTAATAATAAAACTATAAAGTAGTCAGTGTGCATATATATATATATATATATATATATATATATATATATATATATATATATATATATATATATATATATATATATATATATATAGCGTCAGCTCGCGAGCGGGGGGGCGAAAGAGACAGTGCACTCTTTTTCAGTGTCTGGCAATGTAAATAAAAATAAGACAGTTTAGAAATAAAACTGGCCTTTATAATACCAAACTAAATCTGTAACTAAACAGATATTGCTGATATCTGAATCGTTAGCCAAGCCTTCACGGACAGCACACATCCTGAGCAAGATCCAAATACACAAACTAAAAATGCCCGCAAATATGTATTAGGTTCGGACAATTTCAACCATTAATTTTATTTCCAGCATTGGACGATAGACAGTTCAGGAAAGAATGATATGAGAATTATAAATGGCTTGAATAAAGTTCTGCCCTTGATCGTGCCTTTTTTTGTATATCAAATATAAAAAAAACACAATGAGAAAGACTCTCTGACATTGCTGTAGTTAACAGTGAACGGATCATTCACATAGATTTGGATAAGATAGGTAAACGCTTTGATGCCCCACCTGGTGGCTGCTGTTTAGCCCCCTCACTAAGGTAGGACGTTGTTGTTGTTATACACGTTCAAATTTGTGTATCATTTTTTATATTTATGAGGGAGCAAAAAGACTTGTTGTTCAGATTTCTTTTGTGTCATGTATTTGACTTAATAACCAAGTATCGCATTTATCTGTCTATCCATCCATCCATGCATTTATCTATCCATGCATCTACCCAGGCTCAGGTACTATGAAACCAGTGTGCCATCCATTGTCATACATACATCTACACACTGAATAAACTCTATACTATACTGCATGATTTAGTATAAATAAACTGCACAATCATTTGACCTCCCCATCTATCCATTAATTTTACTGTCTATTCCATCCATCCATCCATCCATCCATCCATCCATCCATCCATCCATCCATCCATCCATCCATCCATCCATCTATACATCTATGTTTTCATGCATCTACCCAGGCTCAGGTACTATGAAACCAGTGTGCCATCCATCATCATCAAAGTTGAATGAAGACACTAATCAAAAAAGTGCAACGTAGTGTTCCTATATTACTTTTCATTCATCCATATGTCAGGCCATATGCTCATCTATTCACCTGCATACAGGCGGGTGATAAAATTAAAGGGGAAAAAAAGTGTGTTAGTAAGTCGTTTAACCACCACAAGCTGCCAGAATACCTTTAGTGCACTTTGGCAAAGATTCTACAAGTCTCTGGATCTCCACTGGAGCAACACAGACTGTTCTTATGAAGGATATTTATTTCCTCAGTTAGATTTCTGGGTGATGAAGAACAGTCACTTCAGAGGTGTTCAGCTTCTACAGTTTTTTACATTTTCCGTGGCTGAATCGAATATGCAGGCCAATAGGAATCCGAATTTACCATCTACTTTATCCACTTGATATCCACCGCTGGGTTTGTTTCTGTAACTCGCATTATTCCACACTGTGTTCTTTTACTTGTTTCACAGTTTCACAGATTTAAACATTATGTGATGAAAGGGAAAGATAATTGGGCCATATTGGCCATACTGAGAGCTCTCGCAGCCCCGTCCCTTCCTCCTGTGGACCAGATGTTTTCCACACCTCACACCTGTCTATTCCAGATCATTTTTTTCATTGCTGCCATGTCAAGCACAGATAACGTCCAGCATGGGCTACAATTAACAATCACACAGATATCTTCATGTTTCAGTGCTTTTTCCCACAATACAATACAAGTCAAGACTGAGTAAACTTTATGTATCACTCGGAAAGTCTGATGGAAGAAAGAAAAAACACCAAGGCAACTCTACAGGCTTTCATGATAGATGTACAACTCCTCAGTCTGCATGGTGAAGACAGCTGTCAAAATATATATCTTTAAAAAAAAAAGAAAGAAATTCATAAAAAACCCAGCTTTTTGTGTGAACATTTCTCTCCCCGGTCCTCTCCTTTCATCTGACCCTGGGGAGGAAATGCAGGACGCTTCTTGTCATAAAGGAATGGAGAGACACGGGGCTTGTCAGAGCTGAGATTGGATTCCAGCTGTGCCCGGCTGTGCCCGCTGGCAACGGGGTGATGTGGAAGAACCCACACTCTCCCGAGAGGAGGAAGAGAAGGACAAGGACAGCGTGGAAAAAAACGAGTGCTAGGCGTCGACGCTGGAATTGTTCGCTTTTTTGTTTCAAAGTGAATTTTTTTTTTTGCAGACTACAGGCTGTACAAAGATCTTTTCTAGATTTTATTAATAAGACATATCAAGCTTAAAATATATATTTGATGAGGGGAATCTCATCAAATATAAATGGCTGTTAAACGTAATAATGAATAAGCTGAATCATCATTAGCCTGTTGGTAAAACTTTTCAAGTTCTGAGAACCCACAGGTCGTAAAAAAGCCCACCATAAGGCCAATTTAGTGGGGGGCCTGTAGACTATCAGAGGTGGAAAGTAACCAATTACATTTGCTTGCCATAGTGTAATTAAATAGTTTTTTGGTGTAATTCTACTTTCTTTATAAAGTCGTCTTTAAAATCTGTAATTTTACATTTACTTAAGTATGTTTTGTTTGAAGGATTGTACTTAACTTTATTTTAAATCCTATCCGTAAATAAAAATAATACAAGGGGAAAAAATTGGGCCCCGTAAACTGCACTGACTGATTGACAGGCAGAGAACAAACGCGATAAACTCACAAGAAAGAAAGATGAAGACGAACAAGACAGACGCCAGTGCTGCAGACCTAGCTGAAAGCAAAATGCTGTCAAATCGAAATTTACAGTCGTTCATGAAGCAATCGTTCGATTTGTTCATTTTGAACGAGTCTTTAATGTGACTCAGAAGAATACGTTCTCTCAAGGAGTGATTCGTTTATGTTCTTGTGGACATGCATGAGCAAAGCATCGCAAAATCTCTGTAGGTTATGTACAGGAAACAGAATTGAGTAGTTTATCTTTCTAGTCCAACTCCCATTGACACAATGCAGTGCATTACACAGGAAGCAGAATTGAGTCATTCTCATGAGTCCTCTGCTTCGAGTCGTTCATTCTTTTATCACATATCACTCGCATAGACACACGCTACACAATGCAATTGGTCGTTTTTTTTTTTTTTTTTATCTGGATTTTGACATTATTGTTACAATAGATATGGGAGTCACGTGACAAAAGAACGAAGGACTCAGGCCAGAAGATATGAGATGTGAAGCTACTCAATCTGTTTAGCATAAATTGTTTCATTGCTGCATATATTCATTATTGAAATTTTGGTCAAAGTTGGTGTATGTAGACGTGTTGGAGTATCTGCCTTATTGAGAATGTAGCATTTTAGCTTATTTTTAATGAAATGATGAAATAATGAAATAAAAAAAATTCGTTCATTTGTTTACTTTAAACCAATTCAATAAAATTATTCGATCTTCCCATCACTAGTGTGTGTTCACTGTCTGAATTCTGAATCTGCATTTGTGATTTCTCTCATTATCATAAATGACTAAAATAGTGGATTGTTTTTATTTTTTGGCTGCGAAAGTGCAATACACATTAGACTTATCATCTAATTGTCAATTGTCGCTTTAATTTGTAAAGGTCTTACTTCAATTAAAAACACATAGTTTAAGATTTATTTTCCCTTGTCCTTTTTAAACTACACTAGATTTTTAAATGAGCTATTTTCACTTTTACTTGAGTAAATTTTCCCTATAAAAAACCTACAGAAATCCTGTAGAATTTTAGTATTTTGTTTTTGTGATGGTTTCACTGAGGTAAAAGTACCTTGAGTAGAATATTTGATTACTCTTTCCACCTTAGGCGACTACAATTACGGCATTAGGAAGACAATATCATTCAGTGTGAGTTACAGTACTCTTATTTATACAACTGATCAGTCAAAAAATTAAGGGCCTTGCTCATGTGCCCCAACACTGCCAGCTATTCTGTGGTGGAATTTGAACTCACAACCTTGAGTTTTCTTTTCAAAAGAGTAAAGAGACTTGTAGAACAGAAACTGCTCATGTGTGACATTTGTAGAACAGCAGGGTTTATACTATAGATGGAAAATGGATTGGAGATGGGGGGATTGAATCCTGACAGTTAAGTAGCCATCTGTAACTGGGCTCATCTGTGGCTGAGCTTCCTGGCTACTAGGAATGACATGCTCTCTCTTCCATGTCAACTACAGTGTACATGGAGGAGTATGTATAGCACTGTCCTTTGTGTGTGTGCATTAGGTTGCCCTGTGACACAGCATGAGCAGCAGTTTGAAAAGATTTGCTTGGCTGGGTTTAAGTTTTGAGCCGTTTTTTGTGTAATGCAGTGGAGAGAGCATGACGTGAGAGAGATCAGAGAAGATTTCCTAAAATAATTTTATTTTTCTTCTTTCAGCTGCTCCCATTAGGGGTCGCCACAGCGGATCATCCATCTCCATACTCCCTTGTCCTCTACATCTGCCTCTTTCACCCCAACCACCAGCATGTCTTCCCTCACTATGTCCATAAACCTCCTCTTTTCCTCCTTCCTCGAGGCTCCATCCTCAGCATTCTCCTACTGATATACCCCATATCCATCCTCTGCACATGTCCAAACCATCACAATCACACCTCCCTTAACCAGCGTGTACATCCACCTCTTCAGGCTCTTCTCCAGCTGCTCCCTACTCTCACCACAAATCACAATATCATCCACAAACATCATAGTCCACAGAGACTCCTGTCTGACCTCGTTTGTCAACCAGTCACTACTGCAAACAGGAAAGGGCTCAAAACCTATCCTTGATGCAGTCTAAACTCAACCTTAAAAAAGTCTATGGTTCCTACTGCACACTTTACTGCTGTCACACATGTCCTGCACCACCCTCACATATTTCTCAGCCACACCTGACTTCCTCATACAATTCCACAACTCCTCTCTTCACCCATACACTTTCTCTAATTCCACAAACACACAACTCCTTCTGACCTTCTCTATACTTCTCCATCAACATTCTTTAAGCAGATATTGCATCTATGGTGCTCTTCCTCTGCTTAAAACCATACTGTTGCCCACAAATTGTCACATCATCTCTCAGCCTGGCTGCCACTACTCCTTCCCATAACTTCATGGTGTGACTAATCAACTTTATCCCCCTGTAATTTCCCTTATTCTTAAAGATCGGTACCAGCACACTCCTTCTCCATTCCTCAGGCATCTTCTCATCTTCTAAAATCTTGTTAAACAACCTGGTTAAAAACTGCATCTCTCCTAAACATATCCATGCTTCTATCGGTATGTTATCTGGTCCAACCGACTTTCCACTCTTCATCCTCTTAATTGCGGCTCTCGCTTCCTTTTTCATTTAAAAGAAAAGTAAAATATATGGGGCAAATAGTTAAGGAAGAAAGAAAGAAAGAAAGAAAGAAAGAAAGAAAGAAAGAAAGAAAGAAAGAAAGAAAGAAAGAAAGAAAGAAAGAAAGAAAGAAAGTTACTCGCTGAAAGCTAGATGACAAAAGAGTGATGCAACAGAAAATCACGAAGTGAGAAAGTGATGCAGGTACAGTAGACGTGATAAAGCTAACCTTACTGCTAATAAACACAGCTAATGTTTCTATTAACAGCACATATTTTACCCACGTCCACTTGCATAACATTAGCTTGCTTACCAGTAAGTATATTATTTAAAAACTATTATTTACACCCAACAATTAGCATAAAATTAGCTCGCTTACAATCAAACACGGCTAATAATTTGCACATTACCTCATTTGCTATCATATATGGTTAATTTGATCATTTACATGCAGCAGTTAATAAAATGGCTAATTTGCTGATTTACAGACGACTATTTTAGTCAAAGACTCAAATATGGTATTCATAGCTTCCCCTGCCAGGCCTCGCTCACCCCGTCACCACACCAGCCAACGAAGAAAGAAAAAAGATGCTATTTTATGCTACGCTGAGAGATTCTCTCAGTGGGTTTAGCCCAGTTTAACCTTACAACAATCCAGCAGTGTTTGATGCAAAACCTAAGAGAAACCCAAAGCTCAGAACATGAGGTTTTTTGTTTCCCCACAAAATGGTGTGAGTGCAAAACTCTGTATATAAGAAAAGAGTTTCGGTTTGGATTCACTAGGCTGAATATATATTACTACAGTAACCCATATAATCAGTCTGTACAATTGAGAAAGCAGAAAAGCATCTCAGAATGCACAAAACCTCCAACCTTTAGGTGGACGAGCTACATCAGCAGAAAGACACATCAGGTTCCCCTCCTGCCAGCCAAGAACCAGCATCTGGGGATATTATTGGAATAGATTCACCAAAAATCATTTTTTTATTTCTAGTCTTTAACTGTCCACTTTGGGTAAATAGAAATATAGATAGATAACTTTTATCCTGAGGGAAATTATTATTACAACCCCTATTCCAAAAAAAGTTGGGACACTGTGTAAAATGTAAATAATAAAAATAGACGGCAATGATTTGAAAATTTCATAAACACATTATATTCACAGTAAACAAAACAAACAAACTGAAAATATATACAATTTCAAGAGGGAAAAAAGGTAATTCAGAATTTGATGGCTGCAACTTGGCTCAAAAAGCTGGAACAGCGCTATGTTTACCATTGTGTAGCATCACATAGCATTCTGTCTGTATACATCTGGAAACTGAGACCAGTTGCTAAAAGTTTAGGAGAGGAATGTTGTCCGATATGTGTCAGATTGTGTCAGGATTCTAGCTGCTTAATAGTTCTGGGTGTCCTTTGTTTTTTTTTTTTATGATGCTTTAAATGTACTCAAAAGGTGAAAGGTGTAGACTGCAGGGAGGCCAGTTTAGCACTCTGACTCTTCAACTAGAAAATCATGCCATTGTTATAGATGCTGTATGCAGTTATTATTGTCTTGCGCAAATAAGCAAGGCCTTTATGGTTTTTGGAATTGGGGTTGTATTAGATAGATAGATAGATAGATAGATAGATAGATAGATAGATAGATAGATAGATAGATAGATAGATAGATAGATAGATAGATAGATAGATAGATAGATAGATAGATAGATAGATAGATAGATAGATAGATAGACAGACAGACAGACAGACAGACAGACAGACAGACAGACAGACAGACAGACAGACAGACAGACAGACAGACAGAAAGTTAATTCTGGGGGTTCCAGCCTGCAAACCTTAGCTCACAGGTTAGGGTTAGTGTTAGGGTTGGTGTAAACAATAAGTGTGGCTCTTGAGCTGTATCTGCATGTGCTTAGGTATTATGCTGTTGCTCCATGATAAGAAAAAATTACAAGTAGGTATATTGCTGCATTCAAGACAACACAGTTTCCACTCGGTTGTGAAAACAGCAATAAAAAACTTGTTCAGCTTCAAGAAGTTCTCTTAAAAGAAGAAAATCCTGAAAGTTCACATATTGAGAACTGGAATGAACGAATGAATGAATGAATGAATGAATGAATGAATGAATGAATGAATGAAGGATGGAAGAAAAGAATAATTAAAGTTTTTAAATAAATGAATTGAATAAATACATAATACATGAATACATTGCCCAGGAAACAACAGTGCATATCAGAGTAAAGTGTAAAATAATAATATAAATTTAGAAATTTAGAAATATCAATTTGTCGTTGAAATAAATATTATAAGTGCAATATATGAAATAGGGTTTTTTTTCTGGGTCAGATAGACCTTCACTTGAGTAGTGGAAACCAGGCTGAAAGAAGAGGTGACCATCTGTGAGCAACAGTATGGTTTTATGCTGAGGAAGAGCACCACAGACACATTATTTGATTTGAGAATGTTGATGGAGAAGTATAGAGAAGGTCAGAAGGAGTTGCATTGTGTGTTTGTGGATTTAAAGAAAGCGTACGACAGGGTGGAGAGAGGAGTTGTGGTATTGTATGAGGAAGTCAGGTGTGTTAGAGAAGTATGTGAGGGTGGTGCAGGACATGTATGAGGACAGTGTGACAGCAGTGAAGTGCAGTAGGAACGACAGACTGGTTCAAGGTGAAGGTTGAACTGCATCAAGGATCGGCTCTGAGCCCTTTCCTGTTTGCAGTGGTGATGGACAGGTTGACAGACAAGGTCAGACAGGAGTCTCCATGAACAATGATGTTTGCGGATGATATTGATTTGTGGAGAGAGTAGGGAGTAGGTCAAGAAGAGCCTGGAAAGGTGGAGGTACTCGCTGGAGAGAAGGGGGAATGAGTCAGAAGGAGTAAGACAGAGTACATGAGTGTGAATGAGAGGAAGGGAAGTGGAGTGGTGCGGTTGCAGGGAGAAGAGGTGGAGAAGGTGGAGGAGTTCAGGTACCTGGGGTCAACAGTGCAAAGTACGTCTCAAGGTTACGTATGTAACCCTAGTTCCCCGAGGGAACGAGACGCTTTGCGACGCAGCTTGAAGTTCACAAATGGTTAAATGGTGTTAGAGAAGTGAAGAAAAGAGTGCAGGCAGGGTGGAGTGAGTGGAGAAGACTGATAGCAGGAGTGATTTGTGATAGAAGAGTATCTGCGAGAGTGAAAGGGAAAGTTTATAAGACTGTGGTGAGACCTGCGATGTTGTATGGTTTAGAGACAGTGGCAGACAGCTGGAGGTAGCAGAGCTGAAGATGTTGAGGTTTTCGTTGGGAGTGACAACGATGCACATTACTAGAGGGACAGCACATGTAGGACGTTTTGGAGACAAGGTGAGGGAGGCGAGATTAAGATGGTTTGGACATGGGGTATATTGTTAGGGGAATGCTGGGGCCGCCAGGAAAAAGGAAAATAGGTAGGCAAGGAGGAGGTTTATGGATGTGGTGAGGGAAGAAATGCAGGTAGTTGGGTTGAAGGAGGCAGATGTAGAGAACAGGGGGGTATGGAGATGGATGATCTGCTGTGGCGACCTTTAATGGGAGAAGCCGAAAGAAGAAGAAGAAGATAGACCTTTACTTTTTTTTTTGCACATACAAAATTTTATATGATAGAATTTGTTTTGGATTTGTTTTGTTTTGTTTTCACCAGGTCACTACACAATTGCGTTTCTCTTTTAATTTCTTATGTTATTTATTTAACTGTTACCAAAAGTTGGACTCATATTTTATTACGTCTCTGGATACTTTACATTTAAATTTTCCCTTCACTTAAATGATTAGATCTGACACTGTTCCAGCAGGATAATGCTCCTGTGCACATATCCAGCTCCATGAAGATATGCTTTACATGGGTTGGAGTGGAAGATCTCTGCTATAGAGCTCCGACCTCAACCCTATTGATCACCTTTGGGATGAACCATTGTTTCTTCAAATCAATATCCTTCGTTTTGCATATTGTGTGTGTGTGTGTGTGTGTGTGTGTGTGTGTGTGTGTGTGTGTGTGTGTGTGTGTGTGTGTGTGTGTGTTACCTTTTGCCAATATTTAACCTCTAATAAAAAATGATGTGCCTTTGCACTTATACAGAATCATCAAATTTATTATTTTCCATTGCTACGTGCTAAAGTGATAATTTTGTGGCAGAAATGGGGAAAACTTGAATGTGTCTGTAATATATAAATAAATAAATATGTGGCTCTCATATTTATTTATACACCGGTTCTGCAGCGTCTCAAGGTCTTTCAGGAGTGTCACCGTACCACAAGGCAGACTTACAAAAAAAAAGGAAAAAAAACAAAAAAACAAACATGCATACACACACACACACACACACACACACACACACACACACACACACACACACACACTATATATATATATATATATATCACACACAAATAATATTCTGGGATTTCTTGTGAACCCTTCTTGCTCTTGTCTTTCTCTTTCTTTTACAAACACACATCGTTCATCCTCCTTTTTCCAGATTCATTTTTCGTCTTTTAATTTTTTTTATAAAAATACAATTATTCATGACATTCTTAATTACAAAGTATTAGCCAAAGAGTTATGACATTTTATCCACTCCCACTCAGTTCCCCTCAAAAGTATTGGAACACTCAAAATAAATGTATGTAAAAAAAAAAAAAAAAGGAATAAAAATTGTTTTATAGAAAGCTGGAAATGTCTACATTAAAATAAACCAATTCACATTGAAAACAAATATTCTGATTATTGTAATCCGTATGAAAGCTAGAAGAGGTACAGTTTCTCCGGTATCGCCTCATTAACCGTCCGTGTGGAAACATAGCAAAGGTTCCATTTTGTGTCCTGATGATTTACATAATTTAAAACACCATAATTACTTAAACATTTACAAGAATATTTTGTCTTCATGCTCTATGTAGAGTTTGGTTTCGAAAAATGGACAAACAATTGCATAAAGCATCCATTTGTCAATGCCCATGTTGATTAGAGTATTAAAATCTTGAAAAGTATTCATTTAAGGTTGATTTATAACAGATAAAAATGTGTGATTAAGTTGTGATTAATCGTTAATTAACTCATGACAATCATGTGATTGATGAACCAATCAAATCGTGTTAATATTACGGCTGTCATTCGATTAAAATATTTATTTTAATCGAATGACAGCCCTTATATTATCCAAAACAGGTTTTTACAGCTGCCGAGAAACATTTATTGTTTAAAGGTTATGAAGAATTTTTTATTAAAACACCAGGGAACACCTTGAAATGTCCAAAAATAAGGAGAAAAAACTGGCAGAAATTTGCTGACAAATTAAATGCAAAAATGTTTTCATTGGATGTTTTTAACAAATTACGTTCTTAATGTCCTTCACAGGACCCACTAGAACTTGGGAACAAGTAAACTTGAAATAAAAGAACATTCAACAAAATGGTAGTTTTCTTACTACTGTACTTGACAAGTCAAACTTTTAATATGAGGGTCCAACAAATGAATCACGTAAATGATTCACTCACAAGAAAAATGATAGTAAGTAAACTGTCTTGCTGCACTGAACGATCCAATATATCCCTCTTCAGACATTTCTGAAAGCTTTCTGTAATATTTTCCTCCTTCTGCAACAGGTCGCTCCTGTGAAAATGGGGAGGACATTGCTGAGACATGCTTCCCATATCAATTATAAAGCCATGATCTAATCCTGTTTACTTGAAAATAAGCCTAACCCTGAGCAGGTTTAAGCCTCACAGACGTGTATAATTCCAAATCATATCAACAGTAAATTCCAGCTAATTGAGAAATTTGTGTACAAAAACCAAGAACTGTGGATCTGTGGACCAACAACAATACGATGATTGTGAGACCAAGGCTATGTACACAAACACGTTTTTTTTTTTTGTTTTCTCTCCATTTTGACCTTCCATCAAGTCTGAGACAACATTTCCAGTCAAAACGTAGCTTTTCGAAAAGGCCCTCCAAATTGGACAGAATTTTTAGCATCGCAGTGTGGACCATGAAAATGGAGGCTTTCGAAAACGATGACGCATTTTTAGTCATAGACGCGACGTTTCAAAGAGCTGGAAGGTAAAATAAATGGCAGGCGTAAATGATGCAGGTCGAATCGTCTTACAGTTTGCTCATGAGCAGTACAGGGACGAAAGCATTTTCAGATACTTTAGTGTGAATGAGCAAATTTTGAAATACGAAAGAGTGGACACGGATTGTTTTTTTTGTTTTTTTTACAAAAATGCCATTTTTAAATATATCTAAATTAGTGTAGACGTAGCGTAAGAAGACTGGTGTGAATGGTGAGAAGTGCTAATTAAGCCTAAACCTAATTCAGATGTTGACATGCAGACATGTGGTCATGTGAGATAGTAAATGCTGGGTTCAGATGCTGTGCAGTGGCTGATGGGTAATGTAGTTCAGGGCTATAATCCTGACAGATGCACTCACAGCTTTATGTATACTTAGGATTTTAAAATGGCTTTGAATGCACTTCAGCCAGATTTTGCATTAGTTTGAGTTTACCAAAAACTTCCCACAGTTCTACAGCTTCGTGAATGTGCTGAACTCCTCAGATTTCCTCGACAACAGCAAGCCCATTTATCACACTCGGGAATATCAGTGCTTTAAAAAAATGCCCTATTGTTATTCCGGGGTGTGTGCAGACATTGCTTGTGTTGTGATTAATATCACACAAATCTCTATTGGTCTATGTGAGCATTTTTAATATTTAAATAACTTATTATGTATCTATTATAATCCAAGACCTGTATGATGTCAGACAGACAGATCATCTATCTATCTATCTATCTATCTATCTATCTATCTATCTATCTATCTATCTATCTATCTATCTATCTATCTATCTATCTATCTATCTATCTATCTATCTAATCTAATCTAATCTAATCTAATCATTCATCCATGCAGCCACTTGACCCTGTGTCTACCACTCTTCCATTCATTTGTCTAAATAGCTATCAAACTCACTTTCCTTCAATTCATACATTTATTTGTGTATTCATCCACACTCATTCACTTATTTGTTCATTAGTCAACACAATTTATCAATATGTCTGTCCATACATTCATCCATTTATTCATCCATTCAAACCTGGAGTTGTCAATTTTTCAATCAATCTGTACATCCCTCCAGCCACCTTGTCATCTATCAATCTATAAAATCTATCCCTATACAGTAGTCTTTCCATCTTTCAGTCTCTCCATTCAACTTTTTGTCTATTGGTCAAAACATCTTCAAGTATGTCTTTCCATTTATCCATCCATCCATCCATCCATCCATCCATCCATCCATCCATCCATCCATCCACCCATCCATCCATCCATCCATCCATCCATACATCCATCCACCCATCCATACATCCATCCATCCATACATCCATACATCCATCCATACATCCATTCATCCACCAATCCATCCATCCATCCATCCATCCATCCACCCATCCATCCATCCATCCATCCATACATCCATCCATCCATCCACCCATCCATCCATCCATCCATCCATCCATCCATCCATCCATCCATCCATCCATCCATCGATACTTCCTTTCTTTTCTCAGCTTGTGCAGTTTTTTACTCTTAACAATCTTCAAGTCTCGGCAAGTTCACACATTTGCCATCTGTAGAGATGATCTGCATTAAACACCTATTTTCAAATTTCACTGCATTTACAATTTAACGAGATAACTGATCTTCATAAAACTGATCAAGGAGCTCTACTGATTTTACACATGGCAGAAAAGGCCAAGATTCTTAGCTATAAGTAAACTATCTATTATCTACATACAAATGCACATACAGCTTTGGGCTTTATTAATCTGGGGGTCTAAACCATTTGTGATTCTGCTAAGACCAATTTCAAATCATTCAAATCCCAAACAATACAGGTGCAGTTGGCAGAAGGGGATGAAAAGAGGAATTGAAAATAGCAACCCACTTCAAACTGCCTTCAATTCTTTACCAGAGTACAAAAAAACATTTTCTGTGATGGAGAAGGATGTGATCTTAAATGAGGATAATTTTGGTCAAAAAGGGACAAATCCTGAAGTAATCCTAATGTCTATCAATAGCTTGACATGTATTACATCACAAAGTCTCTTTAATGTAATAATATATATAAAATGAAATCAGATTCAGGCTTATATGAAAATCTCTGAACAATTTTGGGATGAATTGGAAAACCGATTGCACTCCAGACCTCCAAAAGTCACTTACATCAGTACCTGACTTTACTAACACCCTTGTAATTAATGAGCACAAATCTCCACAAGCATACAACAAAATCTAGTAAAACATCTTCCCAGAAGAGTGGAGCTTATTATAATAGGCAATATTTCCCTCAGGATTTTTTTCCTGAATCTCAGCAATTTCAAGCTCACATTTTTTTTATTCTGCATTCAGAAATCCAGCTGGTAGTTGTTTTTAGATGCCCAACATTTTTGCACAAAGAGTTAGAGGAATTTTAGCTATATGTAACATTAATATTCATCCTTATCATTAAGTGTAAATTTTCCTGTGGATCCCAAGCCTATTCTGGGAATATGAAATGTGAGATGGGAATACAGCATGGCTGAGACACCAGGGCACCAAACATTTACATTTGTACTTTCCAGAATACCAAAAAGCATTCTGATCTAAGTAAAAGCATTGTTCATGTTGTAAAAGGTTAATTGAATGATTCAAGTGCAAAGTTTACTCCAGGTCAAAACACAGAATTTAAACAGACAACCTTCACGATTTGTGTCCAAGCGTCAAGACTTTGTGATTTGTGTCAGACTTTATGATTGGTGTCCTATAGTGATTCAAGACTCCATGATTTGTGTCCAAATGTTCATCCAGACTCCATGATTTGTGTCCAAATGTTCATCAAGACTCCATGATTTGTGTCCAAATGTTCATTAAGACTCCATGATTTGTGTTCAAATGTTCATCAAGACTCCATGATTTGTGTCCAAATGTTCATCAAGACTCCATGATTTGTCCAAATGTTCATCAAGACTCCATGATTTGTGTCCAAATGTTCATCAAGACTCCATGATTTGTGTCCAAATGTTCATCAAGACTCCATGATTTGTGTCCAAATGTTCATCAAGACTCCATGATTTGTCCAAATGTTCATCAAGATGCCGCGATTTGTGTCCAAATGTGCATCAAGATTCCATGATTTGTGTCTAAATGTTCATTAAGACTCCATGATTTGTGTCCAAATGTGGATCAAGACATTGTAATTTGTGTCTGAATGTGTGCCAAGATTCTGTGATTTGTGTCCGAATGTTCATCAAGACTCCATGATTTTGTGTACAAATGTGCATCAAGACATTGTAATTTGTGTCTGAATGTGTGTCAAGATAAGACTTTGTCAAAGATTTTTTCAAAATGTCTGTCGTGACTTTGTAAATTGTGTCAGAATGTGAGTGAATGTTAGTAAGTGTACATAAATGCAAGTGTTATAAAGATGGAACTGTGTCAGTATTCTGCAGCTTGGGACCAATTTGACCAAATAGATCAAGTCTGTGTTTCAATACTTCGCAATTAGTGTCCAAATATGCTTCAAGACATCATGATTTGTGTCCACATGTGCATCAAGACTTTGTTAGTTTGTCCAAATACATGTGTCAAGACTTCATAGTTTGTGTTAGGTTCAGAGTGCGATAAGTGTGGGGTTTCTGTTCCATTTTTGGCTTTGTAAACCAGCATTAGGGCGGCTATACAGTGGTTTTACTTTATTGAGCAACTCAAGAATTTTGAGGAAGAATTTGGACTGTAATTAACATTAACAGTCTACTACAATGGCTCAGGACCACAGGTTGCGTTTAAGCACCCATCACTACACACCTCAACAATGATGGAGCTGTCATGAATGGACATTTGGTGCCACTCAGATCAAGACGGGTTCATTTTTGAGGTCTGGTTCTTATTAAGGTTTCTTTTTCAAGCTATCTCAGCGAGTTTTTTCCTTGCCACACTTGTCACTAGCTCGCTCATTAGGGATAAAATTAGAAGGAAGAAAGTTTTTTTTTACACATTCTTTTATAAAGCTTTGTCTCCTTAAAGCTGCTTTGACACAGTGTCTATTGTCAAAAGCGCTCTACAAATTCAAATGAATTCAAATGAATTGAACTATAGTGAAGCGTAGCAATGTGGTGGAGTGGACAATATTTGATATCTTTCAGAATCATGCACAAAAAAGTTTTACCTTGGTGTCACCAGACTATAGCACATTATAATTATGGTTTATAGAGAATTAGTCTGACTCTTTATTTTTATATACTTCACCACTCCACCATATATTTCATGCATGTGAAGAATTTTAAGGTTATAGCCACTTGCAGGGAGTGATAAGCACTACATTTGGGCTGCATTTACATTTATGCTATTTAGCACACACCCTTATCTGAAACAATGTACAAAGGGCCTTCAAGGCTCTATCAATGTACAAATCAACACTAGGTTGCAAACTTCAGATACCATTATCCTAAATCTTCGTTGGGAGGAATTATAGCACACTTTTTTCAAATATATGAATTCATAGAACAAACAGCAAGGGCTAGTTAAAGTGTTTTAGGTCTTTAGCCATCATTTAAAGAAAGCTAGTGACTCAGCTGTTCGGAAGTTCATTCCACCACCTCGACACCAGAACAGAAAAGAGTCTTGATCTATACCTACCCTAGAGAAGGTGGGATAGGTCGTGCAGTGCTAGAAGATTCGTAGGAGTGTGCAAGGAGTGATAAGAGCTTTGAGATAAGACGGGGCTTTGTAAGTGTGATGGAGTAGAATAGCGCCTCCCTGCATGTTGGCACTGTATTACTCAACAAGTGTTTAATTTGATGTCTTATTAGTTGTAGTATTTAAATGCCCGGAGAGGAAGATCCTGTTGTCAATTTAGGGGTCTTTTTGGGTGCTTAATCATTGTGGCCAAGGATTTAAGCTAGCTTTGTTTTATTTTTTTTTGTAATTAGCTTTTCCCCCAATGCCGTGGGAATCCTACCCTTCCTACCCTACAAAGGGTTTGCAGGTAGGAAGCTGACTTTTTCTATAATCATTTTCGAAGGCAAATTGTAGCTTTACCATTGTGCGTTTTCTTTTGATTTTTTATGAATGAAAAAGCCCTACTTCCGGACACCACCCTTCTTCGTGTTTTTTGCATGTAGGGCAGGAGATTTTTTTTTTTTTCTTAATCAGCTGATTGCCAGTGGTAATAGTATTTTCTTTGTTTTATCATTGTCTTGATTTTGACAGTCAACTTCGGGTCAGGCTGCTGTTTTTGTCTCCTTTTACTCTTCTCTGGAAGGCTTATCATTGTGACAACGAACTTGTGTCCTTAAGTGGCTCCTTGCGCCTTAATTCCAGGGTGGCGTAGTCATGCATCAAATCTAGCCTGCTACAATATTAACACTCTTGGGTAAAATTTCTGGTGAACTAGTACATTCAATTACCTACCCACCCCTACGGTGTGCCACATAAGCAAGCATCAGTGTTTGGAATCTGATGTGTGAGGGCAGCTACCGGAAGCCAGCAGCAGTATTTTCATTGTAAGTTTTATTTCAACTTCACCTTCACTACATTTCAAAATCAAATATCTTTCTTTTCACTACATTTTGTGACATCAGTCGCTTTTTTTTGAGTGGATAAAAACTTAACTCGTCAAAAACGCATAAAGCCACTAATCAGCGTAAAGCACACGCTCTGCTTTTAACTTGCTTTGATTGTTGCTTGGTTGTATCTGCTTATCATGAACATCAGATTAGTTCAACAGCAAGCATACAAGATGGTGTCCAAATTTTAGGAGATTAATGGTGATAACTGGTGCTATTATTCGTTTGAGGTGTTTTGAGTGGCACGTGTGCTTCAAGAGCAGAAAAACATCACTGGAATATGAAAAGAGATCAGAAAGAACTTCAACAAGCTCAAACCTCAAAAATGTCAAAATCATTCGGCAACTTGTGCCTGATGATCGTTGGAGAACAGCCACATGATCTCGCTTCTGCACCCACCCTACTTGCCAGATTTGGCTCCTGGGGACTTCGTCCTCTTCCTGAAGATGAAGGTCCGGCTCAAAGTTCACAGTTTTGACACCATTGCGAAGATCCAGAAACGCTGACTTCCAGAAGTGGCATTAACGCTGGGAGGGCCGTATTGCTGTGCAAGGGGACTGTTTTGAAGGTGATAGTGTGTAAACATAAATAAATTGAATACTTTTTTTGTAAACTGAGCTCGTTTTGAAACCTTTTGATACCACCTCATACAATTTTGAAGAGTAATAAATAATGGAAAGAAACTCCTGACACAACGCCCTTGGTCTTATTTGCACGATTCTTTTTAGAAGTAGTTTGGAAGGTGCTATCTAGATTAGAGTCTTTTTACATAAACTGAGTTCATTATTCAAATAATCTTGTGATAAAAATGATAATAGGAACATTATAGCTATAAAAAAAAATCTTAGCAATTTTGATACGTAAGTACATTTGAAGGCTAATAATTTTGTCATTTTACTCAAGTAAAAATGTAAAGGGACACTTTTAAATGAAAGAGTTAAATTTTACTTAGTGTGTATCTACTTCAACTCAAGTACATGGTTTGTGTATTTCGTCCACCACTGGTAGTGACTGAAGGTGAGATCAGAGAGTTGTTGATTGTAAACTAGAAAATAATGCTTGCTAGATATTGAGTTTAGCATAAGCCTCTTCACCGCCTCCCTAATCCATTCCCTTCTTTTCCGCTTTCATCAGTGTCGCACGGACGTCCTGTTCTCGCTAAATGTCACTCTGGCGTCCCATTTTCTCCACCTCACTGTGTTCTGTGGTACGTGTCTGTGGTACAGCTAATGTTTTGGAAATTCGTTTGTACCCGTCTCTTGATCGATGCTGTACGACAATGACATCCTGTGGATGCTTTGTCCTGTAAAGGCTCGTGCAAAAACCTTTGTGCAACCCAAATTATATATTTGTTCTCTTTCTCCTATTCATTGTTGTTTTATACATTATAAAAAAGTTTCTGTTTTTACAGGAGTGTGTGAACATTTTATCTTTCAATCATATTGAATTATTTAAGATTTATATGTCTTAATTGGTTTGTATGCCATCTTTCTTGGTAAAAAAAACCCACATTACTATACATCATTTAAATACATACAGTGACATATAATACACTATACAGCCAAGTTTGTGGACACCTGATCATAAGGTTTTTATGTGCTTTATGAACATCCCATTCTTTGTTGATTTTTTATTTGCTCTTATAAAGGTAAATGAGTGAAATTCTTTCTTCGCATATCCCCAGAAGTGTAAAGAGTACCTACAATTCACACTTGAGTAAAAGTCTAGATACCTTACAGCAAAATCTACTTAATTACAAGTCACCAATTCCTATATGATTTGAGTCAAAGTCTTAGAGAATCTGATTTGAACGGTAAGTGAGTCTTAGAATCATATTGAACGTAGGCTCAAAGATGCACTTGTCCTCATTTACATTTACATTTACATTTGGGGCATTTAGCAGACGCCCTTATCCAGAGCGACATACAAAAGTGCTTTAAATCTCTAGTAATGAATAAATCTACTCTGGTACGCAAGATTACAAACTTAATATCAATATAACTCGAATTCTACAAACTTGAAAAGTGCTAAATTAGGTATTTCAGGAAGAGGTAGGTCTTCAGTCGTCGCTTGAAGATAATCAGGGACTCTGCTGTACGGACATCTAGGGGACGTTCATTCCACCACCTCGGTGCCAGAACAGAGAAGAGCCTTGAAGTATACTTACCTCTCATTTTGAGAGAAGGTGGTACCAAGCCGAGCAGTGCTGGAGGATCTCAGACAGCGTGGTGCAGTGCGAGATGCGATGAGGTCACTGAGGTAAGATGGTGCTGGTCCATTTTTGGCCTTGTAGGCAAACATCAGTGTTTTGAATCTGATACGTGCAGCTACTGGAAGCCAGTGAAGGGAGCGCAGCAGTGGGGTAGTGTGGGAGAACTTGGGCTGATTGAACACAAGTCGTGCAGCTGCGTTTTGGATCATTTGCATTGGACGAATAGCGTTCAGGGGAAGACCTGCCAGCAGAGAGTTGCAGTAGTCGAGTCTTGAAATGACAAGAGACTGAACAAGCACCTGGTCAGCCTGTATGGACAGAAAGAATAATAGAGAAGAAATCGACAAGAACGAGCAACATTAGCGACATAGACTCCAAGACACATGTTAGTAAAAAGACAAAAACAGTTCATTTGTGAGGTTCAATCTCCTGAAATACAAATCAGATTCACCTCAACCCTGCATTAACCGTCAACACAACAGCCTCTTCAACATGTTAGAATGAAACAAAGATTGTGCAAGTCTGTCAAAAGTAATGACAAAAGGTATCTTTAACTGACAAATAAATTTACAGTCACAAAGTAGAAGAATTATTAGTATTCAATGGACAAATAAAATTGAAGTCAGTGGTGGGCCGTGCATTTGGTACCTGGGCCTTTAGTGGGAACTTTCCCTGTCATTTTACTAAAGCAAGAAACCCAGTTAAGACTTCAACCATCTACACTACCACCGCATCTGTGCCACATACATCTTTTGGAGCAGTTTAGAATCAATATTTGTCTAATAACATGACAAAAACATAAAAATGTAAATAAAATACAACCTACTAACCAGAGATACAGACTCATAATATGCACCGCTGCTCAGAGGCTGTAATCCAGTGGTACCACTCGTATTCACTGGTCTGAAAGTGGTAAACAAACCCTTTCCCGGGCTGAGACAAGCTAGCTAGCTTTGGGGTTGACCGACCTCCTCATGATGTTTAGCTTTAATTCAAAATGTATTTTTAAATATGTCCGAGACAAATACATTTCGGAGTGGTGCCCGATCGGAAGGTCTGGGATTCAAGCTGCCACTCTTGGGCTATTGAGCAAGGCCCTTAACCCTCTATGCTCCGGGGGTCCCTTACGAGGGAAATATCAAGGTCTGTAATGTCGGAGTGACGTGGGGCCGCCTTCCCGTGGGCTCGCCACCTGCAGGAGGGACCGTAAGGGACGTAGCTGTGAGGATTGGGCAGCAGTCGAAGGCGGGGGCCTGCTTAGACTGCTGCCCCCGCGACCCGAATTACGGATAAGCGGGAGGAAATGAATGAACAAATAAATTTCTCTTCCTCCATAGTCATAAAAAAGTCTAACTCGGATGTATTAATGTGTGCAGAGCTACACACATGTTTTGCCAGTCGAACTTGGCTGTAACAGTTTCCCTCTAACCAACCAATCAGAGGACGGAAAAATGCTGATGCTATTCTTGGCCAGCTAGCTGCCCTGTGAGGCAAATATGAAATCTGATTGGTTAAAGAAACAATTTATGGCTATTTATTGAGAAGACTATAGTAAAAAAAAAAAGGCCTGCAGTATTGACTTTGAAGGCTCTGGGCAGATTAGATTGACATGGCAGCACATAGAGGCTGAAATCTGATTAGACAAAAAAAAAATCCAACATCCACATACACGTACTGGAAGCAGTGCAGCCGAGAGAAACGCTACGAAATGAAGAGAATAACCTGTTGTGAATAAAATAAAATAAAATATCAGAATTTAGTTTGTGAATGTAGGTCAGTGCTTCTGATAGTGTTTAGGCCAGCAGAGAGGGCTTTGTTGACCCTCAACGCCCGCCCCTGATTGAAGTAAACAATTTTAGTTAAAGTAAAACCAAATCAGTCTCAGAGAGGGGCAATATTATTATAAAAATTCCAACAAAACCTGGCTTTCAAAGTTTTGTAATTTATTCGAGGTCTTTTTGGACTGAAAATGAGGCCTGCGGTGCTAAAAAGTCAGGCAGCAGATGCGGGAGGGGAGTGTTGAACCGTGATGACATCTTCAGCAGAGGTGCAAAATGTAATTGGTAGCACTCGGTGTCCATTAAAATATAATGGAGTAAAAACGTACATATGTCGAATCATTAATGTAGTTGAGTAGTGAGTGAAAGTTGCTTATATAGTTGTTACTCAGTAAAACTAGAAGGTACTAAAAAAAAAAACTTAACGAAGGACATTTACTCAAATAATTTACACCACTGCATATCCCAGAGATGTTAGGACACTGGGGTCAGAGCACTGGGTCAGCCCTGATACAGCACTCCTGAAACACTGATGATTAAGGACCTTGCTCAAGGGCCCAAAAGTTGCAGTTTGGAAATACTGGGGTTTGAACCCCTGACATTCTGATTGGTAACTCATAGTCTTAACAACACTGCCACCTCCCAACAATAACCCCCACTCTTCTGGAAAGCTGTTTCACTACATTTTGTGGAGATTCATTCAACCACAAGGGTGTAGGTAAAGTCAGGTACTGATGTAGGTGAGGTGAGGAGGCCTGGGGTGCAGTCAGTGTTCACATTCATCTCAAAGGTGTTGAATAAGGATGAGGGTCAGAGCTGTATAGCATAAGATCTTTCACTACAAACTTCACGAAGCTGGCTTTGTGCACAGGGGCATTGTCATGCTGGAACAGGTTACATATGGCTGGAAAAGTCAGTGGTCTCAATACTTCTATAATCTATATTGTGTATTTTATTAAGAATAAAAAAAAATCAAAATTAGTCTGATTTGTTTGTTTGTTAATGGGGGTAAAACTAGATATAGATACAAATACAGATGTCTGAAATAAAATCTAAAGCATATAATTTTTTCCAATGACTAATGCAGATTAAATAAATACATTTGTGTGTGTGTGTGTGTGTGTGTGTGTGTGTGTGTGTGTGTGTGTGTGTGTGTGTGTGTGTGGTTATGCCTTATGACACACGTAATCCTTATCTATAGTTCATGGTGTGTTATATGTGATCATTTCATAACCAATTACACATGGACCATAGGAAAGAATTACTGTGCTTAAAGTTAGGGTTAAGTTCTATACCTCTGTGTGTGTGTGTGTGTGTGTGTGTGTGTGTGTGTGTGTGTGTGTGTGTGCGCGCAGAGAAGAGTCAGGAGCTATTCTCCCTCTCCATGGTGCAGTTCATTTGCATTCGGCACGGGGACGTGTCATAAATCACCTGAGCCGAGAGTAATGGGGCCTGCACTGGGGGACTCTCTTAACACTATCACACAGACACACACACACACACACACACACACACACACACACACACACACACAAAATGCACAGCAAGAATCCTGGGTACCCCACATCTTAGTGTTTTTTTTCATAGTCAGATACACATATTGGTTACTCGGCCTGACACACACACACCCACCACACACACCCACACACCGATACATCATCATACGTCCTAATTACAACACCATATAAAATACCAGTCCTGGTCACTTTTTTTGGTAACAAAGCAAAATTTTGAGCGCACATCTGTTAGGGAGCGTGCAGCTCTCAGCCCAGGCAGCAGGAACATCAACATTTAAACACACACACACACACACACACACACACACACACACACACACACACACACACACACACACACACACACACACACACACTAATGGCTAATACTAATCCCAAACCCCAGATTCTAAATTTGATTCTAATATTTTTCCAACACAAGTACACAAGGACTCTTTGCAAAGTCTCTCTCTGATTCTCTCTTTGATTGTGAGAGATGCCGAGAGGCCACACCTCCTTCACAGGGACAAACAGACACAGAGGCCACACCTCCTTCACTGGAACTAAAGCCAGAGAAAGTTATGCCTCCTTTTACAGAGGTCACATCTTCTTTACTGAAACCCATGCCACAAAAGCCACACCCCCTTCAGTGGGACTAACAGACAATGCCTTTGTAATTAAAACTAAAGATGCCACACCTCCTTTACAGGAACTAACAAAAAGGCCACAGCTTCTTCCTTAAAATGAAAGACACAGAAGCCACACCCTCTTTACATGGACTAAAAGACAAAGAGACCATGCTTTATTCACAGAAACTAAAAGACAAAGATGCCACACCCCTTTCACATAAGCGAACAAAGAGGCCACGCCTTCACTAAAATGAAAGGCACAGAAGCCACGCCTCCTTTACTGGGAGTAACAGATAACGATGCTACACCTCCCTTAAAAGTCAAAGAGGCCATTAATTAAAACTGCACACACAGATACTAAGATTGACACACACACACACACACACACACACACACACACACAAATTTTTAAAACCTCCTTAATTTGGGACTGACTAATAAATAAGCCACGCCTATTCTGACCACAAATGCCCAGGGTTCTTTGAGGATTTCTTTCATTAATCTTTAAATATAAGTCACTGGTTGGTTGTTTTGGCATTGATGAGCCCTGTGATGGCCAGCTGTGTGCCCACCTCCAGGCATTGGCTCTCTGATGGCCATGCTGCAGGAAGCAGGCCTGGAGGCCCTCAGTGCTGCTGATTCCCTGGATCTGCCAGCACTTTGCTTTGCCATAAGCTGTGACATATAACTCCCACACACACACATTCACCCACACACACAAAACCGGCATGCTGTCCAGTGATGCCCCTCAGGCGAGTTCACAAACTGTCACTCTTGCTTTGGACATTCGCTCCTAATGCACAACTAGCTATCCAACACACGCACACGCACACGCACACACACACACACACACACACACACACACATGCCACAAGCCATGCGTGCACATTAAAGATGAGATCATCTTTAATAACACACATCATTTTTCTTTCCTGCACTAATAATTTTCGTAATATTATTAGGTTTGTTAGAGAAATTAATCAACACCTTTCGTCCAATCAGAATCCGGAATTCAACACCAATGACAGTGTGTTTATTGAGAAAATGTTGAAAAATAGTATATTTTAAATATTAAAAAGATTTTTGTATATTTTTGAAGAGCAAAGAGTCACTGCGTTGATATTTGGCGGCCCATTTTTTATTTGACTAAATATCATTACTAATTATATGCGCTATAAGGACAAACGTTTGTTGGCACCTACCCATAAATAATGTCCTTGTTGAACATTCCATTCCACATTTAGTTCCCATTTACTCTTATAATAAGCTCCACTATTCTGGGAAGATGTTCCACTAGATACTAGTTCCACTAGTGTGCTTGTGGCCTGGGGGCAATCTGGGTTCCAATTTATCTGAAAGGTGTTTATTAAGGTTGAGGTCAGAGTTCAATAGCAGGAGATCTTCCACTTTGTGCACAAGGGTATTGTCATGCTGGAACAGGTTTGGCTCTCCTAGTTAAAGTGAAGGGAAATTTAAATGGTAGGTCATCCATAGATATTCTATGCCAGTGGTTCCCAACCTTTTTTTCAGGAATCCCCTATTTTAACATTAACATTTTTTTATCCCCCCTCCACAGGATTTGATTTGATTTGAGTAACAGGATTTTTTTTTATTATTTTTATTTATAAAGACGTATAGCTTGTGCTGGAACACCAGATTAATCCAAAATATAATTTGTCAAGTGTGTTTATATAATGGATTAAAAGAGATTAGAAGTTTCCTGGGAATCAGTTTGGCATCACAGCTCGTCGGTAATAACGTAGCCTGGCGTTTTTATTCGAACTGACATGCGTTTTGTCCTCCACAGTGAAACTATGCAGGCGTTTCCAGCCGAAGAGTGTGTGATGTCCTTGCTGTGAGCAAAATGACGACAGTAAAAGGTGCTTTTGAAGAACAATGCTCGCTCGGCGGCCTTGCGGGACATGATCAAAACTCACGGTAAGCAAAAGAGCATTTAACACAAGGGAAGAAATGTGCTGGGGCGCATTGCACTAGTGATAATAACACAGTGTTTATGTGCTTTATTATTATTTTTCGCATACATAACCATACACAGTACAACTTGCAGTGAAAAGCTGTTTATGACTGGTCCGTGACCTAAAAAATATTATTAAAAAAAGATATAAAACAAAAATAAAAATACAATAGAGGAAATAAATGTTATTAGCAATGTAAGACAGTAGGATATAATTAAAGTGAAATAGAA
>NC_139590.1:4123404-4165904 GCF_946808225.1 Silurus aristotelis
ATCCTTTGGTCAGGTGTCCACACACACATTTGTCCATATAGTGTGGCTGAAAATGGACTTAAGTCCAGTGACACAGTTAAAAATTATTTTCCATAAAAATATATTTTATTGTCCATCTCTCCAAATCAAATCCAGAATCAATTGTAACTAGGTAGCAAGACTAGCAAAAGGATTTTGCATCTTAAAACAGTAACACAGAAGTCATTTTTTCCGCTTTTGATTTATTTGATTTATCGTTGGTAATGAGGGGTTTTGTTTTGACAGCTTCATCATCTTCCATTTGACAGTCACAAGCCTGACATTTAGCTTTCACCATGGCACTTTTCATCACTGAAAACGCAAGAGTGCCGAAATACTTACTTTCACAGGAAGGCAGAAAGCTGTGTGAAGTGTACAATTCCACAAGGAAATTCTTCTCATCTGGGTCATGGTGACTCTGCGACGCATTGCAATCTGTTGGTTTAGTGACATCTTACGGTCTCTAGCAGGACGTGTGTGCACACGTCAGTGTAGCAGATTTAAACAAAAAAGGAAAGCAAATTTTATTCCACATTTTCCACAATGTAGACAAAATAGATTGGGACATCTGACTTTTCCAGCCATATAAAGTTCTTCCCAAAAAAGTGACCACAAATCTGCTTCAGCAAAGAAAATCTGCTTTACCTGTGTTAAATTGGAAGATCTTTAGTGGCCCGCTATAGAGCTCTAACCTCAACACTATTGCACACCTTTAAAAGGAATTGGAACGCTGACCCCCACCCTAAAATTGGAATTACACCCCAGGCCTCCTCATACTACATCAGTACTTGACTCTGCTAATGCCCTAGTAGCTGAATGAGGAGAAAATCCCCACAAATCACACTCCAAACTCTAGTGGAACATCTTCCCAGAAGAGTGGAGGTTCTTATAACAGAGAAAGGCACTGAATGTTAAAAGGGATGTAGCAATGTGTTGCTGTGCAGTGCACTTTGTATAGGCATGGAAAAGAAATGGATTCAAAGAAACACATTTTCTTCCCTACATGTCTACAATGTTCCTGGATTGCTGTAAGACAATGCCAAAGGTCTGCTCTATTCTCTACTGTTTCTTTATGAAAGGTTAGTGGGTTAGGAAGTGGTTAAGGCTTTGCACTTTGACTTTGATTGTAAGTTCAACGCTTACTCCTGGGCCCCTGAGCAAGGCCCTTAACCCAATATCTGCACATTTGTATAAATGAGATAACTATTAGTTGCTCTGGATAAGGGCATCCTCCAAATGGCATAAATGTCAATGTATTCTGATTGGTTAGAAATTGTTGATTGGAAGAAGTGACATTTATGGAAGGAGTTTCCATTGTCAAACATTTGCCTGTTGGCTTTATTATATGCAAGAGTTCTATGTGCTTTTCAGGTCTCTTGGTAACAGCAAGTTGCATTTCCTGTCTTATTAATAAAGAAAATTGATGCGGAAGTTAAAGGATTGACTGATGGTCCATAGTTCAAGACATTCCTCTTTATTAAACAATAATGTGTCATTGTCTGGAAATTGCTTTGATAAAGAACTCACCCTCACCGCAACACTGGGACATGTACCCCTGTGCAGGATAAGGTATAAATGCATTGTTATTTGGTGATAAGTAGCTTTAGTCTCATGATGCCTGTAAAGGCTTATGTACACAAGTCACTGGATCTTTATTCACTCCTGGCTCATTGTCAGGGCGACCACTCTGGATAAGGTCAGAGATTTGGATTGGGAGGATACACATAACACTGACATTGAAGCAAATGCCAGAGGAACTAAAGGTTTGGTGTATAATAGTGTGTGTAAGACAGAGAGCGAAAGAGAGAGAGAGAGAGAGAGAGAGAGAGAGAGAGAGAGAGAGAGAGAGAGAGAGAGAAAGTGATTGTGTGTGGATTTGTCTTACAGAGAAATGTGTTTTAGCACAGCTAGCACTTATTAAATCTGACAACAGAAATACGCTCTGCATTTTTGTACATTCATTTTAGCAATAGTAGTGACAGCTAAGCCATGTGATTGGGTCGGTGCCTTCTCGGTGTCACTCTCAGGGCCTGATAATAGCACATGTAATCCGGCTAATGGCAGCCTGCCTAATAGGATACTCATTCAAGGATCGGACACGGCGTGATAACCATATTACATGGTACTTCCAACCGGAAAGAGAGGAAAAGAAAGAGAGAGAAAAAGAAAAAAATGCATCAATCTCCATTACATGAAAAGCTACACCATATTAGTAAAATATATTTTTAAAAATGCATCTCTTTTTTCTTAACTTTTTCTGCAAATGGAATGGTCTAGACTAGCTCACACGGATTTCTTGAACCTCTCAGCCATGTTACCTAGCAACCTAGCCGGCTGTCAAGAGTTCACAACTCTTACCCGTTCTCATCTTCGCAAAGTAAACTCCAACTGCTACTAAATGTCAATCTGACATTAACATGCCAATGCCGAATCCCTGTCCTCGAGTCGAGCGCCACGTCCACTTTCAACATAAAAAATGTATGATCTCTCTGGACACTGAATGGCATTTTATAATAATTCCCACCTGTAGGAGCACACCAAAATGCTATAAATGCATTGACAAACTGCATCACCCTAAAACTCCCCAGATACCCATCAACCTCCAGCCTGAAGGCACATCAGAGACTGCATGTTTGCTAACAGTGTGTCATCACGCCCCCCTACCCCCCAAAATAATCCGCCTCTGTTCTTCACCTTTGTCCGCTAAAGTCCCCGTGTCTGCGGGCAAAGCCTCAGGCCGGATAAATGGTGCTACCCGGGCCAGGACCGAGACACCAGAGAGGCCATATGGACTCAGACTGGCACCCTGGATCCCTTCTGGGAATGTGCCAACCTGTCAGCATGAATGACTTAGCCTCTCAGCGGTGGCGCTCTGGAGGGGTGAGCCATCTGGTGCAACCCCTCCACCGGCTATCCCAGGCCACACTGAGTGAGAATTAGTGAGAATGAGACAAACTCTATCCTACCTAAGCAGTGTTTCGACAGGACAACCAGACTGGAGAATGTTGCTTTAAGATAGGAGTCATGAATTCATGGTATCGCAGAACTCCAGACCTTCTTATTTCCCTGAAGTTTGCTTCAAAATATATCATATATAAAAAAAGTTTGTGGACGCCTGACCAGAAGATCCACTATTCAGCGAAGATGTTCCACCAGATTTTGGATTGTAGTTGGGGAGATTTGTGCTCCTTCAGACACAAGAGCATTAATATATATATTAATTTCAAAAGCGTTCAACGGGGTTGAGGCCAAAGCTCTAGAGTCGGAGATATTCCACTCCAATCCATATAAAGCATATCTTCATGGAGCTTCATGGCTTTGTGCGCAAAGGCATTTTTATGCTGGAAGTTTGGGTCTCTTAGATTAAGTAACAGGAGGTGGTAACTCAGTGGTTAAGGCACTGTATGTTAGATTGGATGGTCGTGGGTTCAAATCCCAGCACCTGGGATCCAAGCTGGTACTGCTGGGCCCTAAAGAAAGGCCCTTAAACCTCACCTGCTTAATTGTATTTCGCACTGTAAAGGGCGTCTGCCAAATAGTATAAATGTAAGGAAGAAAATGTCATGCTCGGACATCTAATACAAGTGTGTGCCTGCTACATCAGGTGGTCATGTAGCAAGTAGCACTGTGAAACAAATATCGGTAGTCCCCGAGTTACGATGGTCCGACTTATAATTTTTCAATCTTATGATGACGATAGCAGTACAAATTATTTTTTAAATATTACAATTTAACGTGACATTTACATTTTTGGATGCTACTTTGGGATGCTGTAAGGATCCCAAAGTAAAAAAGAATCCTGCCAGATGCTTTTTTTTGCGGACTTCTCGATGATGAAGATCCTGCTCGGATGTAACCGTTTCGACACCATTGCGGAGATCCAGTGCAAATAAGCAGAAGGTGCTTGCCATGCTTTGAAAATAACACTTCTAGGACACATTCCAGAAGTGGCAGGAACGCTGTGAGCTCTGTAGTGCTGTGCAAGAGGACTATTTTGAAGGTGAACGTGTGTAAATGTAGATAAAGTACTTTCTTGTAAGAACTTTTTGATACCACCTCGTATATGCTGTAAAGTTAATAAATTTTGATACTGTAAATTGCTCCGTTTTTCCTGAATGACTGTAATTTGTAAAATTATTAACAAATTACAGTATAGTACCCCATACTGATCTCCATTTTTTAATATTGCTGGGTAGGCTAGGCCATGTTTTGACTGGATTGTCTACTCTAAATTGAAAATAATTGCACATGGTGCTTTGTGAAGCACTCGTACCTAACCACAGTGTATTCCCCCATCACATTTCCCCAGGATAGGCTTGGGATTTACCATGAGCCTGGCCAGGATTAAAGAGCTTACTGAAGATGAATGAATAATTAAATTGGCATCTTGCAGATACCATATTTGTCAAGTCTCATATCCCAATTTCTTCTCTTAATTCTGCCTCTAGTGAGCATGCGTACCGCTTCGTTTTATGCCTTATTACATTTATTACATTGATTCGCTTTATTCAGAGCGATGCATGGCTGAGGCATGAACCATTTAAAACATCGGCTTGATTAAAAATCCAAAAAGTTATTCTCGCTGCTTTACTGTCGCTGACAGCGACGTCTTGCATTAATTCTTAACCCCGGGGTGTAATTAGGACCTCAATTTAAAAACTTTCTCATTTGGAACTTTTTTTACGTTAGCTGTCTGGGAATTGTACATGACAAATATATTTCTACAGACCAAGCAAGGCTGGAGACAAGAATGCTACTGCGATGGGGGGAGTTTGGCAGGAAAACCCTGAATGATTAAAGAGGCCAGGAGTTACACAGAATCCCAGGGGCACATGTCTTAAAGGTGGGGTCAGCAATTCAATTTGTAAGCCAGATCTTTCTCTCTCTCTCTTTCTCGTGCTCTCTATAGTAATATTTCGCCAAGATCTATGTGACACAACTGCTCGGAGGTGAAATTCCAGGTTTTGTAACTTTAAACCAATTATGTGGACCTGCAACCAGTTAGGACAAAGAGAAATCTCTGTTAGGGATGTAACCAAAGATGAATGCATCCTTCAGATAGCGATAAAGAGATAGCATTGTTGAAACAGATACAAATGTTCTCTATGAATTAAATGTTTTTTTCAAAAGTTTTAATAAGTAGCTGTTTGAGACTTGAGACATGCAACAAAGAGGACATGAGCGAACTTGCATGCAGGTGAGAAGTTGTGATAGTTGTTCATTAACGATTCGTTCATTTTAAATGAGTCTTTAATGTGACTCGGAGGAACGAGTAGACTCAGCGTGATTCGTTTATTTTGCTACTGGACATGTATAAGCAAAGTATCACAAAATCTCTGTATCTTCAGGAAACAGAATTGAGTAGTTCATCTCTCTCTCTAGTACGAGGCGTTCATTTTTATATCATGTGACTTCCTGTAGAAAGACTGCAGAAAGGACATTATTTATAATCACACACACACTCATGGTAGTTCTTACTCTCCAGTGTTTTGTATTATTTTAAGATTAATAATCACCCTCTTGATATCATCAAATGGGGATGAGTTCCCCTTTTGAGTCTGGTTCCTCTCAAGGTTTCTTCCTCATTCATCCTCATAAATACACATAATTCACTTTAATTCTTAATTTCTGTAAAGCTGCTTCGAGACAATGTCCATTGTGAAAAGCGCTACAGAAATAAACTTGAACTTGAAATTTTATAGACGCAATGCAGTGCATTACACAGAAAACAGAACGGAGTAGTCCTCTGGTCCGAGCAATCGTTCTTTTGTCACGTGAGTGCCATTTACAGAACACTATGCCGGTATAACTCAGTTCGATGTCACTCAGATGAGGATGGGTTCCCTTTTAAGTCTGGTTTTGCTGAAGATTTCTTCCTCATGAAGTCTCAGGGAGTTTTTCCTTACCACAGTTGCAACTGACTCATTAAGGACAAACTAATAGGCACTCAACATATACATTCTAACTTTTATATCTGTGAAGCTACTTTGGGACAATGTCCATTGTTAAAAGCACTATATAAAAAATTAAAATAAATAAATAAAATAAAATATCTTGGGGGGAATATTGTAGGCAGGTATGATGTAAAACGTTTCTCTCTAATACATCTCTTATTCAAGTATGAACAATATATTGTATTTGAAGGCATAATGTTAATATTTTTAATATCCTCCAAAAAAGCAACTCGCAATATAGATTTTGAATTCAAATACGAATGCACACACTGGGCGCAGTAAACATGTTGCCATATTGTTAACTCGCATCCATTTGAAAACTTTAGATCAATTACACACATACATGTATATGTCAGCAATTTACCCCTAACTCCCTTCGTGGCATTGCCCAGGTTTACATTGCTATGGACTTCCTCAATCCTGTCCTAGTTTACACTGTTTTGTGTGTGTGTGTGTGTGTGTGTGTGTGTGTGTGTGTGTGTGTGTGTGTGTGTGTGTGTGTGTGTGTGTGTGTATGTATGGATTCTAACCTACATTACCCATAATAGTGTAAAGTTCAGTCTAGTTTGCAGTATGTATGTTTATGCAAATGTCCTCTTTACCCAGTCACTGACTTCACATGGGCAGCCTTAATCACAATTATACTAAATTTTTTCCTATTTAATCTTTGTTTTGTTGAGTACAAACTTAAATACGCCATAACGCTTAGTCTTTCTGAAAAAATCTGAAGCCTCCAAGGAGGAGGTGAATTTATATTGCAAATGCAGGACACTTCAAATGCACACCCATGGACTCTATTCAGCTCATTATATTATTATATTATCTTATGGCAACTTTTGGTAGCAGAACTAATGCAGAACTAACGTTGAATACTTATGTGATCACAACTTTTACACCTATTTAAAATTTTGCAAACTATTTGGATTTTTCTGTGAATTTTTGTTGCCTCAATTCTGATTCGCACCATTACAGTTCTACTGTAGAAGGACAGAGTGATGTGAATATCTGATAAAAGTGCTAGCTCAGTTGTTAAGGCTCTGGGTCACTGATCAGAAGATTGGGTTCCCAAACCTCAGCACTTTGAAAGCTGCCACTGTTGGGCCCTTGAGCAAGGGCCTTAACCCTCTGCTCCAGGGATGCTGTATAATGGCTGACCCTGCGTTTTGACCAAAGCATCCTACCAAATCAGGATATGCAAAAAAAGAAATAAAGAATTTCACTGTCCTCTAATGCAGTGGTCCCCAACCCTCGGGCCGTGAACCGGCACCGGTCCGTAGGTCAATTGGTACCGGGCCGCACAGAAAGAATACATAACTTACATTATTCATTCATTCATTTTCTCCCGCTTATCCGTAATCCGGGTCGCGGGGGCAGCAGTCTAAGCAGGCCCCCGCCTTCGACTGCTGCCCAATCCTCACAGCACCGTCCCTTACGGTCCCTCCTGCAGGTGGTGAGCCCACGGGAAGGCGGCCCCACGTCACGGACCTTGATATTTCCCTCGTAAGGGACCCCCAGAGCATAGAGGGTTAAGGGCCTTGCTCAAGGTCTGGGGTTCAAGCCCCGGTATCGCCAAGCTGCCACTAACTTACATTATTTGCATTACTATTTTGATCGTCGTACTGGTTATGCTGAGACATTCTGCTGGAAGAAAAACACTGTAATAGCCATCTTATTTTCTATTCCCAAATATAATTTCTTTCTTTGAGTACAGAATGTCCTAGTGTACAAAGACGGTAAACAAACCAAAGCCTCTTGAAACTAATCTTGTTATTGGAGAAAAATGAGAATTTCGTCGACATTGTCCACTGGAGAAAAATCTATCATTAAAACGTTTTGTTTGGATCTTCTTATGTCCCTGATCTCTCCTAGCTTCTGCAGCATAGGATCCTTTGGCAGGAAAGAAGAACCAGCAGCCACGCATTTATTACTCCCTAAGGTTTAGACACCAAACACCCACAATCCAATCTGCCTATCAGTTTGACATAGACATTTAAACAAGCCACATGAATTTCCCACACGTTTTTTTTTTCTTCATTTTCCCTATCTCCTTTGCCATCATACGCAGTTATACTGCAACAGGCCTTTTTGAACAAAACAGGAATCAAAAAAGAATATGGATGCTCAAGAAGCAAGGCGTGGAAATTCATTCCTTTCCCTCTCTCAATCGCTTTTTGTCATTCTCCTTCTATAACACTTCATCCTCCTGATCTTTCTATCTGCACCGCCTTCATTTTTTGAACTCGTGCTAGCTGTGTCGGGTCGCTCTCATTTATTATTTTTTTTGCCTCCCGGTTCTAAGCTCTCTATCATCTCTCACTGCTTCTCCATTTCTCTGTCTGTGCTGGGATTTTGTTCTCCTAGCTCCAATAATGCCCTGGATCCTCCAAAGGCCTCTCCGGCTCCCAGCATACCAGTGCAATAAAGCTCCGATCTCTGAGCTACACCGCTATTTAACTCAAACGCCTGTCAAAGGCCTTTCCACAGGGAGCCCTCCAGTTTGGGCTATATTTATACTTATCCACCCTGTCCATTTTCACCACATGGTTGAGGATCTTCTCACCTGGCAACTCGACCAATTTTTTTTTTCCTGCTGAATGAGCCAATTTTTTATTTGGGTAATAAAATTTGTGAGAAAGGATTTAGCAATTGAGAATCCCTTGCCTATGAAAGCAGTATCTATTGATGATCATTTTCAAGTTTTTTTGTTTATTAACTTTAGCATATCAGTAGGTGAATCTAATAAACATTCCCTTTAATACCACCACATTTTACAGGAATATGTTAACCCTCTACTGGCGGATGTGGAGCTGGAGGTAGCAGAGCTGAAGATGCTGAGGTTTTTGTTAGTAGTGACGAGGATGAACAGGATTAGAAATTAGTTAATTAGAGGGACAGCGCAAGTAGTATGTTTTGGAGACAAGCTGAGGGAGGCGAGATTGAGATGTTTTGAACATGTGCAGAGGAGGGACATGGGGTATGTCGGTAGGAGAATGCTACGGATGGAGCCACCAGGAAGGAGGAAAAGAGAAAGACCAAGGGGGAGGTTTATGGATGTGGTGAGGGAAGACATGCAGGTAGTTGGTTTGAAAGAGGCAGATGTAAAGGACAGGGTAGTTTGAAGACTGATGATCTGCTGTGGCGCCCCCTAAAGGGAGAAGCCGAAAGAAGAAGAAGAAGAAGAAGAGTTAAACAGCTATTAACATTTAACTGTACATGTACATATATATATATGTTGTTTTTTTTTTAACACATTGGAATGAATGTTTCATGCTGACTGTACCCTAGGCCTCCCAACCTCACCTACATCTCTACCTGACTTTACTAACACCGTTGTGGCTGAATGAATCTCCACAAATCTCCAAAAGCACATGTCTAGTAGAACATCTTCCCAGACGAGTGCACATTATTATAAAAGCAAATAGGGACTCAAAGTGAAATGGGATTTAAAAGGCACCTGCGGATCTTATGACCAGGTGTCCACAAACTTTTGCCCACGTAGTGTACTATGAGGAAAAAGCCCCATGTCATGTACTTCTGTAGTTTCAAATAAAATCCTCTCAAATTATTCAACATATAAACAAATATAAGACTGCAATCAATACATGTCACAGCAGCCATTTCTCTTTTTTTTTACTGGAATACCTTTTAAACAAATACTAAAGGTTATAAACTGGTATTCTCATTTTGGCCACAAAGCTAAAGTAAACAGCAATCCTGTGAGGCGTTTGTTTAGTGGTAATCTACAGCACACTGCAGCTGGAAGTGATTTTATTTATGCTAATCGTGTTTTTTTTTTTTTTTATAAACTGCATTCTGAAATTTTAAAAATACCAAAGATAGAAAATGTAAATTTATATTTGTTCAAGTTGTTTAAGCTCCGCCCCATCACATCATAAATCTCTGAACAGATTTCTCACTTCTTTTTTGTTAAGCAATTTTGTCTTGAATAACCTCTAATTTTCAATACTATTTACGAAGTTCTCAGACTGTTTAATACAAGTTTTATAATAGATGAATTTATGAACAATAAAAATAATATAAACCAAAACTGTTTATTGCAACATTCGATGGCAATATTTTGACGAAAAGTTAAATAAATGATTTACGCATATAAATTTTTTATATATACAAAATAAAAAAAATTCTTTCCTCTCAGATACAGGAAATGATGTGGTCTATTGTAAGCAATTGCTTAACTCGCTCTACAGTCACAAAAACACCACTAATTACATCGCTTTAGTGTGCGCAAAGCATATGGGAAGTTAGTACTAATGCTAGTCAATTCTACTAAACAGGAAATCCTAGTGAAGGCAAAGGTTCACACAAGGTGCATTTGAGTTTACCTTCGATTTGAGCTTAGTGGAGAAGGAGCGATATTGAGATCGACCATCTGCTGGAGGTCAAACGGCGCTCCGAAAACTTTAATTAGCCTCGTGTTTGAGCTTAGCAAAGCTGTTCACTCATGAGAGCGCAGCAAGGCGCCTTTTGTGCATCACGGGCCCAGCGTTAATAACCATCAGCCCTTTCTCTGACACTCCTTTCATTTGTTTTGTAGCTATGCTTGTTGTTTCAGGAGAGTTGGGCTTTTTTCTTTCCCCTCATGTTTTTTTTTTTTTTTTGCCTGGTATTAATTTGCACCATCTGTCTCTCACCGATGTCAGTGCGCGTGGCAACGTGACGTGAAACTCTAGCATCTCTCGTTTATTTTTATCTCCTAACAAGAAACCGCCAGAAAAGAGACAGCACGCCACTCAGACACCTTCGCCACAGACGCTTCTGGACCATATGGCTGGGAGAAAAGCGAGCGTTTGACTCAGGGTACGAGTACAGTGGGAAAACGTTACTGATGCTAGATTTACCCTCACGGTGTCACCTAGTCCGATAGCATGCAGAGTGAGTCAGCACGTCTGCCCTTCGCTGCACCAGTTACATCCTAATATATTTGAGCACAGAATATTTGAACATCTTCCCAGAAGAGTGGAGGGGAATAGAACAGGAAATGTGACTACATTTAAGTTAAAAATGACAGGTGGTCAGCAAACTTTTGTCCATAAAGTGTACTTTTTAGCAGATTTGAGTATTCAGACGGACCATAGTGAAAAGAAATGATGTCTATTGGGTAATATAGTGATGTTTTCTGTGAGGAGACGTTAACAGAGGAGCATTGAGGAGGTGGTAGCCCATATGTTAAAGCATTGAACTCTGAAACTGAAGGTCACAAGTTCAAATCTCAGCGGTTTAAGCCTCATTATTGCCAAGCTACCACTTGTTGGACCTTAAGCAAGGCCTTAACTCTCAACTGCTCGGTTTTAAGTCACCATGATAAAGAGCATCTGCTCTTTTACAGTAAATGTAAATGTTATGGGTTACTAATCAGAATCCCAATATTGCAAAGCTGCCCCTAATGCTGCTGGGCCCTTCAGCAAGGCCCTCGACCCTCTGTGCTCCAGTAAGGTTGTATTATAGCTCTGCACTTCTGGCTTCCCAACATCGCTGGGATATGCGAAGTAAGAATTTCACTGTGCATTAAAAAAAAATACGTGACCTTTTTTAAATGGTACATTTTTGGCGCAGTTCAATTCTCCACCATGTAAAACTCTTTGCTTATTAGATATTTGGAGATCTTTTGATGGAATATATGATGATAGTTGTTGGGGATTTTTTGGAAGCATGTTCATGCATCCATGATAGCAGGAGAGACCATTTCCGAGACACTCGTGGGGCGACTCATTATTTTGATGTTTTTAATTAAGTCACAAGGGATACACAGTCATTGTTGATTGGCATCTGGGTGGACCTGAGGGGCAGGTTGTTGGTGGTGGTGGGGGGTCACGGGGAAGGGGTCATAATGAGGTTGCAATGACACTCACATTAACCCTATCACTCAACCCAATCTGTGTGTGTGTGTTCGCTGTCTGACTAATGAAATGTTTTTTCGAATGTTGAGATCACTGCACAGATTGTTGGTTCTAAAATATCAAATGAATCGCATCAAATATAGCAGACACCCAACCATCAGCCTGGCAAAGTAAGGACACATTGGCAGGCTTTCTCTAAAAACACACACACACACACAAACACACACACACACACACACACGTACACACACAATTTTGTTCTTTACTTACTATACTTTTGATGACCTTCCATGACATAATCATTAATGCAGCTAATTAAGACTATCTTCTTCTTCTTCTTTCGGCTGCTCCCATTAGGGGTCGCCACAGCGGATCATCCGTCTCCATACCACCCTGTCCTCTACATCTGCCTCTTTCACACCAACTACCTGCATGTCTTCCCTCACCACATCCATGAACCTCCTCCTTGGCCTTCCTCTTTTCCTCCTACCTGGTGGCTCCATCTTCAGCATTTTTCTACCAATATAAGCTAATTAAGACTATGCTACACTTAAATCTAACCCGAACCACATTTCTGGCTCTGTAAGTGTAAGTGTTAAGAAAAGTGCAGTTTTCTTCCAAAACAGTCAAATGTCAACATGAGGACAAAACTTTTAGATATTCCTAGCCTTCTGGGGACATCTGGCCTCCACACGCATGCGTCTGCATTCGCACATTTAATAAAGCCCAATTATTTGCCAATTAATAAAGCATCTGAGGTGTATTCAAAGCTATAATTAGACTACCAGATACCAAAACAACCCCAAAAAAAAAAAATCGACTGGAAAAAATTAATAATTAAAGAAAATAAAGAAAATATTAATAGTACAAAAAAATACAAATACTAAAAAACTGTTGCTTCCATATTAAGTTAAAAGTCAATTGAAATAAAATTAAATTCTTAATCAATTCATTTCTATTAGCGTTTTTCCCATGCAACTTTTTGACTTTTGGCAGTAATTCTACCAACAAGGCTTATTTTAAAGGCGGAGCTAAATTCCATACATTATACATACAAAACTACTAGGTCCCCTGGTGGTCTAGTGGTTAAGATGCAGCGCTCCCACCGCTGCGACCCGGGTTCGATTCCCGGTCAGGAAACAATCCCCAGCCACTCTTAGTGCCGGTCCCAAGCCCGGATAAATTGGGGAGGGTTGCGTTAGTAAGGGCATCCAGCGTAAAAAAACATGTGCCAAATCAAACGTGCGGAGGATCCGCTGTGGCGACCCCTAACGGGAGAAGCCGAAAAGAAAGTTTATACATACAAAACTACTGGAGCACCTTATTTTTCCAGCCAGATGTGGTTCTTCCCCCAAACTGTTAAGTTGAAAGCACACATTTGTACATGTCTTTGGATGCCATAACATAAAAGTTGTCCTTTTTATTGATTGAAATTTACTGTGACTGATTGAGCACAAATTTCCATAAGTCCCTGGAATCTCTGGAACATCTTCCCAGGAGTGTGAAGGTTATTGTAATGGAGGCTACAATGGAATGGGTTGTCCAGAAAGCACACACAAACTTTTATCTATATAGTGTAACACCAGCAATATGACTCTTGGTTTAAATGACAAATAAAATAAAATGACTTTAAAAGTTTTATATTTGTATAACCATATAATTAATATAATCCCAAATTCTGTTTATTTAATACTAAGAGTAGAAGACTCTAGTGTTTGCTTTTTAATGTAAAGATGGTCATATGTTCTCCAGTGGGTTGTAACAGCAGGTTTGCTCTAATGGTAAGTTCATTATTATTATTATTATTATTATTATTATTATTATTATTATTATTATTATTATTATCAATAGTAATAATAATAATGAAAATAATCAAATAAGTTATTTTGGAGAGAATGGTTTAGATCTGCTGTAACACAAGTGATATCAGGAGTGAAATATAATTCAATCGAATATTATTGTGTGCTATTCAGAATGACTGAAAGAAAATCATTTGTTTGTGATTTTTTTGTCCTTAGATGTTTATTTAACATTTATAATAGGAGACTCTAGTGTTAACAATTTAACCAAAGGCTGGCCCTGTGCTTCATATCGCATACCCTGGTTTCTCAGTAGCATCAGGCTTCTTCTACAAAGGAGTTTGCGGTATTGATTATGTGTTAATTTTTTTTTTCAATAACACAATAACATGCTTTTGATAAATATATGGACAAAAACTTGTGGACATTTAAAATTATGGCATTTGGCACACAGCGACTTACATTTATCTTATTTATACAACTAAGCAGCTATGAGGTTAAGGGCCTTGTTCAGGGGCCCAGGAGTGACAACTTGGTGTGGCTGGGATTTAATCTCACGACCTTTAGATCCAAAGGCCATTGTCCACTAAGCTTTGATAATAGCCTCCACTTTTCTGTGATGTTTTCAACTTGTAATTTTTGTATTTATTTATTATTAAATCTGGTTCATTGTTTTCTAATTAAATCCAATTATGTTCATGAAGTATTTACTTCATTGGCAAATGAAAAAAAAATGGATTGATGAACAGAAAATAAATGTTACTTGTCTGTTCGTATTTTTGGTAAGCATTGATTTAAATAAGCAACAGTCTGTTCATTAATAATTTCACATCCACTGTTTCTTACATTCTCATAACTGTTCATTTAGAAATTATTAGTTAAAGAGGACAATATGTAGGGTTGCCAGGTCTGCAGTTTTCTCTCCAATATTTATTTTTTATTTGAGATAAGTCAATTCCTTTTGCGTCTCATATTTTATATTTGGCTTGTGAATTATGTCATTACATTTAAGACATTTGGCAGACGCCCCTACCCAGAGTGATTTATATTTATCGCATTCATACAGTTGAGCAACTATCGTGTTATGGGCCTTGCTCAGAGGCAAAGGAGTGGCAGCTTTGTGTAGCTGGGATTTGAACTCATGACATTCAAAGTCCGATTCCATAAACACTTCAAAAGTCCACACAGTCTTAAACATTATCTATCACCTTCCCAATCTTTTTGTTTATGTAAGTGTTTGTTTTGGAGATATTGTAAAGCCAAAAGATATTTTTTCAGAAGTGGACGGTAAGAAATAATTGATTGATTGATTGATTGATTGATTGATTGATTGATTGATTGATTGATTGATTGATTGATTGATTTTAGGGTTTAGAGTTAGAGATGAGGGTAGGGTTATGGGCTGGGGATTGGGTTAGTGTTGGTGATTAAGGGTTAGGTTAAGAGGGCAGGGTTAGTGTTAGGATAGGAGTTAGGGACAGTGATAAGAGGATAAAGGTTAGGAAATAAGGGCTAGTGGTAAGGTATAGGTGTTAGTGTTCAGGGTTAGGGGATCGGAGTTATTGTTAGGGAGATAGATGTTGTTTGGGGGTTGAGGTTAGAGGTTAGTGTTGGTTAAGGGTAGGGTTTAGGGCCCAGGGCTTAAGAGATCGAGGTTAGGGTGTAGGAATTAATGTTTAGTGTGTGACTAGCTGTGACTTCCCATCAAGTAACAAATAATACTGGCAAAATAATTGATAAGACAAGAAGAAAATAAATACACAACAGGTGTTGAATCTGGATCTACAGCAATCACAGGACATGGGTTCAGATCGTTCTCTTCTTCCAGCACGTACCTCCACCTCTCCAGGCTCTTCTCAACCTGCTCCCTACTCTCACCACAAATCATAATATCATCCACAAACATTAAAGTCCATGTAGACTCCTGTCTGACCTCATCCATTAACCTGTCCATCACTATTGCAAACAGCAAAGGGCTCAGAGGCGATCCTTGATGCAGTCCAACCTCCACCTTGAACCGGTCTGTCATTCCTACTGCACACTTCACTGCTGTCACACTGTACTTATACATGTGGGACATGGGTTCCGATCAAAACTACAAATTGTCTTAGTGTAGGTAAAGTCAGGTAGTGATGTAGGTAAGGCAGGAAGCCTGGGATTTAGTCAGCATTCCAGTTCATCCCAAAGGTGTTCAATAGGGTTGAGGTCAGAGAGCTATAGCAGCAGATCTTCCACTCCAACCCATGTAAAGCATATCTTCATGAAACTGGCTTAGTGCACAGAGGCATTGTCATGCTGGAAAATGTTTGTGTCTCTTAGTCCAAGTAAAGGGAATATTTTATGCTAGCGCAACCAAAGACATCTTATATTATTGTGTGCCTTCAGCTCTGTGGTAAAAGTTTGGGGTAGAACGTAATATGGCTGGACAAATCAGGTGTCCCAAGATGTTTGTCCATATAGTGTAGTAGTGCTTCTTGTTGATGATTTCCTATTAAACCAGGATCGAGTCTGATCGTTCATTTCACTTGGACTGCATAGATATACTGCAGATTCTTACAGATCCTGCAGTGTAACTTGATTGGGTAAAAGACACAACCATATGCTTGAATTTAAATCTAGAATATAAACTTGGTTTCATGTCTTTCAGTGTTTATCGCAGCAAATACTTTATTTGCATCCTTTTTTTAATGTCCTACATAGACTTTGTGTGTCTAGTATCTGGATTGCCTACAGATATCATGGTGTAGTTAATTAAAGGGGCAGATTGTCATATTCAGAGCCCTCTGCTGCCTGTAACATGAATTGCAGCTGTTGAAACTTTATGTTTATCACTTCCTCTTTAGGTAAAGGAGGACAAACTGTAGATTCTCATGGGTGTGGCTTTTTTCAGGGCTGGAAGAATGCAACCAGAAATCTAAAACTGAGAAACCAGGGCAAATCAATACTGCATTATTGCAAATTGACCCCCAAATATTATTTGTACAGGTTTATATTTCAAAATAATTACAGACTGCTCCTTTAAGAGTAAAAAAAAAATAGAAGCTTTTGCTCCCATAGCCCGCCCCCACACACACACTTTAATAAAGCAGCTAGGAGTTCACGCCGGCTTTATATGCTGTCATGTACGCTATGTTCAGTGTGACTAGTGGAGCTCAGTCAAATCCCGGGTCTTGCATTACCACCTGTCGACTTCCATCCGTGCCATCAGAGCAAGGCCTCATGGGAAAGGAACTTCTTGCTGGGGGAAAAAACTCTGGTGTTTCCTCCCATCTGGCGGCTGACAGTGACCGCGGCCTCTATTCATTTCCCGTCCCAGAGTTCCGTCACGCAGGAAATGAATCGTGCTGCCTGACGTTGGAGGCATGAGAGACTTCCTGCAATAAGAGGCGAGCGGAGGAGTGATGGATGGCGTAATGATGCGATTCAGGAAAAAATTTTTATTTATTCCCTATATGTCACCCGCTGGGCCAGTGTGAGATACGGCTCAACTGAAAGTTGTACACTATAGGAAAGTGTGAATCGTTGTTTTTGTTTATGATTCTAAACAGTGAGAGAATTATCAAATGACCTCCGCAGAACATCATCAGGTGATCTTCAGGTAATAACATGTCATACACTATATGGACAAATGTATTGAGACACCTGACTTTTCCAGCCATGTGCTTCTTCCCCCAAAACTGTTACCACAAAGCTGCATGAACACAATATATAATGTATTTGGATGCAGTAGCATCAAAGTTCCCAAATGACAAAGCAGATGAAGATCTGCTTTACATGGGTTGGAGTGGAAAATCTCCTGCTCTTCAACCCTATTGAACACAATGAACTGGAACACTGAGTGCACCCCAGGCCTCCTGATCTCCATCAGTACCTGACTTTATTAATACCCTTGTAGCTGAAATTACATTTACAGAATTGACACTCAATTGAGCTGAGCTGAGAACTGAGCTGATCTACGGGGTGAAGGGCCTTGTTTAGGGGACCAGTAGTGGCAGCTTGGTGTGGCTTGGATTTGAACTCTCAACCTATGGATCACAACCTTACCCACCAAGCGACAACCTCCCCAAGAAAACTCCACAAGCACACTCGGAAGTCTAGTGGAACATCTTCCCAGAAAAGTAGAAGTTATTGTAACAACAGATGTGGAATGGGATGTTCAGAAAGCATACACAAATCTTACTATTACAAACATTTGCCCATGTAGTGAAATTTGTATCCATTTCTAGTTATATTTTATATACATTCACTTCTGTTAATGCTCACTTTATAGCAGTTGTCAAAGCTTTGTTCCTATAGAAACTTCTAGGTTTTTAAATGATGCTGACAACAAACGTCGGGACATAAAAGTGTCTCTGTTTACATGTCAATCATGATGCCTAACATGATGGGGTACATTTTATAGGAGCTTTTGATTGACGTCACTAAATACACTGACTGCAGCTTTAATGTATTGCTTTTCTTTCATTTTCACTTTCACCTCCTCTCATATAATCCACACTCATCTCTCTCTCTCTCTTTCTCTATTTCTCTCATGCTCTCTATCTCTATCTCTCTCACTCTTTCTATCCCTTGCTCTCTTTATCACTCTCTATTTTTCCACTCTTGTAATCGTTATCCCTCATTTCTTTCTTTCTTTCTTTCTTTCTTTCTTTCTTTCTTTCTTTCTTTCTTTCTTTCTTTCTTTCTTTCTTTCTTTCTTTCTTTCTTTCAGTAACTTTCTGTTTCTATTCCCCTATTTGTTTTTTCTATCTATCTATCTATCTATCTATCTATCTATCTATCTATCTATCTATCTATCTATCTATCTATCTATCTATCTATCTATCTATCTATCTATCTATCCCTTTCTCACTCTTTCTTTCTTTCTTTCTTTCTTTCTTTCTTTCTTTCTTTCTTTCTTTCTATCTTTCTTTCTTTCTTTCTTTCTTTCTTTCTTTCTTTCTTGAAACTGTCTCTAACTTTCTCTTTCTCTCCCTCTTTTTCTCTCTTTCTCCCTCCCTTTATTTTCTCTCTCTCTCTCTCTCTCTCTCTCTCTCTTTCTCTCTCTCTCTCTCTCTCTCTCTCTCTCGCTCTCTCTTGCTTCCCCTTAATCACACACACATCGATTTCCAGATGCATTTTTCAGAAAATAACACCTGACTGATGGTGCATCAATAACCAAAATGACATTATCTTTTGCCAAGACATCTGTGTGTGTGTGTGTGTGTGTGTGTGTGTGTGTGTGTGTGTGTGTGTGTGTGTGTGTGTGTGTGTGTGTGTGTGAAACCCACACATCAAACTGCACCCCTTAGGTTCTCAGTATTCTCCATCTTAACTAAACATTGTGGGGTTTTTTCTCAGTTTGAATAAATTGTTAAAAGCTGTGTGATCAGATGAATTAGCTGCCCATCACGGGTTCTACAGAGGAGTCGGATTGGCATTTAGAAAAAAAAGGAAAGAGCAAGGGGGAAAAAAGTGTGTGAAGGTTGAAGACAGAAAGTGCGGGATGCAGAGAAGGAGTATCAGTTCCCTTGGTGGCTGGTCCATCAATGGTGTCATATTACATGAACATTTTTATGACTTCAAAATGTTAAAGGCGGAGCATTATAAATGATTATTACCATCTGTGAATAAATTAATCCTACAGAAGGTCATAATTCACAAACCTTTATAAAGCCTATAACATTTTTATTCAATAAGGGATAATCCACAGTTAGTCCTAAATGACATGATTTTTTTTAACGCACGATGCGGAAGCAAAGAACCACCCGACAATAAAATCTAAATAGTTTGAAGCAGGAAAAATGGGTTAGGGAAAGTATTTGAGTGAGATTGATGAGGGTGAAATTGTAATGTCTAGACGACTGGATCAGAGCGTCTCCGAAGCTCTTCTGGGCTTTTCCTGGTCTGCAGTGATCAGTATCTATCAAAAGTGGTCCAAGAAAGGAAAAGTGGTGAACCGGTGGCAGGGTCATTGGCGTCCGAGGCTCATTGACGCATGTGGATAGCGAAGGTTGGCACGTGTGGTCCGATCCAACAGTCGAGCTCCTGTAGCTCAAACTGCTGAAGAAATTCATTAAGAGCACTGATCTGAGTTACCCGAGTGTCAACTTGCACCTTCCATCCAATCAGAATCCAATATTCAGCCTGGCCATGATATACGTTTGAATGATTACTCGTGTACTTAGTCATGTTTTGTTCATTATATAACAACATTTTGTCATAAGCTTTTACATGTCCACTATTAACATTGAATTGTCTGAAGGAATGTTGACTAAAAAGTGACATATCTGCTATTGTAAAGAAAACTTTTATGTAAAATGAGTCTCATTAAAGGTCAATAATTCATTCTTTATAAGCCATATTTGTAAGAATTATATTTTGATAAAAATAAAAAAAAGATCTGAAAAAATAAATGTATGCTAAATAAATACATTTATGCTAATTTTCACAAAGGTGCTAATAGTTACAAAGTCTGTCTCTGTAAAGCCGGGATGTTTGCAGTTTTCAGCACAGCCACACACACACACACACACACACACACACACACACACACACACACACACACACACACACCACAAACAAACAAAGCTCATCGTGCATATCACCTGTGTCGTTTTTATCTTTGCGAGGTGTCGTCTTCAGCATGCTGCCTTTTCGCCAATCTACACTTACTACATTTAGCACTATGAGCTGCTAATTATATTTAGTGAGGCAGGATCTCTCTCTCTCTCTACCTCTCTCTACCGCTCTCTCTGTCTTTCTCTCTCTCTCTCTTTCTCTCTCTCTTTTTCATTTTCTTTATCTCCCCAAGCACTCAAATGTCTTCACACCTTTTTTTTTTTTTTTTAGCTGTTTCTTCTGTGCTTTTCCAATTTTTTTTTTTTTTAAGTCAAGCTCGGATATGTACGCCCGCCTGCCATTCTCAAACTTCCTTCTAAACTTTCCAAACTTCCTTCCAAACTTCCTTCCAAACTTTCCAAACTTCCTACCAAACTTCCTTCCTTGTGAATGTACTTCCTTCCAAACTTCCTTTTCTTCTTTATGGCCTTCCCTCAAAACTTCCTTCCAAACTTCCTTCCTTGTAAATGTCCTTCCTTCCAAACTACCTTTTAAACTTTTTGAACTTTCTTCCAAAACTGTTTCCTTCTGAATGTCTTTCCAAAACCTTTCCAAAACCTCCAAACCTGCTTGTGTCTGAATGTTCTTTCTTCAATTTTTTCTTGCAAACTTTCATCCTTTTGAATGTTCTTCCTTTAAAACTTCCATCCAAATTTGTTTCCTTCTAAATATACTTCCTACCAAATTTCCTTAATTGAGTGTCCTTAATCAAAACGTCGTTCCAACTTTCTTTCATTTTCTTCTCTCAAACATCCTACCAAAGTTACTTTCAAACTTCTTTCTATCTGAAAGTCATACTTTCCTTTCCTGATCATTACTTTAGCAGAGGACTACTGAATGTAACTGATTAGCATCAATGCCTGTAAACCGCTAGTTACTGCAGCTTGTCTAACATACAGCAGGCTGAATATCTCTGAATATCAAACCTGTGTACATGTTAAACAGTTGTTTAAAAGGGAACAGGGTGGTTTATACACCTAGAGTGTTTTTTCCAGGCCTTTCATGGCTATTAAGGTTTAATTAAAGTGCATAATGTAACACTTCATGTTGCAGCTCGTAGAAAATATATTTTGTCACAGAGGAAGTTAATAATACAAAAATGTTTGAGCATTAATTATTTGGGAACATTTTAATGTCTGGCAAAGGTAACTGTATAAATAAATAAATATGATACATTAAAAATATAGCATTTCTGGAGTTCCAAATGTTTCTAATCTAAAATCTTGTTCAGTGATCAGATTTTGTGTTTATATTTACTAGTACACTTGTTTACAGTTCTCTTTTGCACATTGTACTGTATAAGACTTTGTACAGTAAGTTTGCTGGCGGCACTATTTTGTGTTTTGTGTCTGTCCTACACTGTGTTCTCTGATGCACTGTGTTTTCTCTGCACTGTTTGCACTCGGTTGCACTCGAGTGACTTTAGGCCAGGACAACTTACTTTAGTCCTCAGCTCTGTGTTTTGTTACAATATGTAGCTCTATGTTGTGCGAAACCAACTGTTTTAATCTAAAATCTTTTCCCTATTGTTTTGTTTGCTGGGGAATTCTATTTCATAGCTTAAAAAAATAAATAATAATAATAATAATAATAATAATAATAATAATAATAATAATAATAATAATAATAATAATAATAATCTTCTTCTTCTTTCGGCTGCTCCCATTAGGGGTCGCCACAGCGGATCATCCGTCTCCATACCACCCTCTCTTCTACATGTCAAGTCAAGTCAAGTCAAGTTTATTTGTATAGCGCTTTTCACAACAGACATTGTCTCAAAGCAGCTTTACAGAAAACAACAGTGAAGGTGAATGGTGTGTGTTTGTCCCTGATGAGCAGCCGTGGCGACAGTGGCAAGAAAAAACTCCCTTAGATGTTATGAGGAAGAAACCTTGAGAGGAACCAGACTCAAAGGGGAACCCATCCTCATATGGGTGACATCAAGAGTTTGATCATAAATCTTTCAACAATACAGAACAATTTGTGATCATACATCTGCCTTTTTCACACCAACTACCTGCTTGTCTTCCCTCACCACATCCATGAACCTCCTCCTTGGCCTTCCTCTTTTCCTCCTACCTGGTGGCTCCATCTTCAGCATTTTTCTACCAATATAATTCATGTCCCTTCTCTGCACATGTCCAAACCATCTCAATCTCGCCTCCCTCACCTTGTCACCAAAACATCCAACATGTGCTGTCCCTCTAATAAACTCATTTCTAATATTGTCCATCCTCGTCACTCCCAACGAAAACCTTAACATTTTCAGCTCTGCTACCTCCAGCTCCACCTCCTGTCTTCTACTCAATGAATAATAATAATAATAATAATAATAATAATAATAATAATAATAATAATAATAATAATAATCTTTTTAAAAATAATAGTTGAACTTTGACTTATATGGATTTCCATATAAGGCTACAAATGAGATTATCTTTATCACCAATCACTGATCACTATTGTCCCCAATGACCAATCACTGATCACTATTCTCCACAATGACCAATCACTGATCACTATTGTCCACAATGACCAATCACTGATCACTATTGTCCCCAATTACCAATCACTGATTACTAATGTTCCCCATGACCATTCACTGATCACTATTGTTGACAATGACCAATCACTGATCACTAATGTCCCCGAATGACCAACCACTGATCACTACTGTTTCCAATGACCAATCACTGATCACTATTGTCAACAATGACCAATCACTGATCACTATTGTCCACAATTACCTATCACTGATCACTATTGTCCCCAATTACCAATCACTGATTACTAATGTCCCCAATGACCAATCACTGATCACTATTGTTCCCAATGACCAATCACTGATCACTATTGTTGACAATGACCAATCACTGATCACTAATGTCCCCGAATGACCAACCACTGATCACTACTGTTTCCAATGACTAATCACTGATCACTATTGTCAACAATGACCAATCACTGATCACTATTGTCAACAATGACCAATCACTGATCACTATTGTTGACAGTCACGTCCCACCTCGTGAAGATTGTGGACCTATGGATGATCATGGAGAAGTAGATGCCGAGTGTTTAAAGGCCCTGGCATGGAGAAGCTGATGCTGGATCTATGATGATCACAAATTGTTCTGTATTGTTGAAAAATTTATGACCAAACTTTTGATGTCACCCATATGAGGATGGGTTCCCCTTTGAGTCTGGTTCCTCTCAAGGTTTCTTCCTCATATCATCTAAGGGAGTTTTTCCTTGCCACTGTCGCCACGGCTGCTCATCAGGGACAAACGCACACCATTCACCTTCACTGTTGTTTTCTGTAAAGCTGCTTTGAGACAATGTCTGTTGTGAAAAGCGCTATACAAATAAACTTGACTTGACTTGACTTGACAATGACCAATCACTGATCACTTATGTCCCCAATGACCAACCACTGATCACTATTGTTTCCAATGACCAATCACTGATTACAATTGTTCCCACTTACCAATATTTGTCTCATCTGTTCCAGAAGACCAGTTATTGATAACTTTTTTTCCAATGACCAATCACAGATCAACATTGTTAATAATGACCAAAGACTACACAATTATTCTCAATTACTAATTATTGATCACAATTGTTCCCATTGATCAATGAGTGGTCAATATTATTCCCAATTACTAATCACTGATTAGTATTCATGCACTGTTCCTCAGTTCAAAAACTCAAAAGGGGATTGCGCCTTTTCAGTAATAGGCACTAAACTGTGGGACTGTCTCCATCTTTATTTTTGGCAGGCTTCATCCATAAAGGTGTTTAGGCCTCATTTAAAGACACATTTTTTATTTTGGCGTTGAAGCAGGGAAATTGTGATTTGGGAACCATTACATGAGTTTGTTTTTTTTGTGTGAAGTGTTTTGTGTGTGCATTTAGATTTTTTTTACATTTTGTGAAGCACTTTGGGCAACAAAGCTGCATTTAAATGTGCTATATGAATAAATAGAAGTTGAAGTATTTTTCCATGGACAAATCATTAGTTACCATTATTCCCAAAGACCAATCAATGATCACTATTGTGGTCAATAATCAATAATTGATCAGTTCTGTTACTTCCTCAAGAGAACCCCCAATTACTAGAGCTACCTTGTTTTTCTGTACCATTTGTTCGTTTAATTCAAAGCTTGGCTCTCAAAATTAAACACCCAAATAATTCATTGTTGTCACAATTTTCCTGTACAAGCAAATCCTTTCACGTTGTGTTTCATCCCTAGACAGGGCGTGACTTTCTGATAACTAATCTCCCCAATGACCAATCACTGATTACCATTATTCTTAATGACTAATCAATAATCACCATTGTTTCCAATGACGAGTCAGTAATTGTTCCCAGTGACCAATTACACACTCAATACTCATTTCGATTCACACACACCCATGTCTTCAGCACCACACATTTTATATTATTATTGTATTATAACTATACATAACTGTAATATAACTGTTTACATGCCGTTTTGCAAATCTACTTGATTGTGTTTACATTTTGTGTTTATGTTTACTAGTACAGTCTTGTTTACAGCTCTCTGTTGTTTTTCATTTAAAGAACATTTGTTTAGAGCCATATCCTCTGACTAAGGTTTAGACTGCCGAGTTTGTGTCCGTGAGCATGTGTAGTGGCTCTTACTGACTTAGCAAGTTATAATAAAGTGGCTAAATCAACTATTGTGCATTGTGTGGCCTACTTAAAGAATATTAGTTTTATGGTTATGTCCTCTGACTAAGATTCGGACTCGCCAATGTGCCCTCGTAAGCAGGTATCGTTGGCCGAGCACAAGGTTTTAAGCGACTCCAGGTCCATAATGAATAGCCTTCTTTCGGCTTCTCCCATTAGGGGTCGCCACAGCGGATCATCCGCATGTTTGATTTGGCACATGTTTTTACGCTGGATGCCCTTCCTAACGCAACCCTCCCCATTTATCCGGGCTTGGAACCGGCACTAAGGCTTGTGCAACCCTAATGGCTGGGGTTGGTTCCCTGATTGAGGATTGAATCCGGGCTGCAGAGGTGAGAGCGTCGCATCCTAACCACTAGACCACCAGGGGACCTCCGGGTCCATAATGAATAATTAATTGAAAAGACGGAATGTTTAGAACAATCTATTAAAATTAAACAAGAAATACAACCAATAAGGTGATCAGCTTGAATGATATATATTCAAGTTAAATCTTGACTTGGAGTCAAATTAGAGGTAAAAAATTAGTCATGTAACAAATTGCAATCCATTTTAGTAATCTTTTACAGCAGAGCAAGAAAGTGGATACTGTCATTGGGCTATTGGGTGGGCAACCTTACACACAAAGCTCTTGACCCTCAGCAGGTGCTAAGCACCATGTAGGCGGCAAAAGACTGTAACAGTTTGGTTCACACTCCTCCGGAAAGCTTAAGGCCAGGCTCGGCTGTAAGGTGAGCACAGCAGCGTTGTCATGTTCCACTCTTTAACAATAATATCATCCGGTGTGGCACACAGACCTCGTTTCTTTTTTTTTTTCTTTTTTTGATGGAGACAGGCTGAAGCGTCAAGCTCCGGCCTGGGCTGCTGTATGCCAGCCTCAGGCTTGTTACTTTTTCTTGCCAATCTCCGTGGGTGGGCAGTGTAACAGTGCAGCGTGCGGCGCTGCCCAGGCATGACTCTTCTAATTACTGCATGTTTCCCTGCGCTCACTGACACCACGCTCCTCGGCAATCTGTCATCCTGTCTCTTCCAAAGGAAATATGTATGCTGTACCGAACAATTCTCACTGTATATCTCTTTACATTAGAACCTCTTTGCTTTATCGGTCGCACCACTTTTTGCCTTTTTTTGGAAGAAGCATAGCGGAAAAACGTGAGTGCGTTAAAGAACGCCAACACGGACTCGAACTTCCTCACGAAGTCTCTCACACCGATCGATCCCTAATTATTCCCCAGCCTCCTCTGGCTTGACGCCCTCCCCGGCCCACTCACTTAATTACTTTTTTAAAGTGAAAGAAACAATTATGCAAAGATCACTCTCTCCGTTCATTTACAGACTGGTGCCACCGGGAAGAGGAGCGGCGCCAAGAGGGGGAAGTTAATCAGCAGTCTATTCCTCGCTCTCTCATTCTCTTTAAGATAAATGAACAGATAAACAAAGTGCTCTCGCCAAACTGAAAGCGAGCGCAATCCCACAAGACATTGCAGCGACTAATTTTTTTCTTTTTTGAGGGGCATCTGATTGGGCACTGAGCACAAGCAGGCATTGTAAAAAAAAAAAAACGATTGCCAGAACGTTTTCGGGCGGTTCGATAAGGTTTGAGTTAATAGCCAATGCTGTTTCCTGCTTGTACGCAATTGTGTGACGTTAATTAGATCTGTGGCCCCTGAGGCTCGGGGATCAGATCCGATTTTGTATAGCATCCCATATATTATGATGTATAGATTCATTCCCATTGCCATGGGTCCTTACGCATTTTGCAAGTGGCACGCAGGGCACGTTTATCAAAGGTCCGAGAGTGTTTCTATGCTTACAGCTAATTTGCACATTCCCCACCCTCAAAACTCTGAGTAGCAAAAACCCTATTTAAATGATACCTTTCCAACTCATAATTCCTAATCTAATAATTAGGGCTGTATCAAAAGCATTGGCGTCTCCAATCTTTTATTATGTGCTTTGAACAATCCACCATCATGCAAAGAACATTTTAAGGGAGGGACAAATTCTAAAACAGGATGCTTTCCAGAGATTCTGGGATTTGCTCGGAAAATTGAGCTATCACAAACAAGCTAAAGACATCCTTCACCATCTTACCTTTATCAAGTATCATGTGCAGTGTCTCTCTTCGGGGATCGGTCTCAATGACTTCACCCATGATTTTCCCTTCAGCTACGAGCAGTGGATATTAGGGGTGTAACGGTACACAGAATTTACAGTTTGGTAAATACCTCGGGTTTTAAGTCATGGTTCGGTTCAAGTTTGGTACGGTTAGGGGGAAGAAAAGCCAAACATAAAATTGCTTTTCACACAAATGCAAAACATAAAATCATTTTTTATTAGCATAGTTTATTATGATGAACATTTGTGAACATGAACAGTTTACATCTTTAAAACAATTTTAATTAAAATGCCTGTTCGGGTAAATAATATATAAAATAATATTTTATAATATTCATAAAAATAAAATATATAAAAAAATTTATAGAATAAATAAAATTAATGAAATGCACTTTTTTATTATATTGATTGAATTGAGTAAATTGGCACAAATTAAATTGATTAAATAAAAACAAAAAAACTTTTTTATGAAAAAGTGTGGTAGATCTACAACTAATCGCTAAAATCAATAATAATTTTAATCAATAAAAATTTGTTGTGGGGGAGTGGTGGCTCCAGCGGTTAAGGCTCTGGGTTACCGATCGGAAGGTCGGGGGTTCAAGCCCCGGTATCGCCAAGCTGCCACTCTTGGGCCCTTGAGCAAGGCCCTTAACCCTCTATGCTCCAGGGGACCCTTACGAGAAAAATAAATCAAGGACCGTGACGTCGGAGTGAAGTGGGGCCGCCTTCCCGTGGGCTCACCACCTGCAGGAGGGACCGTAAGGGACCAGTGCTGAGAGGATTGGGCAGCAGTTGAAGGCGGGGGCCTTGACAGCCCGATCCCTGGACACGGAGAAGTGTCTGGGGAATCTGCTTAGACTGCTGCCCCCACGACCCGAATTACGGATAAGCAGGAGAAGATGAAATGAAAAAATGAAGATTTGTTGTCAATGAATGCCGTTATCAGTTAGTCGGGCTGCTCAAGTTACGGGTTAACAAGACGGCAAGATAACACGGCCGCTTGCAAAATGGCGGAGAGTACAGGGTCAACCGGCAGCAGGAAAATAAAACACACTGGGGTCATGTCTGATGGCGAAACATCAGCACGGTAAGCAAAAACTGTATACAGTGGTCCCCCTGAAACTCATGGGGGTTACGTTCTAAGTTCTAAATCAAGCCTGTTGGCGTGCTGCATTTCTCCGTTCCATTCTCTTTTATAGCATTTGTCCATTACAACAGTAACTTATCTGCTTTTAAACGTGATTTACTTCGGCTTTACTGCATTCAAATGTGTGTTCAAAGTTTGTATATTTAATTTATGCGTAAATCATTTAATTATGATACAAAAATTAATTAAATTAATTAGATTTTAGATGCTTAGATCTTCACAAGAAATTTTTTTTCTGTGCATTAAAGTCCTTAAGCATGATTTAGAACTTATATATATTTTTTCACATCAGATTAATCAAATAATTGGGGGGGGGGGGTATTATTATTAAAATAATCATTAGTTGCAGGGTAATACAGCAGTGTGTATAAGTGTGTGTGTGTCTGTGTATGTATATATATGTGTGTGTGTGTGTGTGTGTGTGTGTGTGTGTGTGTGTGTGTGTGTGTGTGTGTGTGTGTTTTACATTTCATATTTATTTTTAAAAGATATGATCTACTTAACTGTTGTAATTATTTTAGCATACTTTAACAAATGTCTTCATTGCTTCTATCCTTCATTCATCCATTCACTCCCTCGATATACGGAATTGTCAGGATTTTCCCCTTTTAAGAAATTTTTTTGAAGCTGTGGATAAAACGAAAAGGAATTCTTATCATAATTGATTTTGCCTAACTGTCTTGTTTTTAGTGATCATATAACATTTTCTAGCTCCTCATAGATGTGTACATGCGCGTCTTTTTTCTTCCTTTTCCTCCTCTCATAATCTCTCACGCGTTATGACAGCTGCGATACGTCGCCCAGTTAATCGTTTTTTAGCCGACTGCTTTATAGCAATTCCCACTGTGCTGCTTAAAATTAGGGATAAACATCCTAAACAAGGTGTATGTGTGTGTGTGTGTGTGTGTGTGTGTGTGTGTGTGTGTGTGTGTGTGTGTGTGTGTGTGTGCAAATGTGCATGTGTGTGTGTGTGTGTGTGTGTGTGTGTGTGTGTGTGTGTGTGTGTGTGTGTGTATGTGTGTGTGTTTTGACTCGCAATGCAATTCTGTGCTAATGAAAATGAATGTGTGTGTAGCAATGGGGCCTGTATGCAGATCAATAGGTTAGAATCACTGCAGCCCAAGCAGGAGCTGATTATTGCTGATTGGGGCCTGGAGCAGATCAATGACCAGGCCTGCAGCACTGGGGCTCTGACGGATGCTCTCTGTTTCTCTTTCTTTATTTCTCTCTCTTCTCTTCTCCCTCTCTCTCACAGTGTAATCTATCCACAGACAAAAGAGGCGACAGGAGAGTTTGTATAACCGCATGCTGACAACTGTGATGCTGACAAGACTTCTGGCAGTTTGAGAGAAAGTCAGAGAGAGAGAGAGAGAGAGAGAGAGAGAGAGAGAGAGAGAGAGAGAGAGAGAGAGAGAGAGAGAGAGAGAGAGAAATGGCAGAGAATATTGTGTAAAGTCCTGGAGAGTGTTAAACTTGCATGGACAGAAAGGAAAAATTTGTACACAAAGAAACAAAACAAACAAATCTATAAATCTATATTTACACACACACACACACACACACACACACACACACATATTTGTACACTATCTTGGGTCGAACTTGCGAATAATCGGGGGTTGACTGTATATGTATATATATATATATATATATATATATATATATATATATATATATATATATATATATATATATATATATATATATATAAACGAATCAGGCGTAACATTATACCTAGTTGCCTAATATTGTGTTGGTCCCTATTTTGCTGCCAAACGGTGACCCTTCGACCATTAACAGCATGATCTTCTTCAGCAATTTGAGCTACAGGAGCTCGTCTGTTGGATTGGACCACAAGGACCAGCCTTCACTCCCCACATGCATCAATGAGCCTGTCGCCAGTTCACCACTGTTCCTTCCTTGGAACACTTTTAATACACACTGACCACTGCAGACCAGGAACATCCCACAAGTGCTGCAGTTTTGGAGATGACCCAGTCGTCTAGACATCACAATTTGTCAAAACTGTCTCTCATTTTCTTATGGTTGCCCATTTTTCCTGCTTCTAACACAATATTATTGAGGACAAAATGTTCACTGATTAATATATATACCACCCACTAACAGGTGCCACGATGAAGAGATAATCAGTGTTATTCACTTCACCGTTCATAATGCTATAATGTCATTAGGTTACGCCATATATATATATATATATATATATATATATATATATATATATATATATATATATATATATATATATATATAATACATATATAATTTTTTATGAAGATTTTCTTTGTTTTGTGGAAAACTACAAATAGATGTGTACCAGGACTTTTGCCTACATACAGTACAGACCAAAAGTTTGGACACCTTCTCATTCAAAGATTTTTCTTTATTTTCATGACTATGAAAATTGTAGATTCACACTGAAGGCATCAAAACTATGAATTAACACATGTGGAATTATATATGGAATTATATACATAACAAAAAAGTGTGAAACAACTGAAAAATGTCATATTGTAGGTTCTTCAAAGTAGCCACCTTTTGCTTTGATTACTGCTTTGCACACTCTTGGCATTCTCTTGATGAGCTTCAAGAGGTAGTCACCTGAAATGGTCTTCCAACAGTCTTGAAGGAGTTCCCCGAGAGATGCTTGGCACTTGTTGGCCCTTTTGCCTTCACTCTGCGGTCCAGCTCACCCCTAAACCATCTCGATTGGGTTCAGGTCCGGTGACTGTGGAGGCCAGGTCATCTGGCGCAGCACCCCATCACTCTCCTTCTTGGTCAAATAGCCCTTGATACCTTCAGTGTGACTCTACAATTTTCATAGTCATGAAAATAAAGAAAACTCTTTGAATGAGAAGGTGTGTCCAAACTTTTGGTCTGTACTGTAGTTCAGTTGCATTTATTGTTGTGAAAGACAAGATCTAAAAAATTTTGTAGATTATTTTATTATGTGTGGTAACTAAAAAAAGACATTTAAATGCGTTAAATCATGCATGTTATGTGTATGTGAAAATAAACAAGCTCGTCTCTTTGAACCGTAACCATTATACTACTAAAAGGTGATGATTTAGGAAATGAAAATGATTGAAGTGTTGGTAAATTAATGCACTGCAAGGGGAAACTCCAACTGATTGTTCCAAACCTTTTCAGAAGTGTTTTACTCAAATTCACCCCCCCACTCACACATACACACACACCCACACACACACTTGGCATGATGGCTTGATGTAATAAAGGACCAGTGCAACCTCGGCACTCTCAAAGCGTTCTTGTTGTTTTGGAGGAGAACTGTGGCTCGTTTGTGTGTGTGTGTGTGTTTGTGTGTTTGTGTCTAATACAGTACATAGTTTTTAACACATTTGACATTTCAATGTGATGAGGGTCACGTCTCTCTTGCCCTCCGTGTCATCATTTTTAAAGAGCACACACTCCTCCAGTGGCTCGCCAGCTAATCCTTTCAGCATCGTCGAAAAGGAGATACAGCTGAAATGTGGGTTTTATTTGGATCGCGTTACGCCATCGTGTCGTTCAGCCTTTCGTGTCTGAGAAGGTCTACTGGATCAGCGCTGTGTTCATTACAGCGTCAGGAAACAGCCGAGAGCTTGTAACGGTGTTGTTATCAGCCTCATTAGGATGTGATGTGAAATGACATTACGTGACGATGACCTCAGGCAATCGGTGTCATTTACATTCCCTGGACTAGAGCTCTGTTGGAGTAAACACAGTTCCGCTTGGTCAGGTTGTTATCCGTCTCAACAGCTTTGCATGTGATGTGATTTCAGGTGAGTGCGCAAGGCTTGAGCTGGCTGTGTGATTTTTTAACCATCTCAGTTTGATTGTGACCAAAGATGAGGTGATGTAATAAATGAAAACAAATAAAAGACGCTGAAATGCTTCAACAGAGCATTTACATTTATGACGTCTGGCAGACGCCCCTGATCCAGACCAACTTACATTTATTTCATTTTTACACCTGAGCAGTTGGGGGTTAAGTGCCTTGCAGTGATACTGGGATTTGAACTCATGACCTTCTGATCAGAAGTCTAATTCTTCAATTGAATTTAATTCATTTTTATTTGTATAGCGTTTTTAACAATGAATTGTCTCAAAGGAGAAAATGTGGTGATAAAAATGATAAAAAGTGAGTGAGAAAAAACTCCCCGAGACTGGGTTGCACCGATGTCAATTTATTACAGATAAACGATGTTGAGGTGTTCAGTGATGGTGATCAGCTGCAAACTGTAGTCCTGAGTCAGTGTAGCAGACTGTTGACATTAAGTACAGTCTAAATCCAGGAGAGATCAATAACCAGGCCTGCAGCGCTGGAGCTCTGACGGATGCTCTCTGTTTCTAATTCTTTAACCCTGAGCTACCACTATCATTGTTTTTGTTTATATTTCACATATAGATCTGGCCAGGCAAATGTCATTTTATGCTTCCTTATTGCAGGTACCTAAGGTAAAGCTTAGGGTTAAAGTTAAGGTGAAGGTGCTTTAAACTTGTCATATGTACAGTAGGGTGATTCTTTCTTCGCATATCCCAGAGATGTTACAAAGCTGGGGTCAGAGCGCATGGTCAGCTATGATTCAGCACCCCTAGAGGGTTTTGTTTATAGACCCCAAAAGTGGCAGCTGGGGCTTCAAACCAGACCTTCCGTTCAGTAACTAGAGCCTTGACTGAGCACTGAGAAGTTGGGGTAAGGGGTCAATTCAGTTTTCCTTGTAAAGTGCTTTCAACAGTGGCCATTGTCCAAAACTGTTTTACAAAATCAAACAGATTACAAATATACACTTGATGAATATAATTTATTTTAAAATATAAATGTTACATAAAAGTTAGTATCAATATGTTTATCTCTAATAAATGAGCCAGTGGAGGCTGTGGCAAGGAAAAACTCCAAGAGATGGTAATCCTTGAGAGGAACCAGACTGAAAAGTGAACCTCATCCTCATCTGTCTGGCCTCCAAATGTCCATTCATTACACTTCCATCATGCACAGTTTATGCAGCTGCAGCTGGAAGTCACTGTAGCAGACTGTTTATATTAATTACAGTCCAAATCCATCTTCTTAGTCTCATCCCCCCACAGTATCTTCATGGATCTTTAGCCTGTTCATGGGGAACCATCTTCAGCAGAAGTGAGTGATCTCCAATCAAAAGAACTTCATTTAGATTTTTGGGCATGAGGAACAATTAGGCAGGAAATGCAACAGTTAATGATACTTGAGCACTAATTTTTCCACAAATAATTAATAATTTAATAATAATAATTTTGAGGGGGAGTGGTTGCTCCAGCGGTTAAGGCGCTGGGTTGCCGATCGGAAGGTTCAAGCCCCGGTATCGCCAGGCTGCCACTCTTGAGCAAGGCCCTTAACCCTCTATGCTCCGGGGGTCCCTTACGAGGGAAATATAAAGGCCCGTGACGTCGGAGTGACGTGGGGCCGCCTTCCCGTGGGCTCACCACCTGCAGGAGGGACCGTAAGGGACGGTGCTGTAAAGATTGGGCAGCAGTCGAAGGCGGGGGCCTGCTTAGACTGCTGCCCCCGCGACCCGAATTAGGGATAAGCGGGAGAGAATGAATGAATAATAATTTTGAAGTGCATTATACTGGCACTCTGTGCCTCGCATTTAACATGATCTTGTGGTCCATTTTGCAGTGATGGAACATAAACTTGGGTTTATGGTCTGCAGGCAACAAGCTATAATGCAGGTTATGTTTCTATTTTATTAAAATGCAAGCACGTTGAATAAAATCAGCTGAAATCGGCTAAGAGTTCAGAGGTTGTGCACATTTCCAAAATGAAATAAAAAAATAGTGGCATCACTGGGGCATTCCATGTTTCATATTTATAAATGTTGTCATGATTAAATTGCACAACTTGTTGTTCTCGTGTTTTTTTGGCTTTACAGATTGTGTGAGGATCTCCCGGGCACACTGTGTGCACTTCCGGTTCCGCGGTGAGCACTTCCGGGCCGGCGGCCATCTTGCTGTTTTTCCCGCGTCTACCGGTATTTAAGGACAACCAAGACTTTAGCTCAGGGCCAGATTATCTTACCGGCTCCATAGCCCCTGAGATTTCTCTTGCCACCCTGCCTGATCCTGTACCTGTACCTGTTCCTGTTCCTGTCTCTGTACCCTGTTCTGCACTGCTTCTGCTCTGGTTTGAACTCTGGACTGTTTATTGGTTTTTGTTTCTGCTCTGCCTATGTTGCTCCGTTTTACCGGCTTTCTGAATTTTGGTCTGTTTTAGATTTTTGGGTTTGTCTCCCTTCATTTCCGTTTGCCTGTGTTAAGACCCTAGACTGTTTTTGGCCTGTGATTTTGCCTTTGCCCCTTTGTGCTACTTTTTATATTAAAGTTAGTTCTCTCCATAACCCTGTGTGCATCCTGCATTTGGGTCCTCACTCATCTAGTCACCCAAGTTGGCAGATTGACAGATTGATGCTGAAGTTCAGCTGAAGGTGTGGAGCCTTTGCAAGAAGTGCAGAATAGACGTATTAGAAGGCAGGCATCTTTCCTGTAATATAAATAAGAATATATATTTAACACATTATTACAGTTTTTCTCAGTTGCTTTGGAGCATTTCTTGAATCATCCTTCAATATTTGTAAACCAGTAAGTGCATTTCTCTAAAAGAATTTTTAACAAACAGCACAACACATTGGATTTCACATTGTGTTAATGAACAATTTATTGCCTATAGAACGAAAAGTGCCTTTGTCATTGTTCACTAACAAGATCATCAAAATGTGTAGTCATGTTGTCAGTATGACGATGCAGAATTTCAGGATTTCCTGATATAAACTATGGTTTTGGATCACAGTGACTGTAAATGCACAAAATTTGACTTTCACTTTGACTTTTTAATTTCAGCAGCACAAATTCATTTATTTGATTTACATAATATTTGATTAATATTGATTGCAAGAGACCAGACAGGATTCACACTTTTACTCCACTATACAAGTGTTTGTTTGTTTCCTAGATGTGTTTTCAGAATGTATAATTCTATGGTTTGCTCTGTCTGTATTTACTCTTCAATTGAAGGTTCACAAGATTCACCTTTGACCTGTTTTAGAGAAAACATTTCTTTCAGCTTCTCCCATTAGGGGTCGCCACAGCGAATCATCCGTATTCATGATCCGCAACCCTCCCCATTTATCCGGGCTTGGGACCGGCACTTAGAGTGCACTGGCTTGTGCCTGACCAGGAATCGAACCCGGGCCACGGCGGTGAGAGCGAATCGTTGTATGTATTGTATGTACCTAGGTATCGTTCGAGCGTTACAAAATGGCGTTCGAATCCAGCCAGGTAAATGAAACCTTTGACAGAAGTAATAGATGTAATCACTTGAGAATGCAAGTTTGCCCTCTGTAATATAAATACCTGAAACTATTTACCGCGTTCGTTTCAGTAAATCGAGTCAAAAATGTCAAGCGGACCAGAAAAAGAAAATCTATTCCTCCGTATTTTGACCCGAACACAATCAAAGGGTTAATGAGTCTCTCCCTAAAGCGCAGTTTGGCACTTTTCCAGCATTAACTAGCGCTAAGTGTCCTAGCGATCCCCGAAGCCCTACTCTAACAGCTAGTAAAAATCCTGAGAATGGCAGAATTCCTCAAATTCATCATAGGGAGGCTTTGCGCGTTAATGAGCACTTTGCATCTGCCGGCCTGTGTAATTGCGGGCACCGCGTTTAACGTGGGTCCTCCGGGGATGCGAGGTGCAGCGGAGAATGATCAACAGCTATCTGTGGCTGATAACTATTCTGTTTGACTAGGAACCGGTCCTCATTTTCACTTATGCAGAGTTAATTAGTCTCTACGGCAAAGCTAATAGGATAACTACATGCTGGAGAGAAAAAGATTGAGCGAGAGAGAGAAAAAGAGAGAGAGAGATTTTCCCCGCACCTCCCGTCCTCTCATTTATGACAACCGAGCGTCACGTAGTGAAGAAGACAAAGCTGATTTGGTATGAGTGAGTGCCAGGCCCAATTACTCCTTATTGCTTTCAGAGGACGTGGCGTGGGAGAGCGTAAATGAAATTCGCATGGCTGTTTTTATAAGCCCGGCACACTGAAGGTCACCATGTGTGCGTCGGAATTACATTTTGATTGATTTATTTACTGATAGGGTGTGGGATTTCATTTTCCTTTTCTCGGGGTCAACGGAGATGAGCACAATTTGTCTGTGTGTTCGACAGAATCCAGCGTGCCTCGGGTGCATCTGGATTCCACATCTGTGACGTATTCTTTATGAAAGCACCGATGTGTGGAATGTGTCTTGTTTTTATTTATTTACTTCTCTTTTTTTTTCAAAGCAATTCTGTGCATGTGAGCATTTTGTTTTGTTTTTTAAAGGATTTTTTTTATGAATTTGAATGAACAAATCGAACTGTAATACTGTGGGGGGGGGGAATAAATGTTTGAGTTTGGGGGGTAAAAGTTGTGTAAGTAATGATTTAATTTATTTAAAGAGCTCTTTGTTTTATAGGGAAGTGAGAAAAGTGCTGACTTTAAAAGCACTCAAGTCTGGAAGTGAAAAACAAATGGAAATTTTGAAAACTGTCCTAAAGATTCAAGTGGTATCTTGCACTATATCAAGTCTTTTTTTTTCCCTAATGCTTGTGGTAAAGGTGTGCATAAGGATTGGAATACCATGCAAACCAGTCAAAACATTCTGCAGGAGTTGGTGAGATTGGTGAAATGTTCTGCAGGATATGGCGGGATTGATCAAACATTCTGTGAAAATTTGTGGGATTGGCCCAACCTTCTGCAGGAATTGTGCCGATTGGTCAAACTTGATCTAGAAAGAGGTAGGATTGGTCAAATGTTCTACAAGAATTGGTAGGATTGGTCAAACATTCTGAAAAAATCTGCTGATATTGGTCAAATGTTCTGCAGAAATGGGTTGGATCGGTCAAACTTGATGTAAAAAGAGGTGGGGTTGGTAAATCTTCTGCAAGAACTAAAAAAATTGGCAACTGTTCTACAGGAACTGGGATTGGTCAAACGTTTTACAGGAACTGGTGATATTGGTCAAACTTGAAACTGATAGCAAACATTCTGCATGTACTGTACAGATAGGACTGGTAAAACATTCTAAAAAAAAACTTGTGGGATTGGTCAGAAATTCTGCAGAAGATGGTGGGATTGGTCAAACTCAATGTAGGAAGAAATAAGATTGGCCAAAATTCTGCAAAAAATAGGTGGGTTTATAAAACATTCTGTGAGACTGTGTGGGTTTTGTAAAATTGACAGTAAAATGGGGCTAATTTGAATTGACCAAACATTCTGTGGTACAGGCAGTACAGGTCAAACCTTCTTCAGGAGTAAGTGAGACTGGTTGAACTTTCTGCAGAACAGGCAGGACTGGTCATATTGTCTCTCTGAACTGGCAGGACTGGTCAAGCTGTCAGCAGGATTAGTCAAAACCTTTGGATGGATTGGTCAAAAACCTGGGGTTGGCAGATAAAATATATCAGTATTCCTTCAAGAATGTGTAAAACTAGTTTTTTTTTAATAGTCCTGTGCACACCTACAACAAATACAACAAATGTGCCCCAGATATAATGACAAAATAACAAAAACTGTTGGATATCATGAACATGATATCAGAGCGAAACAATCAGTCCCTTCAAATCAGCTGTTATTAGTCACCTGTTCCAAACTGGACTGTTTGCACATCAACTGGGTAAAAGATGAACATTAAAGGAAACGAAGTGTTAAATACCTTTAGTAAAAGACCTCACTTTATTAAAGACCTAATTTAACAGTCTGTTTCTTGTCACATGCACATTATATCAGTGTTGTACATCTATGATTTAATTACATATATAATAAAAATGTTATTAACTATAATGCAGAATTTGTGGGAGCTTGATTGACAGATTTAAAGCAAAAACTAAAAGAAAAAAGAAAAACACTTGCAGATGGAGAAAGTCAAAAATGGAAATATTCCTATATAGGAATAGGATTCAAGCCTCACTGAAAGATATTATTATATTGCAAATACCACCTATGGTCAAGTATTAACCTCCTGCCAGAGGCAAGAATGTTTAAAGAACCAATAAGTTATTGAGAGGGATTTGTGGTGTATTGTTTTAAAAAGAGAATTTCTTTGTATATTTCAATTATTCTAATATTTTATATGTATTTTGCAGCATTGAAGCAAAGTCACTCTCTGCTTTTTTTTTCCCTTCGTGATCTGAGTATAAAATGATTGAAGTGTAAAATAAAATCGAGTACTCGACACCATTAGTGGAACCCACAATAACTCTGATTCAGGCTCAGCTCTAACGAGAGCTTCATTGAGTCGTCACCCCAGGGCCAGTTAAATGGCTTTTAACTCAGAGCCACGTTTAAGCTACAGCTCAGATCTCTGCATTTGAGAGTGAATCTAAATAATATATTGCATTGTGAGGAAAGCAGGCATGCTAATGTATATCATTTATACTGTTAGATCTTGTGAAGCCCTGGGATTTAAGAAGATTTGATTCTCTCTCTCTCTCTCTCTCTCTCTCTCTCTCTCTCTCTCTCTCTCTCTCTCTCTCTCTCTCTCTGTTCATTCTGCATGGCCTGGGCTCTCCAATTTGTGCTTTTCAAGGACAGGACACAACCCATTCATTCCACATTCAGTGTACACTCACAACAGTTCATTTAGTTCCCATTCACATCATAAACATACAGCAAAACACACACACACACACACACACACACACACACACACACACACACACACACACACACACACACACACAGACTCACGCCAGTGCTGACGGAGAGGGAGCAAAACATCGGCTCTCATGGTGCACTTTTTCACTTGTCACCTCATGATTTAAGAGCAGTGTAAGAGTAAAGCTTGGCCACAGTCTATCACTCTCCACACACATACATACATATACACACACACACACACACACACACACACACACACACACACACACACACACACACACACACACACACACACACACACACACACACACATGCAGTTTTACAAGTAAAGAAAGGTGGTATTTTGAAATAAAAAGCAGCAGCTGATCATTTACCTGGTGTATTAAAATAATTCTTGTATTTTGGACACCAGATTGCATTAAATGGAGTATTATTATTATTATTATTATTATTATTATTATTATTATTATTATTATTATTATTATTATTATTATTATTGATGATGATGATGACGATGATTATATTATTATTAGGAGTAGTAGTAGTAGTAGTAGTAGTAGTAGTAGTAGTATTAAAATACAATTAATTGAAATAAAGTTCAATTTTTAAAAATACATTTATGTTATGTAGTTTGTGCAGTTGACCTTTAAATAAGTTTGTGCAATATTTTTGCAAATAGTTTTTGATGGTTGTTTAAATGGTGCCAAAAAACATTCGGTGACAGTTTTTATTTTTTATTTTTTTCATTATAAAAGATCTGCATGTGCTTTTTTAAACACCTCATACCACATTCAGTCCACATTTGCTGTTATAATCTCCACTCTGGAGGTTATGTTATGTTAAGGAAGATGTTCTACCAGATTTTGGAGTGTGCTTATTGTGGTTTGTGGTAGTTCATTCAGCCACATGGGTGTTAGTAAAGTCAGGTACTGATGTGGGTGAGGTGAGGAGGCCTGGGGATGCAGTCAGAGTTTCAGTTCATCATGTTCAGTAAGGTTCAGGTCAGAGCTCTATAGCAGATCTTCCACTCCAACCCATATAAAGTATATCTTTATGGAGCTGGCTTGATGCACAGGGGCATTACCATGCTGGATCAGGTTTGGATCTCCTAGATCAAGTGACGAGAAAATTTCATGCTACTAAATTAAAATACAACGGTGTGCCTACAACTTTGTGGTAACAGTTTGGGGAGGAACCACCAATACCACCAATGGCTGGAAAAGTCAGATGTCCCAATAATTTGGCAACATAGCGATCAAGGAATACAGTACAAGGAAAAAAATTATAATTTAAATATACCAAGCCAATGTAGATTTGTAAATCTGCTGTACACCGACTGCCAAGTGCAGAAGGGGAAAATAATTCAATAAACATTATTAAATATTAAATCGATTTTTAAGTTTAAATGTGGATGTTTTAGGATGAATGACAGTAATTCCAAGCACGAGGTTAAATCAAATCATTTTTATAAAAAGAAATGTTGCACTGAGGATCTGTTGCCGAGGTCTGATTTGAAGAAGACGATGTAGAGCTGCAGTACAAAGTACACGAATGTGGTTTATGGTTAAGGTTAAGGTTCAGCTAAATCGTCCCCTGTGATGGCCACAGATTTCACATTGTGTTTTGTCGATCTGTTTATCAATGAACTTAATTCCATGATGATGCTTATATGAGTGTGAGATAATCAGTAGGACGGCACTGGCTGGACTTGAGAGGCAGAAATGCAATCACAATTTTGAGCCATATTGAAATGTAGAAAAGTCACTACGCGGCCTGCAGATTTTCCCTGTTTCCTGCCGTAGATTTAAAGTTCATATTTGATGATGGAAAACATCAACAGGGTGTAAATGAATATTTGCTTAAGCAAGAGAGAAAAACAGAACCAAAAGTCTTTTCCTGTTGAAGTAAGAGGACATCATGTACCATCAAACAAACTCGGCTTGCTCACTCGGACATTCCCCCTCGGTGCTGCATTCACATTAATGTTTATTATTTCGGAGGGAGAAACAAACAAACAAACAAAGAAATAAATAAATAAATAAAAGTGCTAGTTATAAATGGGTTTGGGTAGAGGAAAGGGCAATAGTTTGTCCAATAGAAATTAGTGGGCTGAATTATTTTGTAAAATACGTTTACAAATACATTTGACTAAATACAACAACTGAAATAGATAGTGGGTTAAGAAGGGGGGGGTGTCAAAACTTTTGGTGATGACTGTTTATGTTATGATGACTTTTTATCTATTTGTTTTTTGCTTTTTTTATATGCACATTATTATATTTCATAGCACTATTATTCCTATAATTATTGTTATTATTATTACAATGTATAATACCGATGATGATGATGATGATGATGATGATGGTTGTTATTTTTATTATTATTATAATTAATATTATTATTGATGATAATCATAATGATTATGATGATACCTACTGTAGTACTAGTATTAGTAGTGTTGCTTTTAGTAATTAATTAATCCATTGATTTTATAAATGGAATTGATTATAAATGTATTAATTAATATCCTTATTGTTATTTATCTTATTCTTATAACTATTATTATTATTAATATTATTATTATTATTATGATATATGATTGTTATTACTCTTATTATTACTATGATAATATTGATGACGATGATGTAGTAGTAGTATGTCATACTCGTATCATCATCATTATCATCTTCTTCATCTTCATCAGTATTATTATTACTTTTACTATTAATACTAATAATGATGATGTTTAGTAGTAGTATTATATCTTTTTTATTATCATCATCATATTCATCAGTTTTTTAATTATAACATTATTATTGCAAAAAAAATGTTGGTGGTGATGAATATTATTACTCTTACTATTATTATTGCTATAATCATTATTGATGATAATGTAGCTAATGATGATTTGTAGTAGAAGTAGTAATACTATTGCTATTATAATTACCATTATTTCTTTTATCACTAATAATGATGATGATGATGATGATGATGATGATGATGCTTAGTAGTAATATAAGCTTAGTAATATTACTCTCATCATCATCATCATCATCATCATCATCATTATTATATAGATATAGCTCTTATTATTTTCATTATTATTATTATTATTATTATTATTATTATTATCATTGTTGTTGTTGTTGTTGTTGTTGTTGTTGTTGTTACAACATCCGGCTTGTCCTCGTCACTCTTCTGTCTCTTTTTATTCGTATTTGTTCGGAGGAAAAAATGGCACATGTTCAGTTTTTTCCTCACCAAACACATCCTCTAATTGCAGAGAAGGTTGTGGGAGAGATGGGATGCCACACACACCCTCAAACACACACACACACACACACACACACACACACACACACACACACACACACACACACACATACAGAGTTGGGTAGAGGCAGAAAGGCAATTAGACTGATAAATGATCACAAGCAACAAGAGTGCTCTGGACACACACACACACACACACACACACACACACACACACACACACACACACACACAGTAAGGCCACTGTTGTGTGTTTACTCAGTTACATGTTCTATTAGATATCTGATCGATATGATGGGATTATACGTTTCAGGTGTGTGTGTGTG
>NC_139590.1:4170904-4173550 GCF_946808225.1 Silurus aristotelis
CCTTTCATTCTTGCAGATACTCTTCTATCACAAATCACTCCTGTCACTCTTCTCCACCCACTCCACCCTGCCTGCACTCTTTTCTTTACTTCCCTAACACACTCTCCATTACTTTGCACTGTTGACCCCAGGTACCTGAACTCCTCCACCTTCTCCACCTCTTCTCCCTGCAACCGCATCACTCCACTGCCCTCCCTCTCATTCACACACATGTACTCTGTCTTACTCCTACTGACTTTCATTCCCCTTCTCTCCAGCGCATATCTCCACCTCTCCAGGCTCTTCTCAACCTGCTCTCTACTCTCACCACAAATCACAATATCATCTGCAAACATCATAGTCCAGGGAGACTCCTGTCTGACCTCGTCCGTCAACCTGTCCATCACCACTGCAAACAGGAAAGGGCTCAGGGCCGATCCTTGATGCAGTCCAACCTTCACCCTGAACCAGTCTGTCGTACCTACTGCACACTTTACTGCCGTCACACTGTCCTCATACATGTCCTGCACCACCCTCACATACTTCTCTGACACACCTGACTTCCTCATACAATACCACAACTCCTCTCTCGGCACCCTGTCGTACGCTTTCTCTAAATCCACAAATACACAATGCAGCTCCTTCTGTCCTTCTCTATACTTCTCCATCAACATCCTCAAAGCAAATAAGGCATCTGTGGTGCTCTTCCTCGGCATGAAACCATACTGTTGCTCACAGATGGTCACCTCTTCTCTCAGCCTGGCTTCCACTACTCTTTCCCATAACTTCATGGTGTGACTGATCAACTTAATTCCCCTGTAGTTACTGCAGGTCTGCACATCTCCCTTATGCTTAAAGATCGGTACCTGCACACTCCTTCTCCATTCCTCAGGCATCCTCTCCCCTTCCAGAATCCTGTTAAACAATCTGGTTAAAAACTCCACTGCCATCTCTCCTAAACATCTCCACGCTTCTACCGGTATGTCATCTGGTCCAACCGACTTTCCATTCTTCATCCTCTTAATCGCTGCTCTCACTTCCTCCTTACTAATCCTATCTAAATCCTGCTTCACCAACTCCACATCCTCCAACCTTCTCTCTCTCTGATTTTCCTCATTCATCAGCTGCTCAAAATAATCCCTCCATCTTCTCAACACACTCTCCTCACTAGTCAACACATTTCCCTCTCCATCCTTTATTGCTCTAACTTGCAGTACATCCTTCCCAGCTCGGTCCCTCTGCTTGGCCAATCGGTATAAATCCTTTTCTCCTTCCTTAGTGTCCAACCTCTTATACAGTTCCTCATATGCCTTTTCCTTGGCTTTCGCCACATCCCTTTTAACCTGCTGCCGCATCTCCTTGTACTCCTGCCTACTCTTCTCATCACTCTGTCGATCCCACTTCTGTTTTGCCAATCTCTATCCCCTAATGCTCTCCTGCACTTCCTCATTCCACCACCACGTCTCCTTGTCTTGCTTTCTATTTCCAGATGTCACACCAAGTACTTTTCTAGCTGCCTCCCTCATCACTCCTGCAGTAGTTGCCCAATCATACGGCACCTCTTCACCACCACCAAGCCCCTGTCTGACCTCTTCCCTGAACCTCACACTACACTCTTCCTCCTTCAGTTTCCACCATCTTATTCTTCTTTCAAACCTTACTTTCCTCCTCTTCTTCTTCGCCTCCAAAACCATCCTACAGACCACCATCCGATGCTGTCTAGCTACACTGTCCCCCGCCAACACCTTACAGTCTCCAATCTCCTTCAGGTTGCATCTCCTACACAGAAGATAATCCACCTGTGTGCACCTTCCTCCACTCTTATACGTCACCCTATGATCCTCCTTCTTCTTAAAATACGTGTTCACCACTGCCATTTCCATCCTTTTAGCAAAATCTACCACCATCTGCCCTTCCACATTCCTCTCCTTAAAACCATACCTACCCATCACCTCCTCATCACCTCTATTCACTTCACCTACATGCCCATTAAAGTCTGCCCCAATCACCAATCGTTCGTTCCTAGGTACACCATCTACCACTTCATCTAATTCACTCCAGAATCTTTCTTTCTCCTCCATCTCACAGCCAACTTGTGGAGCATAGGCACTGATGACATTTATCATCATCCCTTCAACTTCCACCTTCACGATCATCACCCTATCAGAAACTCTCTTCACCTCCACTACACTCTTACTGTACGCTTCCTTCAGAATTACCCCTACACCATTTCTCTTCTCATCCACACCATGATAAAACAGTTTAAACCCACCTCCAATGTTCCTGGCCTTACTCCCTTTCCACTTGGTCTCCTGAACACACAACACATCTACCTTTCTCCTCTCCATCATATCAGCTATCTCTCTCCCTTTACCCGTCATAGTACCAACATTTAAAGTACCAACCCGAACCTCTACTCTCCTACACTGCTCCTTTCCCTGCCGTCTCTGTAGACGCCTTCCTCCTCTCCTTCTCCTCCTTCGGCCAACAGTAGCCCAATTTCCACCGGTACCCTGTCGGCTAACGATACCTGTGGCGGTCGTTGTTAACCCGGGCCTCGACCGATCCGGTATGAAATTCTCATTTGTGATCCGCATATTTGATTTGGCACATGTTTTACGCTGGATGCCCTTCCTAACGCAACCCTCCCCATTTACCCGGGCTTGG
>NC_139590.1:4173750-4178750 GCF_946808225.1 Silurus aristotelis
TTGGTGATGAGTAAAATCCACCAAGCACCAATCAAAACAAGTTGAAAACAAAGTCAAGTCAAGTCAAGTTTATTTGTATAGCGCTTTTCACAACAGACATTGTCTCAAAGCAGATTTACACAAATCAACAGTTAAGGTGAATGGTGTGAATTTGTCCCTGATGAGCAGCCGTGGCGACTGTGGCAAGGAAAAACTCCCTTAGATGTTATGGGAAGAAACCTTGAGAGGAACCAGACTCAAAAGGGGAACCCATACTCATTTGGGTGACATCAAGAGTTTGATCATAAATCTTTCAACAATACAGAACACTGGAGAGTGAGAACTAAAAAAGTTCTCACTTGAAAACAAGTTGAAAACAAAGCGTGCGCTCGATCCTGATTGGTGGATCGGTGCGTATTTGACCAGTTTTTATTCACTGATTTCGCAAAATGTAGTTGAGTAAAAAGTACAACATTCGACTTTGAAATGTAGTGAAATTAAAGTTAAAGTTTTACTAGATGACAATACTTCAGTAAAATACAGATACGTAAAAAAAGCTACTTCAGTACAATATTAAATTGCTTTTACTTCCTTACTGTCCACCACTGCTATGAAGATATGCTTTCAATGGGTTGGAGTGAAAATCTTCTGCTCCAAACCTTATTGAACACCTTCGAGATGAATTTTTCATGCTGACTGCACTCCAGGCCTCTTCACCTCCCCTATATCAGAACCTGACTTCACTAACACACAGCTGAATGAATCTCCACAAGTACACTCCAAAAAAATCTAGTAAAGAATGTAGGCTATTATAAGAGGATAAATGAAAGCTAATGTGGAACTTCATATCGTATGATTAGGTGTCCACAAACTTTTGCCCATGTAGTGTGTAATTAGTTAGCGTTTTTCTGAGGGGATGTTTCTTTTAACATTTATGGATGGAGTCTGCAGTGTCAGAGCTTAAGAAAGTGTCCTGCCGAAAGCGGATGCACGTGCAGATCTTTAAAATATATGACATATGGTCAGGATCATGGCAGTGTTTCATCTCAAACACTGCACCTTAAAATGTAATGTCACCTGATCTTTGGACCTGGATCTGATTTCTTGTAATCAGCTTGTCTTAACATTTTTAAGTTTTTTTAATGCTACGGTTATGGTTTATGTTTTTGTGTTTAACTGCACATGCTTCCATTTCCTGACACACATCTCAAATTATCTCGAATGATCAAATCTCAAATTACACAATTTACACAGTGACACTAATTAAGTAAAACAGGAAACAGGTACACTACATTGCCAAAAGTATTGGGTCACCTGGTCATAAGCAGTGTTGGGCAGTAATGTGTTACTGTAACGCAGTTACTTTTGACAGTAACTAATACTGTAATGCGTTACTTTTAAATTAAAGTAACTCTCACCGTTACCGTATGGTGCGGTGTCTGTTACTTTTTTAAATGAATGAATTTGAAGTGTAGCCTACAGTCTGACCTGTTTACAGCGGAGACGCATTGTAGGATTGGTGGATGAACCACTGTAAACATGAAGAAGACGCACTGTGGGCGTGTCTCCGTTTATTCATTTCTGTGCGGCAGTAATGGCGAGTCAAGGCGAGAGCAACACGAGTTTCTCAAAGTGAAAATATGCTTATTATTTCACTTTAGTTGAGCATAAAAACCTTTTAGTCAAATGTAAGCTGTGTCTTTCTGGTTCGAAGCTCATATCTACTGTGATAAACAGTACCTCCAATCTGTCGAAGCTCCTCCAGAAACTCCACGCCTCGAAGTGAGTCAAGCACCTCCAGCCAAACAACAGAGATTAGATTTTAACCGGACTGTTAGCCAGGGACAGATCAACAAAGCTATTGCACATTTCATATTTGTAAAGTATGCAATGTTATACACACTACATGGACAAATAAATGAAGACACCTGGCTTTTCCAGCCTTGTGTGGATCCTCCCCAAACTGTTACCAGGTTTTAATGCATATCATTTATGGTTGTCAATAATAGCAGTTTTTTGGTTTCTCCAAATTGATTTTGAATAATTCAGATTGCTTCCATTTATTTATTTCAAAATGTTTTGTGTTCTGTTCTACATTGTTTTTATACTTAAGCTGTGAAATGAAAAGTTTTAAGAGCTCAACACAACAGCAGAAGCCACTTTCGTTTTTAATTCTGAATATATTATTCAGCTTGTTTTGTTCTTTATTTCAGAAATGCTTGTGATATATTCAGTTTGTGCTGCTCTGACTTCAATAAAATAGTGTTTATTTGCTCTTATAATTCCCTCCACTCTTTCAAGAAGATGTTCCTCTAGATTTTCGGGTGTGCTTGTGGATATTTCTGTTCATCAATCACAAGGGTGTTAATACAGTCAGGTATTGATGTACTGTAGTGTGAGGATGTCTGGGGTGCAGTCAGTGTTCCAATTTATCCTAAAGGTGTTCAGTAGGGATGAGATCAAGGCTCTATAGCAGGCCACTTAAGATCTTCCTCTCCAAACCATTTAAAGCATATCTTCATGGAGCTCACTTTGTAAACAGGAGCATCGCCATGCTGGAACAGGTTTGGGGTTTCCAAGTTCAAGGGAACACAAAATGCGATTATTCTGCATCCAAAGATGTTCTATATAATTGTGAGCCTCCAGCGTTGTGGTAACAGTTTGGAGAAGAACCACATATGCCAGGAAAGGTCAGGTGCCTGCAAACTTTTGGCAATATAGTGTAGCAGGTGATGTGGAACATAGAGGTCCACTGGCTCATGGGAAATGTGGTTCATCTGAATAATCCTGGTATGTAAAAGTCTTTTTACTTCCTGTAACACACTGTACCTCTTACATTTACCCATTCTCTCCAACCATACAGTTAATACTATCTATCTATCTATCTATCTATCTATCTATCTATCTATCTATCTATCTATCTATCTATCTATCCATCCATCTATCCATCTATCCATCCATCCATCCATCTATCCATGTGGACATCTGGCTGGAGGTTATTATGTGCTGCTTTTTGAACATTCCCCATTTAGTCCCCATTTGCACTTATAATTCCGTTCCCTCTTCTGGGAAGATGTTACACTAGATTTTGGAGTGTGCTTGTGTAAATTTGTGGATATTCATTATGCCACAAGGGTGTTAGTAAAGTCACGTACTGACCTAGTTGAACTGAGGAGGCCTGGGGTGCAGTCAGCATAAAAAATTTAACCCAAAGATGTTCATTAGGGTTAAGGAGGTCAGAGATCAATAGCAGGAGACCTTCCACTTCAAACAATGTAAAGCAGACCCACATAGAGCTGGCTTTGTGCACAGGTAATGTTAGAGGAGCCTTTTTACTTGTCACTTGTGCATTCACATATCCCAGCAATGTTAGCATATACCAACGGCTCCATGATACAGCACACCTGAAGTACAGAGGATTAAGAGCCCAAGAGTGGCAGCTTGGCGATACTGTGGCTTGAACCCCCAACCTTCTGATCAGTAACCAAAGGCCTTAACCAATGAGCTACCACTGCTCAGTATATTAGCTTATATAAGTGAAGGGACAATTTATTTGCTAGCGCATCCAACGACATTCTGTACGGTTGTGTGTCACTAACTTTGTGGTAACAGTTTTAGGAAGAACCACATACGTCTGGAAAAGTTAGTTGTCGCAATACTTTTTGTCTATACAGCATACAAGAAATACAGTACATGAAAAACTAATAATTGAATCATTTACAGACACTAAGCCACTGTAGGTTTGTAAATCTGGCGTACACCGAAACTCAAAAGTTTTTGAACGCCCCGACTTTCTTTAATACACTTTAATCGCTGTTATTATTTAATGACAATTACAATATTATTAATCACAGACCAAACGCTGAGCAGCAATCAAATAAGGAGCGTTAAATCTGTGAGAAACTCATTAACCGCTTGCTTTCGGGTCCTAACGGGATTCTAAATGAGCAGTTTATTAAAGGAAAGAACGCTCAGAAAGTAAACACGTTACTCCTGTTGGTACAAGACACGGAGTTACAGACGCATAGTACCTTTAGGCAATGCTTTAAAGCGTCAGTGTGCAGTTTAAAGCGTCTGAAGTAACTTATTAGAGTGATAAAGATCTTCTGGATTGGGGAAAAATACACTCTTTGCATTTGATGAACTTAAGGGTGATGATGTCGCCTTGTATATGTAAATTAATATCAATAAAAGTTTAATCATCTTTATTGCCAAGTACACTATATTGGCAAAAGTGGACACCTGGTCATGTGTGGTATGTGCTTTTTGAGCATCACATTCCACATTTAGTTCCAATTTGCTCTTATAATTCCCTCCATTCTTCTGGGAAGATGTTCCACTAGATTTTGGAGTGTGGTTGTGGTGATTTGTGCTCATTTAGTGACAATGATGTTAGTAAAGTCAGGTACTGATGTAGGTTTAGTGAGGAGGCCTGAGGTGCGGTCAGTGTTCCAATTCATCCTAAATGTGTTTAGTAGGGTTGAGGTCAGAGCTTTAAGGCAGGCTGTTTAAACTCTTCCACTCCAACCCATGTGAATCCTTATGAAGCTAGCTTTGTACACAGGGGCATTGTCATGCTGGAACAGGTAGTGCATACAAAGACATCATATATGATTGTGTGCCTTCAACTTTGTGGTAACAGTTTGGGGAAGAAACATATATTATATATATATATATATATATATAATTTTTAATCGCATGAGTTAACTCACTAACTTGGCTGTTCTAAATGTTCTACCTTAAATCAATACTAATAAATAATTAGTATAAAAAATGTATAATAATTGATATAAGTTTTTAATACTCTAATCAGCATTGACAAATATGTATGTTTATTATTAGAAACCATACTCAACATGAAGCATGAAGACAAAACATTCCTGGAAATATTTTAAAGTAATTATGGAGTTTTTAATTTACGTAAATCATCAGGACACCAAACGGAACATTTGCTATTTTTCCACACGGACGGTTAATGAAGTGATACCGGAGATATCTCTTTCAAATTAATTTATTTTCGG
>NC_139590.1:4183750-4226750 GCF_946808225.1 Silurus aristotelis
AAACCATTTGAAACTATAACTAGACGTAAAACTTATAGGCAACCCCATAATGTCGCTAATACAATGCAGATTTGATCATTCAACATTATTACTGTATTTTTTCAATGCACTTATACATTTAATTGATGCTACTGAAAAGAAAAAGAAAGAAATTTAAGTCTGTCTCAGTCCAAATTTTTGTGCACACCAATAGTCACCTTCTCATCATGAATGCAATACGCGCCCCCTAGCGTTTTGTAAAGGAAAATCACATACAAACAAAAATGGTTCCTGCAATGTTCATTTATTTTATTATATTTTCTTTTTTGCAGACCAGTGTAAAACTGCATGAATTGAGAGACGAATTTTTTTTTTTCATAGTATTTTTACAGAAACTTAAGTACGGTGTCCTTGGAGCTAATCTGTATTAATCATAACCTTTTTATGACCTGCCATGCAAATCATACATGAATCACGTTCTAAAAAGTTACAAATATCCAAGGTCACCCTACAAAATAACTGGGTTGATCTTACATCTTTGGTAGTGAAAAAAAAAGCTCTAGCTCCTTAACTATAGAGGTTATTAACCATATTATAACCAAAGTACAGGGCTTCTGATCCTCCATCTTTACATTTGGGCTCCAACTCGAATTTATTCGAGTTTAAAAATCACCCTCATAATATGGTCCCATTACCGAAAATACAACGCCTTATTACTCTCACACACCTGGCTTGGCTAATGACGTGCTTGCTAGTTAGATTATGAGGATTAGCTCAGAATGTGCTAAACAGAATGTCTCTTGCGGGAAAAGTCATCATGAACACATGGAAAACATCTAAGACAAATGCTTATATGTGGAATAATGTGAATTTGGCAGTAAAATTTGATAAGCATAACTTGAGAAAAGTTGATAATTAGACTATCTATTAAAATAATTATCAAATGGAGACGGATGATCCGCTGCGTCAACCCCCTAACATGAGCAGTTGAAAGAAGAAGAATATAAAAAAAATTATCAATAGAGTCACTTATCAATAAATGTTATTGTTTTACACCACAGCTAACAAACAGAACTTTACCGAACAGCTGCCATTTTGGTGGTTACACTGGCAGCCATTTTGGCTGTTACATTACTTGCTATTTTGGCGGTCACACTGGTCGCCATATGGGATGTTACATTGACCATTATTTTGGCTGTCACATTGGCCACTATTTTGGATGTTACATTGGCCTCTATTTTAGCTGTTACACTGGCCGCCATTTTGCTTGTTACACTGGCTGCCATTTTGGTTGTTACATTGGTCAACATTTTGGCAGTTACATTGGCTACTAATTTGCCTGTTACATTATTCACTATTTTGACTGTTAGATTGGCCTCAATTTCAGCTGTTACACTGGATGCTATTTTAACTGTTACATTGACCACCATTTTGGTTGTTACACTGGTCACCATTTTGGCTGTTACATTGGCTGCTATTTTGGCCGTTACATTGGCCGCCATTTTGGCTGTTGTACTGGCTGCTATTTTCGTTGATACATTGGCTGCCATTTTGGTTCTTATATTCGTAGCCATTTGGCTTTTTACATTGAATGCTATTTTTGCTGAACTGATGTTGACTGCTTTGTGTTGTTTAAACAACAATTGCAGCATTACTTTCCTGAAATTTCCATTGTTTTCCAAAAAGTCATCATTCTCCTGAGAAACAGAATTGTTTTTGCACCTTTACAGACAGCAAAACATCAGGGATCTTGACATCCTGTTGATGCAGGATGTCAAGAATCTATTATTTTCCCTCTTGGTTGAACATAATACAACAAACAATCCAATAAAAAATCTAGCTTCTCATGAACAGAGACTACATCTTTTTTAATCAGCAGAAATGTAAAGACTCGTTTATTTCTCTATGTTTCATGCTTCTGTCCACACTGAGGCGCTGTTCATGTCCAGCAAAAAATGTAAACATTCTCACAATAGTATTTTCAGAAAAAAAAATAAAAAATATTCAAATTTCTGGTTTATTAGTGTGTTAATTGCCACTTTGTACAACCTTTAGATTGCATTGTTTTTTTAAAAAGGATTATACGTACACAATCACCTAATGTTTGCTGTACATATATACAGATCGATTGATCTATCTATCTATCTATCTATCTATCTATCTATCTATCTATCTATCTATCTATCTATCTATCTATCTCTCTCTCTCTCTTTTTCTCATTCTCTCTCTCTCTCTATCTCTCTCTCTCTCTGTTGGTTCAGGATTCATTTTACTCAGAATGAGTCTCTAACCTTCTCTGCTCCAAAACAACCTCGAACACACATTATATTACGGGAGTGCAGTCTGCTAACAACTCTCATGTTCCCCATCTTACACAAGTTCTTCTGTCACAAAAATGGCACATTTGGACCCATCTGTACACAGAACTTTCTTCCAGTCATTCACTGTCCAATTCTTGTGCTTTTCCTTTTACAGAGTTTGTTAGATTGAAACAAAATAAACATACATGTGTCTCAAAAACCAGAAATGTATATATTTATCATACATTACATCAGGGGTCTCCAATCTTTTCCAGAAAGGGCCAGTGTGGGTGCAGGTTTTCATTCCAACCAATTAATGGTCACACCTGATAGTCATTGAAAATGAAGATCATTAGATTTGAACAGGTAGAATTTGGTGTGGACTTGCTTGGTTGGAATAAAAACCTGCACCCACACTGGCCCTTTCTGGAAAAGATTGGAGACCCCTGCATTACATTATCTTCTTCTTCTTCTTCTTCTTCTTCTTTCAGCTTCTCCTATTAGGGGTCACCACAGCGGATCATCCGTCTCCATACCCCCCTGTCCTCTACATCTGCCTCTTTCAAACCAACTACCTGCATGTCTTCCTTCACCACATCCATAAACCTCCTCCATGGTCTTCCTCTTTTCCTCCTTCCTGGTGGCTCGATCATCAGCATTCTCCTACTAATATACTCCTTGTCCCTCCTCTACATGTCCAAACCATCTCAATCACGCCTCCCTTACCTTGTCTCCAAAACTTCCTACATGCGCTGTCCCTCTAATGGGTCACTCCCAATGAAAACCTCAACATCTTCAGCTCTGCTACCTCCAGCTCCACCTCCTGTCTTTTACTCAATGCCACTGTCATCCTCCAATGTTCCTGGTCTTACTGCCTTTCCACTTGGTCTCCTGAACACACAGCATATCTACCTTTCTCCTCTCCATCATATCAGCTACTTCTCTCCCTTTACCCGTCATAGTACCAACATTGAATGTACCAACCTGAACCACCACTCTCCTCCACTTCTCCTTTTCCTGTCGCCTCTGTAGACGTCTTCCTCCTCTCCTTCTCCTCCTTCGGCCAACAGTAGCCCAATTTCCACCGGTACCCTGTTGGCTAACGATACCTGTGGGGATTGTTGTTAACCCAAGCCTCGACCGATCCGGTATGAAATTCTGATTCATGATCCACATATTCGATTTGTCACATGTTTTTACGCTGGATGCCCTTCCTAACGCAACCCTCCCCATTTACCCGGGCTTGGGACCGGCACTGAGTGCACTGGCTTGTGCAACCATAATGGCTGGGTTAATGTATATAATATGATATGATATGATATGATATGTTATTTTGTTTATTAAAGTTCAGGATGGAATACAGGAATGGAAATGGTACAAACAAAGCAGTAAAAAAATGCTATTTCATTTGAGCATAGTTAATTCATAAACCCTGGTGGATGAAACTGAAATTGAAGGGGGTCAAATAAATACACTGTTGGAATAGATGATCAAAAGCTCTTCTTGCTAATCCATGTTTTAATACTCGTTCATGTATTAATAATGAGAAATGGGAATAACCTGGCAAATTGGGATTTCTTTTAGAATTTGTGTGAGAGAAAGAAGAATATTAAAAAGTATGAAAACATTAAATCCCCGAATATTTGCTGGCTCCAATATTTATGTTTTTGATTGTATTTAATTCGTGTCTTTTTCTTTTCAGCGCCTCAGAGAAGTAACAGGAACTCAGGCTGGACAAACTTGGAAATAAACAAAGGTGCTCAGACTATATTTACGCTGCTCCCGTTCTCAGCCATATGGGAGTCCAAATTTCAGGATTAAACAAAGCAAACTCTGAGGCGGGCCATGCATTTTACCCCTAGGCCTTTAGTGATGTCTAACCTGAATCAATCCACCTCTTACTACTATCATTATGACACCACGGTTATGGAAACCTTCAATATTATAGAGAAACGCAGTATAACAGAGCTCTAAAGCAATTACTAAAGCAAAAAACTCAATGAACACAATTTAACACTTCTCCTTTCACTGCAGCCACAGCTGCACCTCCCGTATACATTTTCCTAGCTGTTTTTTTTTTTTTTTCAGAGTAGTGGTACAAGTATTTCTTTCTGACTTTGTGATCTAGTTCATCCCAGAGCATTTAATAAGATTTTGGTGTGGTGACTGGGCAGGCCATTTTGTGATAGATCAAAGATGACGTTTGCTCTCTAAATAAAGCTTGGGCGTAAGCTTGGGCTCATTGTCTTGTTGTGTGTTGAAGTTGGTATCAATAAACCGCAGTCCAGACAGAATTGCATGGTGTTAATATATGGAATGGTTGCCATGTTGGTTCCTTTCACCCAGAATAAGTCTCTAACCTTTCCTGCTCCAATACAACCCCAAACCATTAAGCTTCCACCTCCATGTTTGACTGTGTGTTCTGAATGTTCTCTCCTGTTCTCCATCTTACAGAAGTTCTTCTGTTAGAGCCAAAAAAATGTCCAATTTGTCCACCTTTGTCCAACTCACTTCTAGTCATTCACTGAAAAACAAAATAAAGATTCATGTGTCTCAAAAACCAAGGTGTTTCCAAACTTTTCACAGGCCCTGTATATCGATTGTAAAATTGCTGGAAATGATAATTTCAAATTTGTTTTATAATTCTTTCATTATTAAGGATTACTGTATGTAAGACATATACGCTGCTATAACATAGCCGCTATCCAAGACTTTAACATGTCCACTGTTAACTTCTTTTCATTATAGCTTGTGATGTGTTATTGCTGTGTGTTACCACTGTGTGGCAGTGTCCTTGCATAAATAGACTGTAAAGACCTCCTGAACAGTGGCTGTAAGCAGAGTATAGAGAAAGTACAAACAAGTCGGGCAAAGCATAAAAGCAGTTCAGGCCAGACTGTCCTGGTCCACATTGTTGCATTTACAATCTTTTTTTTTTTCCTGAAGCTCAGCCCGTATGAAGGGAAAAAGTTACAGCCATGTTTGGAGATCAGCCAGTCAGGCACACTAAGCAGTGTGGAGCATCTGGAGAGCTCTGATTGGCTCCTCAGTTCAACATGCGAGGTGTGTGCTGTCCCATGGGCCTTGTGAAAATGACGCAGGATTAGAGGAGGTCAGCGAGGGAGGGTGGAGCCAAGCGTATGAGCCGATGTGAGCCGAGGGAGGAGAGGGTGAGCATGAGAGAACAGGAAAGGAGGGTGATCACCCTTACCCTGTCTTTCCCACTACATTCTGCCAGACACAGACAGAACTGTGACGCTGCCCAGAAGTGTCCAGATGTGTTTGTGTGTGTCATCGATGTGGATTTTTTGCCCTCAATTATGCATAAAGTTTCACTTAATCCTAACACGGTGTTGGGTAACTCATTTAAAAAGTGGTTCTCAGTGAAATATTCATCTGTTAAAAATTTTTTAATGAATCATATTACAAATGGAACCCAGGAGTTATAATACCCTCCACTCTTCTGGAAAGATGTTCCACTACATTTTGTGGAGATTTGTGCTCATTCAGATAAAGGAGTAAACGTGAGGAGGTGTGGGGTGCAGTCAGTGTGAAAAAAATCATCTGAAAGATGTTCAATAGGGTTGAGGGTCAGAGCTCGTTAGATTTTCCACTCCAACCCATGTAAAGCAGATCTTCATGGATCTGGGTTTGTGCACAGGAGAATTGTCATGTTGTAACAGTTTTGGATCTGCTAGTTCGAGTGGAGGGAAAATTTCATGCTAGCACATCCAAAAACATTGTATACAATTGTGTGCCTCCAACTTAATGGTAACATACAGTAGTTCTCATGGTTTGGGAAAGAAGACTAGTGTCCCAATACTTTTGTCTATATAGTGTAGACCTTTTTTTGGAAGCACAATACTAAAATCCCAATCATGTCTACGTATGAAAACTTCTCATTAAAAGTTACTAACATTCTAGCAGACCAAAGAACAAAAAATTTTTGTAATATATTTTGGCTTAAATAGAAACAAGAAAAAAAACATTAAAAAAAAACATTAAAATGCTTACAGATCCTCTGTGGTACGCACAGGTCACTAGCAGTTAACAAGCTAACTAGGTAACTAGCATAGCACATCCAAAGTCATCGTAAACAATGGTTTGTCTCCAACTATGTGCTAAGAGATTGGGGAAGAACCACAATAGGGCTAAAAAAATAAAATAAATAAATAAAAAAAGGCATGTGTCCCAATACTTTTGACCATACAGTGTATGTATATGGTGGGTTGAGGTCTTCCAGTGCTGGGCTTTGTGACATGTTGTAATATAAACCTTAATAAATTAGGTGACGCAGTGAAGCTTTTATACATTAAGCCCCAATAATCTGAAACATTTTTCTTTTTTTTTATTCATGCAATAAGAAAAATTATATGGACACAAGTAAGCGTTTGATTTATATATTTCATAATTTATTATTATTATTATTATTATTATCATTAACACTGTAGCCTAGTTTGTGACTTTTAGATCGATCCTAATGAATGAACATTTACATTTACATCATCTTTGGCTTTCCAGTATGTTTTGATTTGTCAATTATTTACTGTAGCTGACAGCAAATGTTTGTTTGTCTGTTTGTTTTTCCCCATGATGCTTTAAAACTTTTCAGGAAGGAAGCGGCCGCTTTCATGTTTCCAAAATCTCACGGGCTGTTAATTAGCAGGAATTACAAGGAATCAAAATTGCTATCATACGACTGTCATCATGTTCTGGTTTCTCTCAAGAGACACTGAAATCATCTTCTGAAATCATCTTCTGTGAAGAAAAAAATAATATAGAATCGTATTTAAAAGACACTGTTTAATTGGATGTCTAAGTGCTTCTAGAGGAACAGTATAAAATGATTCACAGATTCATACCACAGGACAGAGCAGCTCAACAACACCACCAGACTCAAAAATACACACTTTCGTAGTCATTCGACGACGACAACAACTAAATGTGCAAAGTATACAAAGACGTTTCCTGTTACATTACAAAAACGGTAAAACAATATACGCATAAACAACCATTCTTGCATTTTTTTTTTTATTGCAGTCGAAAACTGTCATTTAAGACATTTTCATTAGATTCACACAGCCTTCATTCCAGCTGCTTTTCCATTTACGAGTGCTCCCACGCTACCTCTCTGACCTTTAACCCCTCACCTCTACAGCGCTAAATCACTCAGGATGTTACACCGAAGGTCCAAAATCTCTTATGAAATGAGATAACCTGGGCACAGGGATGAGTAGAGTAGTCGAGGGTATATCCTCTGGCTCGATAACCTGGCAAGGGGCAGTTGTGGGATCTGTGGTTGAACTAAAACCAATAAAACTTTAAAACCTTTAAACATTCAAATAGCTGCTGAAAGACAGAACATTGCATTGTCATAAAATATATACATACATTGATACATTGAGCTGTTCGATTCCTCCTTCAAAGAAATTCCACCCATTTTGTTCTATATATTTGCGTCACATGGATTTGGCACTGAAACACAATTGATAGGATTCATGGGGTTTTTTTTTTCTCTTTCGTTGTTTTGCCATTTTGCTTCTAATCCTATGACAATGAATTAGAATCCAATCCAAGCATAAAGAGTCAGTGATTGAGAAAGTCTGGATTTGACTGGATGAATGGATAAATCTACAGTCTGAGCTAGAAAGAAATCAGCCCCAGTCTGACATTTGCAACATTTGGCACATGTCCTTATCCAGAGCAGCTTAAAATGATCTTACTTACACAACTAATTAGTAAGGGCCTTAATCAAGGGCCCAGCAGTGGCAGCTTGGTGGTGCTGGGATATGAACTTATGACCTTCCCAATCAATAGTCTGACGCTTTCTAGAGCTCACTTCTTTTGCACATTTATTGCAAGTGTTTAATAACTAAATGTCAACGCTTTTTTTTTTTTTCCCTGAGATTTGCAGGGTTTTCAAATGAATCCAAACAAACAACAGCTCTTTCTTTTACTGTCTAATCCAAAGCCATGCACATTAAGAATAATAGAGAAAAGCTAAAGCAGAGGTTTCTGAACTGATCGGAAACATGTTTACATTCGTCTAGCTACCGGAATCTGAGGAAACCTCGAACATTACGTTTATCGCGACCTCCAATTCGCCAAGTCTCTTGAATTCGATCAAACATTCTCAGTGTGTATTTATTTGTGTAGAGGAAGTATTGATCGAACTATTTCAACTGCACGTTCTTATTTTTCTTTTTTTTTCCATCTTGTAATCAGTAATAGATGATTATTACAGTCTAAATATAAAAGAAATAATGGGTGAAATTCTCTTTTCGTCGTCCTATTTAAACAAAAGAAAAGAAGAAGAAGAAAAAAAAAATAATAAACAGTCATTGCTTATGACTTGGGTCATAAAATCAAAAAGGAAAAAAAAAAAAAGGAAAAAATACAAACGCGATTCGGCCGAGCCAGCAAATTGGCCTTTGTCACTCGACTGACACTCATATATAAAATATGAACTACAAAGATAACAAAAAAGACTTACAGTACATGGAGTAAGGCTTCAGTGGCTTATAATGGTGTTAATAAGAGATGTGGACCAGCACTCAACATTATAATGTTAATTCCATCATGGTCAGGATTTCAGAATATAACGAAGTAACATAACGTGTAAAAAAAAAAAAAAAAAAAAAAACGATGTTAGAAGTATGAGGGTTTTTTTAAATGGATTGTCAGAACATGTGAGATCCTAATATACACTATATAGACAGATGTTTGTGGACACCAAACTATAAAATATGAACATCCCATTCCACATTTAGTCTCCACTATAGCACAAAATCAGAAGATCTTCCACTCCAACCTATGATAAGTATATCTACTGTACATGGAGCTGGATTTGTGCACAGAGCATTGTCATAGTGGAACAGGGCAGGGGCTCCTACATGGTGAAGTGAAGGAGAAAATGTAATGCTCCAGCTTTCAAAGACGTCCTACACAAGTGTGTGCCTTCAACTTTGTGGTAACAGTTTGGTGAAAAACTGCATATGACATATGGTAAAAGTCAGGTGTCCCAATATAATGTCTATATAGTGTATGTTATAACACAGTTTAGCTTCATTGGATGGGTTTCCAGGCAACAAAAATCATTAGTGGTGGTCCGACCCAAGAATTTATCTTACCCAATGAGGTTATTCGATTTATCTTACACTTTTGTCTAAGCAAAAGCCAATACCCAGCTACCATAAATTGAAAGGTTGACATGTATAAAGCCATCTTGTGAATATGATTTCTGTTCCCAGGAACCTAACCACCATTAATTCAAATCCAGAGACAATTTTCTCATGGATTTTTGCACGTTGACATTTTGTCTCACAATATTTTGGAATTCTTGAAGCAGGTGCATGGAAACATTTTTCGATGCACAGAAAGATCTTCATGTATAAAAGCAGAAGACATTAGTGCCAGTTTTTTTTTTTCCAGGAAGAAGGCAGATGGACCTAATCTGTTAAGACAGGGCCAAGCTTTATGACCTCCTGTCTCCGTTCTTGGTCTTTAGCACGACGAGCACCACCATGGCTGGGATAAGACATATAGGGGTCATGACGAGGGCGAAGATGATGTTAGGGGGTGGATCCCTGAGGTTCTCGATGGGACAATTCTGGAAAAAGGAGGAATGAATTTCCACAAACATCTCCTCCACCAGTCTGTTGGGCCAGTAGAGCTTCAGGCACTCTGCGACGTCCTCCGAACACACTGAGAACCTGTTATAGGGGCTGCAAGAGAGATGAAAAGAGAAAAGTAAGAGTGTACATTTCAGAACCTTATCAAATATTTGAAGATTAGGAGTGGATATGAAGTGCGGCTGAAGTCTTGTGACATTACAAAAACCAACAGCCAATCACAGGCTACATCCAAAACAGTAAAATATTGTTGTATTGTAGTTATTGGCATTGTTGGTGCTGGTGGTGGTGGTGTTAGTGGTGATGTTAGTGGTGGTGATTGTGTTGTTGCTGGTGGTATTGCTAATGGTGGTGGTTGTGTTGTTGTTGGTGTTGTTTTTGAGGTGATATTGTTAAGGGTGGTGATGGTGTTGTTACTGGTTAAATTGGTTGTGGGGTTGTTTGTGGTGTTTGTGGTGTTGGTGCCGGTTATGTTAATGGTGGTGATGGTTTTGCTGGTGTTGGCAGTGTTGGTGTTGTTGGTGCTGGTAATGTTAATAGTGGTGGTGTTGCTGGGGTTGTTATTGGTGTTGTTTTTGGTGGTGATATTGTTAAGGGTGGATGACAGAGGTGTAAATTAGCCTTGTTCGTTGTTGCAAAAATGATTCATTATATAACATACATTTATGTGTTTATATATTTTTTGCATTCGACATTTTAATAACATTCATTCAATAACCATTAGTTACTGCTAAGTAGAAAAACCCATTCAGGGTTTCCTAAGAGTAAAAAAAATGTCCATGTGTTTCATCACTTTCAGACTTTATCTCTCTCTTGAGCAGTTTTAACACATGATGCAATGAATCACAGGAACCCCACTAACCTTTTCACTCTTTCCCACATGCAGTACTCGGTGGCGTTGATGGTCTCCATCTCGATCTGGAAATTTGATCTGCAGATTTGCAGAATTTGAGAGTAGCACTTGACCTTGGGTAGTTGAAACTCCTCACACAGAGAGTAGTATTCTTCACATGGGCTTACTTCATTCCCGTACACAAAGACTAAAAAACGCAATTCATTAGAACAGTTTCGTTGACTGTAAAAAAAAAAACAACACACCAATAATAAAAGAACTCTTGAAACAATCAGCGATATAGATATACTAACTATTGAAAATGTGTAGTGTGTGTTTCTATTAGCTATGAGCTCTGGAGAAGACAGAACAAGATAGATGAAGCAGAGGAGACCTCGTTCATACACCAACAGCTTTAAACTTCAGGCTGACAAAATGGATACTCGTGGATGCACCAGAAATGTTGGATGTTTACCAGAAATAAAGTCGCAATTGCGAAGAAATCATAAAACTTTTTTATGTGGCGGAAAAACGGGCTTTTAAGGATTTTTTTAGTAATCTGAAATGTATTTTTATATATTTCATTTATAATTGTTTTATTTATATATTTGTATTTTTAGAAGTAATATGGTAATTCGTTTTCACAGATATTTCTGGCAATAAAATTACTTTTTTTTAAAAAAGGAAACAGGTTAGTTGTTCATTTTAAGAGACCCGTCTTATTTTTCTTTTGTTTATTTAGTATTGCTCTTTAATAAAGTAATCAAAATAAGTATCCGATTACTCGATTAATCGTTGGACTAATCGGCAGAATACTCGATTACTAAAATAATCAATAGCTACATACATACATACATACATACACATATATATATATATATATATATATATATATATATATATATATATATATATATATATATATATATATATATATATATATATATACACACACACATACACACTTCAGGCAACAATACAGGATGTAACACATAGTGAAAACTTACATGCTGTTCTCTCTTCAACGCTGACACCTAAGAAAAGAAGAAACGTCATGAGTGTGAGGGCAAATATTTAAACCAGGAGGTCAAATTCTGGTCAAAAAATGTAGTTTACACTACACATTAATACAGATCAAGTAGGATTGAGCCTTCTGTTCACACTCAGATGCATTGGAGCATTTTTAAAAACCCACTGGACCGAGAAAATATATGGAGATAATTGAAAGTGATTACGTATTTTTTGATTAATTACATATTTTTGATTCGATTGCATTTTTAAGGAGATGGATTTTAAACAAAATCAATCCATGGCTGATGGCTTTAACGCACAATTTGGTCAAAAATGAAAAACACTTCCTCGATAGTTTCTCCTTCAACTGAAATGTAGCTTATGGACTGAGATATCCGAGTGGAAGAAATCCAGTTAATCTGTCTACAATCAAAGTAAAAAAAACATCTTGGGTGTTTTTAAAAGCACACAATGAACAAGGGCTACATGACTATTACATTTGTAAAAATTTTTCCAGCTTAGGAAACTCACTGATGATGCTCAACAGTGTCAATGACAATTTCTGGATGTCATACAATTTCATAAGAAAATTTCTTTGACTGACCAAATAAATGCAACACAGGCATTGTAACAGGCATTCTTTTACTTTTTATCGTAAACTACAATAGAAAACGTATGATTTACGGTCATTTCCTCAAATCAAACATTCTGAATGCATGTACATACTGTATATATACATTCTACATTTTAGAATGTTCTTTTGGAGATTTGGGGGTGTTAGTAAAGTCAGATACTGATGTAGGTGAGGTGAAGAGGACTGGAGGTTCAGAGCTCTATTGCAAAAGATCTTCCACTACAAACCATATAAAGCGTATGTTCATGGACCTTGAACAGGGGGCCCCGGAACAGGTTTGGGTCTCCTTGTTCAAGTCAGGCAAAAATTTCAAAAGACACCATATACAACTGTAGGCTTCAAATATGTGCCACTTGTTTGGGGGGAAAAAGCATGTACGCCTGACAGAAAATCAGGTGTCTAATCCTTTTGTCAATATAGCGTATTTATTACATCAATGTAATATAAAATGGTTTATCAGGATTTCTGGGACAAATGCAAATGTAGTTATCGTGACAGGCCTCGCTCCAGTGCTAAACCCAAAAAACAGCAACTTCAGACACCAAAAAACATGTCTTGGCTGACTCAGTCCAGCTGGCGCAAACGGAAACTTGAGGAAATGCTGCTCATTTAAAGTAAATGGCATGAGAACCTGGCATCCATTATACGTTGTTCTTAAAACAACTGACTGTGCTTTTTTTTTTTTTTCCCATGGTCGAAAAACACTTTGGTCCCACAACTCCATGATGTGTGTTTTTTTCTGCTTGAGCACACCTTACACATCATTAAAGTCTTGTTAATGAGACACTGAGTTCAACGGGGGTTTAAAATTAACTACACACCTTTTTTTTTTTTCTTCAGAATTAAAGGTAAACACATTCGAAAAAGGATTGTTCAGCAACCCGCCCTCATTACATTCATATTTACCATTTAACAATGTAGTCGAAGGTGCGTTAGAAACATTTAAAACTAAAAGTTAAGTGCGTTTGCCTACTTTAAATGATTTTTCACCCTCGGGTTTTAAAAAGCTCCGCCCTCAGGATCTACTGGCCCACAGAATGTCTCTAAGATAACCGGCACAAGGTTCGTCCAAACACAAACATTCTGGATCAGGAGGCAATTTTTTAAATGGGTTTTTCTAGTTTACTTAAGCTCAAAAAGGGATTGAAAAGGTCTATAGATAAGAGCCAATGAAATACAGTTAGACCAGAAGTGCAATATATATATATTATTGGGTCACCTGGTCATAAGTATGGTATGTGATTTTTGAGCATTGCATCCCACATTTAGTACCAATTTGCTCTTATTATTCCCTCCACTCTTCTGGAAAGATGTTCCACTAGATTTTGTTGTGTGCTTATGGATATTTGTGTTCATCAACCAGAAGGGTGTTACGAAAGGCAGGTACTGATGTAGGTGAGGAGACCTGGGGTGCAGTCAACGTTCCAATTCATCCCAAAGGTGTTCAGTAGGGATGAGATCAGAGCTCTATAGCAGCAAGATCTTCCTCTCCAAAGCATGTAAACCAGATCTTCAAGGAGCTCACTTTGTGCACAGGGGCATCGCCATGCTGGAACAGTTTTGGGTTTCCAAGTTCAGGTGAATGCAAACATTATATTATAGCGCCATCTAAAAGACGCCCTGTACAATTGAGTGCCTCCAAATTTGTGGTAACAGTTTGGAAAAGAACCACATAGAGCAGAAAAGGGCAGGTGACCCAAAACTTTTGCACCCAAATGAGGATGTGGTTCCCCTTTTGAGTCTGGTTCCTCTCAAAGTGTTTCCTTGCCACAGTCGTTATTTCATTATTATACAAAATGACATTAATGATATTCTTGATGCACAACTGTACAAAATACCTGTGTATTTTAAGCGAAAATTGTCAAAATGATGTTATGCAATTATCATGAAAAACAACACAGATGCTGATTTACACAAATTGGTTCACCTTTCATACTCAAATGCTGTTTTGTTTTGTTTTTTCAGAAAGAAACAACCCAGCATGAATGAATTTGTTCAAGGAGAAATCCCTCATGCACTCCTCAACAATCAGCTACTTAAAATGTCTCGATTAAAGAGAGTTAAATCTTTTAAACTCTTCTTATAAATATGTGGCTTTTGCATTTTTAAGGACACTTTTATACATAAATACCCTGAATTAGCGATTATAGATATAGATAGGGGATTACATAGTAATTATGCGGTAATGTGCAAAGATCCACTGTATTAAAGGTGATGTCACCCAGATCCTCATCCCTTTTGAGTCTGGATTCTCTTAAGGTTCCTTCATCATACCATCTCAGGGAGTTTTTCCTTGTAACAGTCGCCACTGACTCAATCATTAGTAAAAAACTTACAATTACAAACTTATAGTCACTAAACTTATACACCCTTTTATGCAACTTTATAACCACTTTATCTCTGTAAAGCTGCTCTGCTCTAAAAGTCCATTGTTAAAAGCGCTCTACAAATAAAAGTTCAATGAATTGAGATAACCAAGATCAACAACAGGCTGATGTCAGCATAAAAGTGTTCAATTCAATTCAATTTTATTTCTATAGCGCTTTTCACAAAGGACATCATCCTAAAGCAGGTTTACAGAATTACAGAATTATAGAACAAACATTTAGATAGTATGAAGAAAAAAAAAACTATACAAACAACAGAAATACAGTGAGCACCGGAGCACGTGATTTTTAATATAGTCAGTTGGAGTTAATGAGGTGCTCCTGAGCATTAAATTTGCTCAGCATCTGAGTTCATGATGAGTCTGAATTCAAGGGTGGATCGGATGTTCCTGTCCTGTAACACATGGAAAACAAATTGAAATTGGACCTGGAGCTGGCATTTTATACACAACGATGTTGAACACTTTATATACAACATTGTATATAAAATTCCAGCTCCAAATACAATTTTAATATAGATTTCCAAACATTTTCCAGATTATACTGTACAGCCTGGAAGATGGGATTTCCAACCCTTGAAGCTACAAGAAAGTTCAACCACCTCTGTAACAAGGCACAAGGATTTAACATCAACAGCTTTATTATTAGTAGAGACGCGTCACAGATGTTCGCAGTGCACACAATCTTCTCAGTGCACACAATCAGTGCACACACCATACACCATACATACATACAAACACCATACATACATACATGCATGCACACAAACACCATACATACATACATACATACATGCACACATGCATAAATGCATACACGCATACAGTACATGCATGCATACATGCATGCAAAACACACATACAGCGTTTAAATAAAATACAAGTATAAATAAATCATATATACATATGTAATAAAATAAATAATATATTAATATCACAATTAAACAGCAGGGGGGGTGTGTGTGTGTGTGTGTGTGTGTGTGTGTGTGTGTGTGTGTGTGTGTGTGTGCGCGCGCGCGCGCGGGGGGCTTACCAGAAGAAACACAGAACAGCAGCGTCAATAACACGAGCGGTCCCCTCATAGCAGAGAGCGCGAGGCGCCGCTGTGCGCGCGGACCGTGACTGTCTGAGGGACTGAGTGAGTGAGTGAGGGAGTGAATCGCAGTGTGCGCGCGCGGGGCAGGAAGAGGAGGGCACGCGGGCAGGGGGGTGGGGGGGGGGGTTCCGTCCCTAACCGCGCCCTGCTGCCTGCTGTCTGCACGTGCGCACTGCGCGAGAGAGGGGCAAAAAAGCGAGAGCTTTCAGGCGCTACATAGGGATCTGTATATCCAATAGGGACACGGCCTGTGTGTAACCCGGGGTCGGGGGAGAGAGAGAGAGAGAGAGAGAAAGAGAGAGAGATAGAGAGACACACACAGATGTGGACACGGTTATAAACCAGATGTTTCAAAGGGAGCCCCTTTATAAGACACCCACCGTCTTTGCTCTCTCTCTCTCTCTCTCTCTCTCTCTCTCTCTCTCTCTCTCTCTCTCTCTCTCTGATTTTCACTCTTTTCTTACTCTTTTTTTTCACATTTTGACTGTCTGCATCTCTCTCACTCTCCTTTCACCCCCTCCAAATATTACTCTTTCTTTCTTTCTTTCTTTCTTTCTTTCTTTCTTTCTTTCTTTCTTTCTTTCTTTCTTTGATTGACTGTCTGCATCTCTCCCTCACCCTCCCTTTCTTTCTTTCTTTCTTTCTTTCTTTCTTTCTTTCTTTCTTTCTTTCTTGTTTTTTCTTTTGACTGTTTGTCTCTCTTTATCTCTTTCTCTCTCAGATTCTCACTCTCTGTCTAATCTCTCTCTCTCTCTCTCTCTCTCTCTCTCTCTCTCCTCTCTCTTTTGCTCTCTCTTTCATGCTGATTTAATCTCTCTCTCTCTCTCTCTCTCTCTCTCTCTCTCTCTCTCTCTCTCTCTCTCTCTCTCTCTCTCTCTCTCTCTCTCTCTTTCTCTCTCTGACACACACACACACACATCTGAAACCCCTTTCTCCCCCCACCTCAGTCCTCTGCTGTATTTTCTCACAGGCCACTCACTGCTGCTTCACTGCGCCTCTCTGATTTATTTCACTTCGCATCTGTTGCCGAATAGGAAACACGAGTAAACATTTAGGACCATGATGAAACGGATAAACGAATAAAACGGCTCGTATTAAGGTGGGAATCCTGACCGAAAGTCCACCAGCTGTTCTGTGCTCTTTAATAAAATAACTGCTTTTTAAAAAAAATACAAATAAAAAAGATCCTATCCCAAATCTCCAGCTGCTTTACATGCAGGATGACCCGCAGTGCCCAGGACAAGCAACAGTGCCAGAAAAAGAAGAAAAAGGACGCTTGGTTTTTTTTGTGTAGTTTGTGTTCTTCAAACTCTTGATTTATTAGTCTTCCAGTTTGAGAGCATGATCCCAATAAGAAAAGTGGTGAAACTTTAAACAGACTATGTGATTATAAGTTCTCCATGTCACATTATCAGATTCATTATAAGATCCTCTACTGACTAATTTCAATGGTGCATTTTAGTCAAAATCTTCACAAAATTAGTATCTAATCTAAAACCCAAGAGGTGATGGAACCACTAGTTCAACAGCAAATTCATTTACATTTGTGGCATCTGGCAGACACGCTTATCCAGAACGAATTATGGTTAAGGGCCTTGTTCAACGGCCCAAAAGTGGCAACTTGTTAGTGCTGGGATTTGAACACACAACCTTTCAATCATATTCCAACATCTTAACCATTCAGCTACCCCATGACAGAATGGTTGATGATGCTTGACGATGGCCAAATTGTGACGTCTAGACGACTGGGTCAGAGCGTCTCCAAAACTGTAGCTCTTGTTGGATGTTCCCGGTCAGTGGTAAGTGTCTATCAAAAGTGCTCCAAGGAAGGAACAGTGGTGAACTGATGAGAGGGTCATTGATGCACGTGGGGAGCGAAGGCTGGTTTTAGATTAGATCCACGTTACCGAGTTAAGTGTACATTCACGTCAACTGGAGCAGCGAGTTTTATCAATAATCTTCCGGAGTTATCGACATTAATGAGATCTCCGTCTGACACCGCAGAGCTCGACTGGGCCACTGAATGTCCAGATTTAATGTTCCATTACAACCAAATTCACAGTATTTTTTAATAGAATGGAAGGGGGATCTACTGAGTTATAGAAAAGCTCTAAGTGTTGCTTGATTAGCATATTTCTCCACTCTCATAGAAAATAACAAGCATAATCCCAGATTTTTATTAAGTACTGGTTCAAAATGAACAGGAAATAGAAGCACTGCACTATAAGTACACATTTACTAAACAATAGGTTTTAATGATTTCAACTTTTTTTCATAATAAAGTTGAAAATATCAGGCAAAAAATCCAGATGATTAATATAAATCCAAACTATTTTATAAATAACCCTGTAAATAGCACTGTAATTATGACAGGTGATCAATTACACAGTTTTACACCCATTCAAGAGAATGACAATTTATTTCCTCATCAAAATCATCAACTTGTATTCTTGGTTCCTTGCCTACAAGTTTCTTTAAAAAGATAATTTCAGAAGTACTAGAACCTTTTCTAAAATGATAAATTCTTCCATTAGCACCGGTTATGTACCTAAATCTTTCAAACTGGCAGTTATAAACCCCCTAATTAAGAAACCCTTGTCAGCTGTCCAACTATAGGCCAATATCAAACCTCCCCTTTATCTACAAGCTTCTAGAAAAGGTTGTAGCTCAGCAGTTCTGCTCACACCTACTTAGGAATAAAATTTTTAAAATGTATCAGTCAGGATTTAAGCCTCATTATAGAACAGAGACGGCACTGGTTAAAGTGGTAAATGACCTGCTATTGGCCGCTGATCAGGGTTTTGTCTCTTTACTTGTTTTGCTCGACCTTATTGCAGCTTTTGACACCATTGATCATAATATCCTAGTTGCAAGACTAAAAAATGTTGGAATAAAGAGCCTGGTTTGGGTCTTATTTGACTGATCGCTATTAGTATGTTGATGTAAATGGTGAGTTCTCCACACTCTCTGAGGTAAAGTTTGGTGTTCCACAAGGATCTGTCTTAGGCCCACTGCTTTTCTCTTTATATCTGCTGCCTCTGAGTGAAATTATACATAAACATGATATTAGCTTCCATTGCTATGCTGACAGTGTTGAGGAGTGTGTAAAGGACATTAGACAGTTGATGCTTGATAACTTCCTTCTGCTCAACTCAGATAAGACAGAACTTCCTTATGCCATCTCAGCGAGTCTTTCCTTGCCACAGTTGCCAATGGCTTGCTTATTAGGGACAAACTTGAGGAACAATCTTATTAATTCTTTATTAACACGTTATCTGTGTGAAGCTGCTTTGAGACAATGTCCATTGTTAAAGTGCTATACAAATAAAAATGAATTAAATTACATTACATTCGATTCAATTCAATTCAATTCAATTCAATCTAATTGGATTGAACTGGATTAGGAAATGGAGACAAAATGTGGAACCAATCTTGTCAGGTGTCCACAAAGTTTTTTGTCCATTTTGTGTAGCTAGCTAGCTAGGTAGATAGAATGATGGATAAATAGGTATTAGGATAAGAGTATATACCTCTTGCATATTGTATTCCACAGGATGTAGTAGAATGTAAACTCACAAATTTTAGTGTCGAGTTTACCAACCTTTAACAAACTATTTTTTTTTTTTACAGAATATGAAAAAAAAGTTGTTGTGTTTAACCAAACACAGCTGTAGACTGTTTTGTTCTCTTCTGTTCTGTTATGTTCTTTTCTAAACTTTACCTCAATGCCTGGGTCCGAACTGGCAGGACATTTGTACACACGTGTCACAAACCAGTTCAGATATGTCAAGCGGCATCGCACCAATTATAGGCACAAAATAAGTCTGACAGGAAAAAGACGACTGTAAGAGAACACACACGACGCATGAGGAAATTCAGTCAATGTGATTACTATAAGAAATAAAATGGATTCAGAAGTGATAGATTTTCTGTTTTTTTCCAGAGGCCATGATTGAAGCAGCAGTCATGTGATTTCTCCTCATTTTGCAACTTGTATCTTTACCCAGTTGAAAACGTGCTAAGTTGTTAGCTGCTAGCATTAAACAGACAGTGTTTTTGTGTTTCTTAGTCTTCTTGTATATGGCAAGAGTCAACTTTTTGAAGCTTGTTCTCATTCTGGTGTTACATTATATCGACAAAAGTATTGGAACTTGGCTTTTCCAGCCATATGTGCTTCTCCCTCAATTCTTACCACCGAGTTGAAGACACACAATTGTAAAGGATGTATTTTGAGCAGTAGCATGAAATTGTCCCTTCATTTGAACTAGGAGACCAAAACCTGTTCCAGAATGACAATGCTCCTGTACACAAAGCCAGCTCCAAGACGATATGCTCTACATGGGATGGATTCTTATTTTAATTAGTGTTCTGTCTCTTGTGCGACATTACATTTAGCCTTTATTTGTTTTCCAGAAAGAACATTCTACAGTCTTCTCTTTTACTTTCCACTGTTCTTTGCATTTCAAAGCTGTTCACAAATGTGGTGTGCTGTTGTTCATGCCCATAACTCATATGTACTGTACATTAACTCATGAAGCATGTGGAGGCGGTAACATAAAGCGTGTTTTAGCTTAGGGGTTTCCTCTCAAAGACCAAATCTGTTTTTTATCACTGACGCCCTACACCACAACAAGAACAGTCTCTGTTCTAGCTATTCGAACACATCTAGTGATCTATTAAAGCACTTTTGAATGCACAGCCAATATTATCTAGTCACTACGTTACAACGCTTACCAAAACGATCTTACAGATTAACTACAAAAAGGAAATACTATTCTGAATAGCTGGAATCCATGTCCTTATCCTATTACACCATACACTAACATCACAATCGCATGAGACACCTGAATTTTCCAGCTGAATGTGGTTCTTCCCCAAACTGTTACCACAAAGTTACCACAGTTAGCTAAAAATTTTCCCCATACTTAAACTAGGAGACCCAAACGTGTCCCATCATGACAATGCACAAAGCCATCTCCATGAATATATGCTTCACAAGGTTTGGAGTGGAAGATCGCCTGCTATTAAGATTATCCGATTACTGATTAAGTACAATTAGAAAATATTTATATTTTCCTTATCCGATAACACTACACACTAAAATCCAGAGGTCTGAACCCTACACAAATTTAAGATATTAATCCCAGTGTGGGACATTTGCTGACCCTTGGGACATCTGCAGACCCCAGTCAGCTGTCATCATCTCTTTAACGCCCTCACAAGCCTTCGTTATTTATTCTATCATATGATGTTTTTGTATCTTTGGTTTACTTCCTAGGCATTGAATAATAAGGAACATGTGTGAGACCTGTGCCTGGGAAACATGTCAAAGGCATTAAAATCCAGGCCCAGAAAGTGTGGCATGACTCAGTCAGACGTGACGGGCTGAATGTGAGCTGAAGCCCTTGATGTCTTATCGGAACAGCGCAGTGTGTTTTGACAGCTGTGTGTTACAGGCTCTCTTACTTGTTGTGGTTAACGGTGTGGTCAGGACTCCTGGGAAGAGGGGGGTGTCGCCCACACCTGAAGTAGACACACACACACAAAGAAAGAATGAGAGAGACAAAGAGAAAATCATGGTTTAAATGTCATGCTGAGGTGATAGAAGTCCAACATTTCCGTGTCCACCTATTGCAAAAATCCAGGTATGAATATTTTTGATCAAATTCTGACAAAGAGAAGTACAAAAAGTCTTTTTCTTTTTAAGTAAATAAAAAAAAGACAAGCAAAAAATTAAAAATAAACACAAGATAAATGAAGAAATGAGAGATTTGAGTTGTTGGTTTGCAAAGTAATCACCATTTTCTGAGTAGCTAAGAAGTCAAGCTAGTCATAACTCTGACAAAACAAATAAAAGTAACTGGTATGCTCGTTTTATACAAACTGGCTAAGTACATTTAAACCATCGCTAAAGATCTTTGTAGCGATAAACACTATTTGGACAAATGTTTGTGGACACCTGACCATTTTTAAACAGAACATTTCACATTTAATCCTCATTTGTCATTATAATAACCTCCACCCTTTTTGTTTCACTACATTTTGGAGTGTGTTGTGGAGATTTGTGTTTATTCAGCCACAAGGGTGTTAGTAGTAAAGTCAAGTACTGAGGAGTGGTGAAGTGAGGAGGCCTGAGGTGCAGTCAGCGTTCACATTCATGTTTATTCGGGTTGAGGGTCAGAGCTCTATAGCAGGCCACTCAAGATCCCCTCCAGACCATGTAAAGCAGATCTTCATGGAGCGGACTTTGTGCACAGGGGCATTGTCATGCTGGAGCAGGTTCACGTCTAACAGTTCAAGTCAAGGGAAAATTTTATGCTCCAGCATCCAAAGAACCACATATGCCTGAAAAAGTCAGGTGTCCCAATTCTTTTGTCCATGCATCTATATTGTGTTGCTGTTTTTAAGAAAAAATTTAAAATAGCTTATGGCTGTTGTTATGGATTCTTTACTAGCCCAGGAGACATTTTCTTGTCATTTCTACCAAAGCACTGGCCAGACATTTTGCAAATGAATCAATCCCAGTGAAACATCCACTGAATTCACTAAAGGGATTAGAAGGGGTTTAGAGCATATTATTTATGGTTTACGAATAAATAATAAATGAAAGCACAAATGACTACAGCAAGGGACATTCAATGCTGCTGTCCCCATTGCCTTCATTGCCTGACTTTGATTCAGAGTAACTAATCTATTATAATTGAATGTGAAAGATTTATATGTGGAGGGGAGGGGGTTAAAGTGAAAGTCAGTGGTGGAAATGAAAACGGTAAACAATTGTGCTTAGTGGTGTATTACAATATATATACAATAGATCACTGGACAGTTCAATCCACAGTGTGCTAATGTAACTTAGCTAGGTTTAAATCAGAATCAGAATCAGGTTTATTGGCCAAGTGTGTTGGCACACACAAGGAATTTGGTTCCAGCTGTTGGTGACTCTCAAAAGTACAGACATAAATAACACTATACATTTAGCTTGGACTAAACAAGACAAAACAGTGTGAGACAATATAGACAGCACAAGTATTAAATAGATAAATAAATAGCAGACAACAGTGTGATAATGTTTCTCAGGAACCAAGGAGTAAAACCCCCAGATATCTACAGAAGACTTCAAACACAGTACGGTGATGAGACTCTCAGCCGCAGTAAGGCGTTTGAATGGTGTAAATGTTTTAAAGGTGGCCGTACTTCCTTTAGTGACGATCCCGGTCGTAGTGGTTCCCAGCCCACAGCAGTCATTCCTGTGAGCATTCAGCGTGTGAAACTAGGATGGTTCAGGTGTACTGACAAATCTTTCTATGCCAAATCTTTTCAGGTGTTTGTTGAACTCTGGGATACGTGTATAAATGTAGCAGGGGAGAAGGTTGAAAAATAATTGCAGGTTCCAATCCTTGAAATTTGTTCTCTAAGGTTGGGGCTTAAATGGAACATTCCTTGCAAACAGACAGACAGACAGACAGACAGACAGACAGACAGACAGACAGACAGACAGACAGACAGACAGACAGACAGACAGACAGACAGATAGACCTTACCTCGTTGTTCTTCTGAGCGCTTCGGAGGAGTGGCTTCACTCGGAACGAGCGCCTGCACCCGAGCAAAAATCAAAACCACACAGGCGCCTGCGAGAGAGAAAACACAGGATATATGAACACGGACATATGCACTGAATCACCCGATAATGTAATAATGCAATAAAAACCGATCTCTTAAACTGGTTTCTTCAAACGTTTAATACTTTCTGATCTCATATAAATTTTCAGGGGACCACCAGAGAACCCTTAATGTCTCTTATATTGGAAAAACTAAAGAAAATCTATCTATGTACTATAATGTACACTGTTTTATTTGGTGTCCTGTGAATTTTGTCAGATCCTTTTCTGTTTTTTTTTTTAATGCTCTCAAATCTCCCCCTGATTACTTTAGAAAGGACTTCAGGGATGCTTAGACACACACATTTTTCTCACTTATAATCATCACACAAAGGAAGGTTTCTATGCCGAATCTTTTCAGGCGTTTGTTGAACTCTGGGATACGTGTATAAATGTAGCAGGGGAGAAGGTTGAAAAATAAATGCAGGTTCCAATCCTTGAAATTTGTTCTCTAAGGCTGAGATAACTATTGATAGCAGGAGTACATCCTCTCTTTGTCCTGTTCCACTGGCTCATTTCCTGATCTGCCTTTTTTAGAGTTTCTACAATATCTGGATATAAAGAAGAAAACAAAGCATCATGTGTCTCCTGATTCTGTGCAAGTTGCATGAGTTAGGATCAGTTACTAGTAAAAAAAATAATAATTGTCATTAGTTTTGAGTTGTTTTGGCTCCATTATTTTGGTACCGGAATATAGACCTGCATGTAAAGGAAACAGGCAAATAGACCAAAAAATATTCCCAAAATGGACCCCATGCCCAGGAATAATCGTTTTAAACTGTACCATCCAATCACTGAGACAGATTTTGTACCTATAGTATGTATCTTTCACCTTGTGAAAGTACATTTCATTGAATTATATGGCTCCAAGATAGATCCGGCCCTCTTAAGCTTGTAATCTGGTGGACTAAATAAACAAAGAATTCGTGTTTTAACAAAAAATAATAATAATTGACCAATAATGGGTTTTTTTTTGCGCAATTCAATGTTTTTCCACCAGGAGGAAATATGGAGACTCTAACCTAAGGGCCGTGGATTTAGCTACTGACAAAATGTGCTGATGGTGCCATTTACTCTTAACACACACACACACACACACACACACACACACACACACACACACACACACACACACACACACACAAAGTTGATTTTATAACCACAACTTTTGCAACCAATCTTCAATCCTTCTCAAGGATCGTTCGTATAAACGCCTAAGTTTTCATCGAGGTGATAAAAATGTGGTATTTCTCTTAATCTACTAAAGATTAGCTTGGTACCTTTATATCAAATATATCCAGATTTTTAGTATATATTAAATCCAAAGCTTTTTGATTGTATAAAGAATTTGTATCCTGTTATATAAAAATATCCGAAGGCAGGAAGCGGTGCACTGGTAGTACTTACCCCAAAAAGTGGGGCTCCATATTGGCCTTATTCGAGGTGAGGACATGTGAGGAGACATGGTCCTTTAGTCCACTGCGAGCTCTGTGCTTGTCTCAGTGAACACTGATCTCATGTATGAACCTTTATGCAGGAAGACTCGAATAAAATAACAGGATGTGCTCATTTCCTTAAAGGGGTGGTGGACTCACACACAATGGGACAGAAGCCACAGATAGGCGGGCTGCTGTTATGTAGACCACCTCTCTCGCTCACACTTGTTCTCTCTCTCTCTCCTTTTCTCTCTTTCACTTCTCATTCTGTTCCTCTGTCTGTCATGACTCAATACCACTCATACTCTATCATTGTTTGTCTCTCTGTTTTCTTGTTCTTTTCCCTTTCTTAGATCTCCTACAAAGCCAACACTCGGCTTCTCCAAATGAACCAGTCGTACTAACCTCAAACCCACAGTGAAGTGGCTTATTTTGACTGGAATGTCACAGCATTAAGGTCAGCACCTGCTTCATAAAAACGCTCTGGCGAAGGTTCAGTGAAAGGACAAAGTAGTTTCTGAAGGTATGTGGAAAAGCACCACTGGGCTGCTTTCGAGGCCGCTGCGTTATTTGTATTTTTTTTTTGAGAGTAACGAAAGCAACTTGACGTAAAATCTAATGTCCATCAAAGGGGAAAACGTTCCTGCGTGATCATTCTGATGATCTTCACAGCTTCATTTTACAGCTTTGCACTGTATAAAGCTGTTCCTCTTGTTTTCCTCCAATATTTTCTTGAGGAACCAAGGCATTGATGAAATTTCCAGTGTGGGGAAACTTCTTTTTTTAGATTTCCATGATACCCAGACATATTTTCGCAGCTTTTAAACCTGAGTGATTACAAATCCTGGGTCTTTTGTCCCACCAAAGAAAAGTGGAACAACAGAAAAGTATTCACCTTATTTTAGTGGAAGTGGGAGTTCTTAACTGTGGCCATCCGTAGCCAACAATCAAGAGAGCAACTAAGCTTTCTGTGTGAAAGGGATGTCTTTACTCTTTACCCTGCAAGCTCATATAAACTGGCATCAAAAAGTTTCAAGACTAATAGTTCTATTCCGTCCACATGCATTATCACGTCAGTGATTTCATCACGGACAGCAAATAGAACATAGAGCAAACGTCAAATTTTGCATGAAACTGGGCAAATCTGTTTGACATGCTTCGAAAAGAAGACTTCCAGGATACAACATAGAAGTGGCAGGAATGCTGGGAGCCCTGAATTGCTGTGCAAGGGGGCTATTGTGAAGGCGATAGTGTGTAAACGTAGATAAATAAAGTATTTTCTTGGAAACAGAGCTCGTCTCGAAACTTTCTGATACCACCACACGTTACATATACTGTACGTTAAGCTCAGTGAAATTATTTTCTTCACATATCTCATCTTGCGAGGACATTAGGGTCAGAGCACAGGGTAAGCCATAATACAGCATTGAGCAGAAAGGTAAGAGCTTTTCTCAAGGCCCCAACAGCTTGGTGGTGCTGTGATTTGAACTCCTGACCTTCTGAAAAGTAAGCAGAATCCTAACTGTTGAGCCACCACTGCCTACAAAAAGAGGAAGAATGTAGATAGGGCTTTGGTCCAAGTCTGTAGTGCAGTCTGATTAAAGGATGTAGGTGATAAATGCTTCACATGACTCAGAAGGAAAGTGTTAGCCTTCAACCCACCTGATTAATAGCTTTTACAGGATAGCAGAGAGCTTAAGAACTAAAAAGTGGTAAATAAGAATACATGGGTTCAGAACTGTCTTTCAAGTGGGATTCTAGCACGTTCTTGCTCCTACAGGTGGGTAAAAAGAGGGGGCCTTCAATTAGAGAAGGTCAGTGATTCTGAGAACTAATAGATGGGTGTGAAGGAGCTATTGTGAATCTGAGCCAAAAGATTAATCAATATGAACGTATGCTTATCAAGAAACAATGGTTTAGAATTTCCAAACAATACATTTAAATTCATAACTAGATTCAATGTACAAGGTTATTTTTAGTTTGTGTTTCTGAAAGACTGAGACCACACTGTTTTTGTTTTAGGTTTTAGATTTATGAAACAAAAGAAAAAAGAATGTGAAACATCTTGAATATTCTTCAATACATCTTCCTGGTAGCGGTTATTTATTTTCTTTCAGACATACTTCGTTTTAAAATGCAACTTATCCCCAAAACACCATCATCATTCAAACAATTTGAAATCTTTTCAAAGCACAAGACTCGGTTTGTGTGTTACTATGTTGCAATTATGACATTTTCCCTGGTGTGCTCTACAGTGTGGTCGAGTTTCCTCATCAACAGTCTGCCTTCACCACACTTTTATATTTTGTGAGGAAATTTTGGGAAGCTGAGAATCATTGAAAAACCGGTTCTTTCCAGACAATGTCATTGATATTCTGAGAATGATCTACTGGTGGATCTACGTAAAACTGCCAGTGTCAGGTAATAAAATTTCATAATAATAAGTCGCAACATTGTTCAATCAACGTAACTGAGAGAAATGTTATGTAACAGAACGTTACATTATAGAAAACCTCAAACACAAGCTTCCATGTCCTCAACCGCTTTGTATTTTGTTCTGTTTTGGATAAATAATTGCAAACCTTTCTCTCTCTAAGACTTTGAGACAACAACACTCTGTGTCCTGCACTACCGCCACCATGCTCTACACCAGGATATATATTTAAAGGTTTTACTTCACAAGTATTTGCCAGAAAAAATATTTACAAAACTTTTGGTGAAAAAGTTCACAATAGAAAGTATTTCTGGAGCATATTTCCCAGCAAATGTACACTTTAAACCATTAAGGTGATAAGATGAGGCTTGGAGTTCACCCAATGGTCTTTTCTTTCATGTCTAAGGACTTTATACACATCAGTATACAAATTATATACCGTGTTACTTCGGTAATACGTTTCGTAACTCTTGACGAGTGCTAAAACTGACGAGTACTGAACATTTTTTTTTAATGCAGTACTGTACTGTATAAGGAATAAAGAGGAATACAATGAATAAATGTGTAAAGGCATTTTTCATCACTTTAAGGCTTATGATTTAGACTTTGGATGGCACTCTATGGCACTGTTTGTGAGCTAACATGAGGCTCTTCATGCACCTGTTTTACTACAAGACTAAAGCGATCATGAGTTTTATCGTGAGAGTCGATGTCGAAGTGTCGAGTGGCGAAACATTTTTTAGTCGTACCGAATTTTGACGAGTTCCGCAGCCAACGAGCACCGAGGTATCACTTGCTGTACTAATGGTATACAATGTTTTCCAGCTGTTTCTGTCTTGACTGGAGGACAAAATAATAAGAAAGCTTTTTTACCAATCATGCAAATTTGTAGGGACTTTAATGCCAGATGTCCTGTAAAATCTCATCATCTCATCTCATAATGCACTTAAATAGCATTTTGTTGTAATAAGTAATAACTGAAATTGTATAGTAATGGTATTTCATCATCCATATTAATCAAAACAACCTAAATTCTTTGTTAATTATTCATTATTTTGTGATTTTACACATAATGATTTTACTCTGGTTATAGCAATAACAAGATTGACATTAAGCAGTGTATTAATACAGAAATCTCTCTCTCTCTCTCTCTCTCTCTCTCTCTCTCTCTCTCTCTCTCTCTCTCTCTCTCTCTCTCTTTATTGTAGAAAGTATGAGATTCGGTTTTGCTTGCAGCTTCAATATTTAAACAAGGCAATTCGACCCAGAGCCATAATGCGGATGTTGGGAATAGTAAAATCAACAGTTTTGATTATGGTGCAGCAAAAACAAAAACCCAATGATCTATGATACAGGCATTCAAGGACAAATTGGCAAAGATGGGAGGAATGAAAAAAAAAAACTGTCATCAAAAATGGCAACAACAATCTCAGAACAGGGATGAAATCTTGTTTATAGAGGGCAAGATCCGTTTACAGTGAACAACAGAAAAGCCACAGTGAAGTATAAAAGAAAAACTAAGAAATGTCCTGAGAGGTTTGAGGCCAGAAAACACAAAGAAAAGATTTTCAAGAGTGCTGATTTTACATTTTCAACAAAAAAACTAGAATAGTCTTAGATTTTATAGAAAAAAACAAAAAACTTTCTAAAGTAGCTGATCAGAACACCTAACCAATTTAATAGGGGACAATAAATAGATGATTACTGATGTATTGGGGGATGAGACCAGAAAGTGTCTTGTAGTCATTGGATGTTTTGGCAGTTGTTTGAAATTTTTATGTGAAATACAAATGTTATGTACGTTCAATTGAAGGAATTTTGAACGGATTTTCAAACCAGGCTCGTTTGAATTAAATCTTAGATGCAAAAACGTATTCTACTCCTGTAACTAGTAGAATAGATCAGAAGGTCAGGGGTTCAAGCCCTAGTACTTCCAATCCTACCACTGTTGGGCCCCTAAAAGTAACGCGATTGTAATTGTGTCCCGTGTAATTGTGCTTTGTGTTCACATTTTTGTTGTATTCTGTTTTTGGTCTTGTTTAACCTCTTGTCTCACCATATTTCTAGTTACTTCTGTCTTTAGGCACATGTAAGTTTTCTTGATTATGATATCTGACTATGGACATTGACACCATGGCTGTGTTTCTCTTAGAAATGATCAATGCATTCAATTCAACATAGTACATGGTCATATACACCGTCACATCCTGCCTCAACTACATACAAACATCCTATTTCTTTGTTACAGACATTACCTGGTAGTGGTTTTACTTTTAAATAGGAAATTATAAAAGAATGTTCTTATGCCGATTTGTGTGTTTCTGAGCTTGTGAACCGGTATGAGGATATATTTCTTGATAGAGACTTTAGAAGGGCTTAAGTAAGTCGCTCTGGATACAGGATGTTTGCCCAATGCCATAAATGTAAACGTGTATTTCGCACTTAGACCTCGGTCTTTGGTCAGAACAGGGAAATGTTCCAAAATTCTTGCCTGCGGTAATCACGTATGATCTACAGATGTAGTGGATAGAGATTGGGTGGGAGGAAGCGCTTGAGTACTCCTTAAGTGAATTCTGCGCAACAAGAACAACAAAAAAAATACATGGCTTAAAAAATTATTAAAGATTTCCAGAATTCAGATTTAGGATGGTAGGATGGTATCTCAAGCATTGTTCTGTGATTGTAATGGCTTGAAGTACTTTTCGCACACACTTAGGTGGAATGTTATGTAATAATCCTGAGAGAGAGAAAAAGAGAGAGGCTACTCCAACCTGATGGGACCACGCTGGGGGTTCTGGAAGAAGAACGCCACATTGGTTTCAAAAAGAAAAAAGACAAAAAGAAGAGCCTCCCCCCTTTGAGGAACATCTCGTTTTGTTATTGACGCATGTTTAGTGCGAGGCCCCCCATTGACGCATGTACAGCACAAGTCTGGCACCCACACACAGCATGGTGTGGATGGTGCAAGAAGAAGCAAAAAGTTGTTTCCCTCGGGGGCAAGGTCTCAAATAAAAGCCACACACACACTGACATATACGTCATAGAGCAATTCCCTTTGCTCTCCCTCTACTGGGCTCGGGCCCTGTGTATTGATGTCGGCCAAATGATTTCCACATTTCATCCGGGATGCTTTTTTTTTCTTCTTGTTCGAGCACTGCTTTGTTTCTAGATGCGATGGAAGATTGAGTTACAGAGACCAAAGCATGAGGTTTAATGCGATTTGAAAACAAGATAATGTGTCAGGGTTTTGATTCTACTGCCAAGTACAGAGGGTACTGTATGGTAGATTGTAGAGACACTAATTATGGTTTTATTTCTGGCTTGAATGCACTCTCTTAATATGTAGTTGTGGTTTTTCTAAAGTCTAAAGATATCACATAAGCCTGAGCAGGGATATCTTAGCTTGGGCCCTAACAGATTATCCTCCATCTCAGCAGCCAAACCCAACATACTTGGTTTACATTACGCAAAACACCAAACATCTGAAAGATAAGCTCTTCGTCTTATGCCTTATCTGCCTGATTACACTTGCTCTTGTTGTAACATCCAGGATAAACTTGACATAAATCACAGAAAAGCCTTTGAGATTCATTAGCTGTTCAAACTTCCGTCCATCATCAAGCTCTGAGTCTAATCCCCCCCACCAAGACCCGAAAACACCTGCATGCACAGAACTAGCCAAGATTTCCACAGAAACCTCCCAAGGTTTGATCCACAATTCCCAAAAATTGCATAATGTAAAGTCCACACAAAGGTCTACTCCTGTCCAAAATAAATATCTGCACAACAGATCTGCAAATAAATACTCTGAGGAGCCAATTAATTAAATCTTCTATTTATACAGCAAGGCAGTTGTGATTAAAATCATTTTCCCATCGCTCAAAACCACACACTCCTTCTGAAAGCTACAGAAAATGGAAACATGATGTTGTTTATGCAGCGCGTATGGCCGTTCGGAATGATGGGAAACCATTGGGAACGGTTCCAGGAGAGGTTTGAAGGCATACTGGAAATATATAAAACTATTTTCCTACACACTCTGTATTGCTTTTACATCTATATGTACTCAGTTGCTTAGTGGTTTATAGTAAAAGTTCTTGCCTCAGGAACCAACATTGGCATTTCTAGGATGCTGATGGTCTTAGGATTTGATATCATGTCCTCCTGATCAGTAGCCATGTGCAGCACAGTGGATGGAAGGATTGAAACATAAATTGTAGACTTATTCATGATTTGAGATCGACTTGATTCTTCTGCATTCTTCACTTGTTGGGAGCAAGTGACAAAAAGAACAACGTGACATGATTTGACTTGATTCAAGCAGCTTCAATTTGAAATTTGACTTGGATGTGAAGGTAAAATATTCTGTTTGAATAAAGCATTCTGGTGTATTCTACCTTCTGTGCATTTCTTTAGTCAGGTGAGAACACATTAACTATACTCAGGTGCGGACCAAAACAACTAAGTGCAGTTCTAAAGCAATTACAAAAGGGATTCGTCTCTGAATCGACTTGGCTGCTGCAAGTAAACCAAACGTGCCATGTGTTTTAGGTTGGAACTATTTTTTTAACCCCAGCTGCTAACCAGAGACATGAGGCACAATCTGAAACAAAGCACAAAGGAACCAATAAGCATTAAAGGTTTATTTCATTTATTTTTCCCAGATATTATTTTTTTTTTATAATCCTTTTACACCCTTTTTTGTCCCCTTCTTGGTCTGTGCAATTATATATAATTTAAAGCCAAACAAATACCAAACAAAAAACCAACAGTATTGATTTAGCTTTGATTCAGATTTGGCAAAAAAGACTAATAGTAGTACTTTGGTGGTAGCTAAGCAGTTAAGATGTTGGGTTTCCGATCGGAAGGTTTGAATCCAACTGAATTACCATTGCTGAGTCCTTGAGCAAGACCCCTAAACACTTAACTACTCAGTTGTATAAAGTAGATAGGTGCAAGTTAATCTGGATAGGGGGTCTGCCAAAATGCCATAAAGGTAAATATGAATGTATTGCTTATAAAGTAATTCTTAGACATGACCTAGGTTTGAGACCTGCTCGCCTGGTGTTCGCCAGTTGCTGTTTAGATGAAGAAAGCTAAAGGTGTTTCTGTATCAAAGCATTGAAGTGTTCTTGAGAAGAACCCACACAGCAAATGCTTTGTATTCCACATTGGACATATCGAGGAGATCTCAAGAAAAAAATCAAGACTTTTCACATTTGGAGCATAGCCTATTCTTCATCAAAATAACATTTATTAAAAATCACCTTGTTGATGGTTTACGAAAGATCTGTAAAATTCCATTCAGGCAAAACCAGCAGAGAACAAATTACGGTATACAGAGGGTCACTCATGGAACATTCATGATTTAACATTCTCTACTAAACTAATTATAATAAAGTAACATCACTAGTATATTACTGTGGGTAAAACCTAATGGTTTATTACCCATTTGTGGGTGTGCTGTTATACAAAATTGATCGACATGACGATCACTAAATAATCAAAAAAGGCCATGTGTTTTTACAGCAAGACAATGATGAATTGCATACTGCATCTATTACAACATCATAGTGTCATAGTAGAAGAGTCTAGTTGCTGTACACCAATTGAAAACATTTGGTGCATTATGAAATGAAAAATATGATGAAAAAGACCAAGGACTGTTGAGCAGCTGGAATGATTAATGACACAACATGGTCACTAAATAATCTGCTCTTATACTATAGCAATTTGCCTCAAATATGAGTGGGATGCTTACAATCAACCCTGGTGGAAGAATGAAATCACTTTTGCAGAAGGAGAGCCAGATGCTGAGTATGTCTCAAGGACGAGCTGGTATGAGAAATACACCTGGCTCATGGGAAGCAGCCTTAAAAATACTTGGATCAGGCGACTGAAACAAAATAATTGGCCCAATGCCCAATGAATCTCTCCTGTAACTGTAGCTCAATTATGAAAGATATTCCACATTTCGTCTTTATTTGATGTTATAATAATCTCCACTCTTCTGTTGGATGTTCCACTAGATTTTGGAGTGTACTTGTGGAGATTTGTGCTCCTTTAGCTACAAGGGTGCAAAGTCAGGTACTGATGTAGGTGAGGTGAGGAGGCCTGGGGTGCCGTCAGCATTCCAATGCATCTCAAAAGTATTCAATAGGGTTGAGGTCACAGTTTGGAAGCAAACTTATCTAGAGCTGGCATTGTGACGCTGGAACAGTTTTGGGACCTTTGGGACATTCATGATTAAACAAAAAGAATAGATGGACATTGTCCATAGTAACCATCATGGGAAGACAAATGTGAGACAAGCTGTAATTTGCAAACTAAAATAAGGTACAGGTGTGAATGATCAGTGACAAGTGCAGGGATGATGGATAATGTAAATATTGGCCATAATCCTGATGTCATGTTATATTTTACAGATGTGTTACATTTTACACTTTTTTCCCCAATGCTGAGTTTTACATGGATTTTATTTTCCCCATGAAGTAAAAGTGTTTTTCTTACACATTATTCACATGACATCATTTTCAATTTCCATGCATAACATGATCATGAGCATAAAGTGATCCTATTGTACACCGCTTACAGTATCACATAACATGTTCTAAGGTAAGGACCTTAGTGGGTTCGCACAATGGGACAACTGAAGAGCCATTCTGGATAACAAATAATTGTTAATGGCTGTAGTTTGCAACTCCATTTCCATAAGAGCTGGGTGAGGTTTTTAATGTGAATAAAAACAGAATGCAATAATTTGCATATTACATAAACCTATATTTTATATTAAATAAACAAAAGATTAAAAATAAAAAGTTAATTTTGAATTTGATGGCTGCAACACATCTCAAAAACATTTGGGATGGGGCAACACACAGCTGAAAATACTAATAAAATGTTGATCAAAGTAATAAAACTAATTAGATTAATTGGAAACCAGTAAGTAAGGATTGGGTATGAAAAGGGTATTTTAGAGAGGCAGAATATCTCAGAAGTAAATATGGGCAGAGGTTCAACTATCTGCAAAAAACTGTGTACAAATTGTGGAACCATTTCAGAATAATGTTCCTCAGCTAGAGGTACACTGGTAAAAATCAATACTGGATGCCCATGGTTTTTGGGCACTCAGCCGGCACTGCATTAAATGCATGTCATCCACAAATGCAGTTCAAAGGTCTATCATGCAAAGAAGAAAGTTAACATGATCCAGAAGCGCCACCGTCTTCTCTGGTCCAAAGCTTTTTTTAAACGGACTGAGGCAAAGTGAAAAACTTTGATCAATGATCAGACAAATGAAAATGTGAAATTCTTTTTGGAAAGCATGGATGCAAAGTTCTCTGGACTAAAGAGGAGAGGGACCATCTGGCAGTGTTCAAAAGCCTGCATTTCTGATAGTATGGGGGTAAATAAGTGCCCATGGAATAAGCAGGTCGCACATCTAGAAAGGCACCACCTATGCTGAAAGGTATATGCGGTTTTACTTGACCATCCTGACAACACGTTTTTAATGGAAGGCCTTGCATATTTCAGCAAGATAATGCTAAATCACATACTGTATATATTACGATAGCATGTCTTTATTGTAGAAACGTCTGGGTGCTGAAATATGGCCAGTCCAGACCTTTCACCAACTGAAAACATTTGGTGCATCATGAAATAAAAAATATGACACAAGCTAAAATCATGTTGTTTAATTAGCAAATGATTGTATTGAGTTTTTATTTACATTTTACACAATGTCCCAATATTTTTGGAATTATGATTGTACATTCTGTCTTTCCAAATCGTTTGAGTCACCAGTTTTCCTCTAAATGATCGATGAAATGAAGTGATGAGAAGTGATTATGAACACAGAACTTTAGAGCATAGGGGAGGCGGCGAGCTACAAAAGTGACATAATGCTGCCATCTGGTGGAGGAAACCTGCACACCACAACATGCAGAAAGAAAGTTTTTCAAACTTTTTATCCACAATCAATCCTCTTTTTAGGCCTACTAACTCAACGAAGGTACGGTCTTAATGTTTACTTTAAAAACCCACTTTTAGATTCTTGACTGACAGGTGAGGAATGTGGGGTTTATCGCAGATGTAGCTTATCCACCTCAAAACTGATACTGTTGTACTTTACCTTTCTGCTCACCATGATTTTTGAGTTGACATAGTAAGCAAGTTTAAACCTACAGGAATAAGGTAGCCGTCTCATCACCAAGCCCACAAAGTTGCATGTTTTTAGTTTTTTGGCACCATTTTCTTGTAAACTATTCAAGATTCACACCTCTACTGTGTGTAAAAAAAATTCCAAAGAGATTACTGAAAAGCCCAAACCAGCCACCTGGTACCAACAACCCTGGGAGTGAGGCTGGAAAATTGTATCATTATTCTGATGGTATCTTGTCTTGTATCTAATTTTTTTTATTGTGCAAGTGTTCAAGTGCATTCGTATATGTGTTCCTAACAAAGTGGAAGATTTTTTTCGAATCAATAAATAAACGTGTGAATGTTTGCATCTAACACAGGCCCCTATCTCAAGCAAGGGAGTAAAAAGTACATGCAAAAAAACATGCACAAGCGAAAAAAACAAGGGAAAAAGCTTGGAAGTGTCCTATTCTGTATTGCAGTCCACTAGATAGTGCACTCAGGAGCACTCGGGGCAGTATATAGTGTGTTAACAGATTGGCATGCAAGGTACATTTAAACCTCTGTTATCAAAACTATTGTGACGTCATTAAATGTTTGCTTTAGGTGCAGTAGGGAACTGATGCATCTCTTCTCATTAAAATTACACATTCTTTCATATAACCTTATCTGTGTAAAGCTGCTTTGAGACAAGGTCTATTACAAAAAGCGCAATACAAATAGAATTAAATTGAATTGAATTAAAAATGTGAACGTACTTCACAGCACACCGTGTGATTGTTGTTCGGTTGTCTAAGTACCGAGTACTGTAAGTGTGGGAATGGAAACAGTAGCTGGTAAACCCAGGCAATCTTACGATCCAGATCTCAGCAGTGATGATGCATAAACATTCATATTTCACATATTTTTTATTCACATATTAAAATACTCCTTATACTAACAACAACAATAACAACAATAATACTAATAAATTACAGTGTGTTGAGTTTTATTAGGTTGTAATATTTTGTTGTATTGTGTAGTATTGATTGATGTATAGTATTTGAACAGATTATTTTGTATTTGAGTTTGTTTACTGTTGGATGAGGTTGTGTAGTACTGAATAAGGTTTTATGGTATATTATATGTTTTGTATGTTGTATAGTATTTTAAGAGGATGTTTTGATTTTGATTAGGTTGTGTAGTATTTTTTTTTTATTGTGTTATGTTTCATTTGGTTGTGGTGTATTTTATCAGATTTTGTAGCATTGAATAATGTTGTGTAGTATTTTATTAAGTTGTGCTGTTTATTTGGTTTTGTTGTATTTTACCAGGTTGTGTGGTATTTTATTAAGATGTGCTGTATTTTATGAGGTTGTGCGGTTGTTTTATTGGTTTGTGTAGTATTATATAGGGTTGTGTGGTATTGAATTAGGTTGTGTGGTCTTTAATCAGGTTGTGTGGTATTTTATTAAGATGTGCTGTATTTTATTGGGTTGTGTAGTATTGAATGAGGTTGTGCGGTTGTTTTATTGGTTTGTGTAGTATTATATAGGGTTGTGTGGTATTGAATTAGGTTGTGTGGTCTTTAATCAGGTTGTGTGGTATTTAATTAAGATGTGCTGTATTTTATGGGGTTGTGTAGTATTGTATGAGGTTGTGCGGTTGTTTTATTGGTTTGTGTAGTATTATATAGGGTTTTGTGGTATTGAATTAGGTTGTGTGGTCTTTAATCAGGTTGTGTGGTATTTTATTAAGATGTGCTGTATTTTATTGGGTTGTGTAGTATTGAATGAGGTTGTGCGGTTGTTTTATTGGTTTGTGTAGTATTATATAGGGTTCTGTGGTATTGAATTAGGTTGTGTGGTCTTTAATCAGGTTGTGTGGTATTTTATTAAGATGTGCTGTATTTTATTGGGTTGTGTAGTATTGTATGAGGTTGTGCGGTTGTTTTATTGGTTTGTGTAGTATTATATAGGGTTGTGTGGTATTAAATTAGGTTGTGTGGTCTTTAATCAGGTTGTGTGGTATTTTATTAAGATGTGCTGTATTTTATGAGGTTGTGTGGTATTGAATGAGGTTGTGCGGTTGTTTTATTGGTTTGTGTAGTATTATATAGGGTTGTGTGGTATTGAATTAGGTTGTGTGGTCTTTAATCAGGTTGTGTGGTATTTTATTAAGATGTGCTGTATTTTATGCGGTTGTGTGGTATTGAATGAGGTTGTGCGGTTGTTTTATTGGTTTGTGTAGTATTATATAGGGTTGTGTGGTATTAAATTAGGTTGTGTGGTCTTTAATCAGGTTGTGTGGTATTTTATTAAGATGTGCTGTATTTTATGGGGTTGTGTAGTATTGAATGAGGTTGTGCGGTTGTTATATTGGTTTGTGTAGTATTATATAGGCTTCTGTGGTATTGAATTAGGTTGTGTGGTCTTTAATCAGGTTGTGTGGTATTTTATTAAGATGTGCTGTATTTTATGAGGTTGTGGGGTATTGTATGAGGTTGTGTGGTTGTTTTATTGGTTTGTGTAGTATTATATAGGGTTGTGTGGTATTGAATTAGGTTGTGTGGTCTTTAATCAGGTTGTGTGGTATTTTATTAAGATGTGCTGTATTTTATGGGGTTGTGTTGTATTGAATGAGGTTGTGCGGTTGTTTTATTGGTTTGTGTAGTATTATATAGGGTTCTGTGGTATTGAATTAGGTTGTGTGGTCTTTAATCAGGTTGTGTGGTATTTTATTAAGATGTGCTGTATTTTATTGGTTTGTGTAGTATTGTATGAGGTTGTGCGGTTGTTTTATTGGTTTGTGTAGTATTATTGCATTGTGTGGTATTGAATTAGGTTGTGTGGTCTTTAATCAGGTTGTGTGGTATTTTATTAAGATGTGCTGTATTTTATTGGGTTGTGTAGTATTGTATGAGGTTGTGCGGTTGTTTTATTGGTTTGTGTAGTATTATTGCATTGTCTGGTATTGAATTAGGTTGTGTGGTCTTTAATCAGGTTGTGTGGTATTTTATTAAGATGTGCTGTATTTTATGGGGTTGTGTGGTATTGAATGAGGTCGTGCGGTTGTTTAATTGGTTTGTTTAGTATTTTATCGGGTTGTGTGGTATTGATTTAGGTTGTGTGGCCTTTAATCGAGTTGTGTAGTATTTTAACAGGTTGTGTAGTATTTTATTAGGATGTGTAGTATATTAAGTTGTGAAGTCTAGAAGTTTTTATTGTAATTTTAACTATATATAGCTGACGCAGTACACCATAAAATAAGACAACGTTTCTAGTGAAGTAATTTTCCTTTGATAAAATTGATAATAATCGATAATGAAATTAATTCTGACAAAGAATTCCGTTATTGATTAGTTGGGCTGCTGAAAATGTTGGACAATACAGGGTTAACCAGCAGCTCTGCTTGTTTGAAACTTCTTAATTAAGCATGTTAGCTTTGTTTCTCGGTTCCATTCTCTTTTTATAGCATTTGTCCGCTACAAAAGTAAAATGCTTGTTTTTAATGTTTGTATGTTTAATTATTGCATATATCATTTCATTAATATACAAGATTAAAAAAAAATTGGATATTATAGATGTTTATATCTTCACTGAACAAAATGTCTGCATTTTTTTTACAAAAATTGTCAAAATGATAGTTTTATATAGATAATAGATATAGATAATTTCATATAGATTTTTTTAAGTATGGTTGTCAACTTGCCATCTGCAAAATACAATACAAACGTTGATTTACACAAAATGTTTCACCTTGCATACTCAAATGCTGTTTTTTTTCTGGGGTTTTTTGGTTTTTCTTTTTGCAAAAATCAACAACTCAGCACTGGCAATTTGTTCAAAAGAGAAATCCCTCATGCACTTCTGAACAAGCAGCTACTATAAGCTTTAAAATGTCTAAATTAAAGATTAAATTATACTAAATTAAAATTCAATATGTGGCTTTTGCATTTTTCAGGAACACTTTTATACACAATACACAGTAGAGTTTTATATAGTTATAATAAGCAAAACATCAAAGGTAAAAAATATATAGATTTTTGTTTTCTTTCTTTCTTTTTCTTAAAAAACAATCAGTTTAATTTCCGATTTTTTAATTATTAAAATATTTGTTTGTTGCAGCCCTAGTTGTGTGGTATTTTATCGGTTTGTGTAGTATTAAATCAGGTTGTGTAGTATTTTACCAGTTTAGGTAGTGTTTTGTTAGGTTATGTTGTATTTTATGATGCTACCTTTTAATGTATTAGATTGTGTTGGGTTTTATTAGGTTGTGTAGTATAGAATGGGGCTGTGTAGTATTTTATTAGGTTTTGTTGTTTTCTATCAGGTTATGTAGTATTTGTTCTGGTTGTGTTGCATTTTATCAGGTTGTGAAATACTAAATGAGACTGCTGTGTACTGTTTTACCAACTTTCTGTCAAGTATTTACTAAAGCTGTATAGCATCATACTGTGTCGTATATAAGAAAGTGGTGGGGTATTTAATCAAAATGTATCATGTATAAAATAGTTGTGACGCATTTAATTATAATTATTTAGAATTATAATTGAATTATGCTGTGTAGTATTTAACCATGTGTAGTATTTAATCACATTGTGTAATATTTAATCATGTTGAGTAGTATTTAATCATGTGTAGTATTTTAATGTTTTGTAGTTTTCATTTATGTAGTATTAAATCATGTTGAGTCGTATTTATGTGTTTATTTATGTGAAGTTTTTATTTGTGTGTAGTATTTCATCATGCTGTGTAATATTTAATCATGTGTAGTATTTAATCATGTTTTGTAGTTTTTATCAATGTGTAGTATTTCATCATGTGTAGTATTTCATCATGCTGTGTAATATTTAATCATGTTGAGTATTATCTATACTTTTTTTTGTTTTTATTCATGTGTATTCAATAATGTAATGTAATATTTCATCATGCTGTGTAATTTTTCATTAAGTTGAGTAGTATTTAATCATGTGTAGTATTTAAAGTTTAGTAGTTTTAATTTATGTGTATAATTTAATCATGTTGTGTAGTATTTAACTATGTGTAGTATTTAATTATGTTGTGTAATATTCAATAATGTGGAGTATTTAATCATGTTGAATAGTATTTCATCATGTGTAGTGTTTAATCATGTTTTGTAGTTTTTATTCATGTGTAGTATTTAATCATGTGTAGTATTTCATCATGCTGTGTAAAATTTAATCGTGTTGAGTATTATTTAATCATGTGTAGTATATAATCATGTTTTGTAGTTTTTATTCATGTGTAGTATTGAATCATGTTTTTATGTTTTTATGCATGAATAGTATTTAATCACGTTTTGTAGTTTTTATTTATGTGAATTATTTAATCATGTTTTGTTGTTTTTATTTATGTGAATTATTTATTCATGTGTAGTATTTCATCATGCTGTGTAATATTTAATCATGTTAAGTATTATTTAATTATGTGTAGTATTTAATCATGTTGAGTATTATTTAATCATGCTGTGTAATATTTAATTATGTGTAGTATTTAATCATGTTTTGAAGTTTTTGTTCATAAGTAGTATTTATTATTGTGTAGTATTTCATCATGTTGTGTAATATTTAATCATGTTGGGTATTATTTAATCATGTGTAGTATTTAATCATGTTAAGTATTATTCAATCATGTGTAGTATTTGATCGTTTTGTAGTTTTTATTCAAGTGTGGTATTTAATCATGTAGAGTATTATTTAATCATGTGTAGTATTTAATCATGATTAGTATTATCTAATCATGTGTAGTATTTAATCATGTGTGGTATTTAATCATGTTGATTATTATTTATTCATGTGTAGTATTTAATCATGTTTTGGAGTTTTTATTCATTAGTATTTATTCATGTGTCGTAATTTATCATGCTGTGAAATATTTAATCATGCTGTGTAATATTTAATCATGTTGAGTATTATTTTATCATGTGTAGTTATTAATCATGTTAAGTAGTATTTAATCATGTTTAGTATTTAATCGTTTTGAGTAGTATTTATTCATGAATCGTATTTAATCATGTTGAGTATTATTTAATCAGGCTGTGTAATATTTAATCATACTGAGTAGTATTTAATCATGAATAGTGTTTAATCGTGTTGAGTATTGTTTATTCATGTGTAGTATTTAATCATGTTAAGTATTATTTAATCGGGTTGTGTAGTATTTAATCGTGTTGAGTAGTATTTAATCATTTGTAGTATTTCATTGTGTTGAGTATTATTTAATCATGAATAGTATTTAATCATGTTAAGTATTATTTAAACATGTGTAGTATTTAATCGTGAATAGTATTTAATCGCGTTGAGTATTATTTAATCATAAATAGTATTTAATCATGTTGAGTATTATTTAATCATGTGTAGTATTTAATTGTGTTAAATATTATTTAATCATGTGTAGTGTATATTCGTGTTGAGTATTATTTAATCATGAATAGTATTTAATAGAGTTAAGTATTATTTAATCATGTGTATTATTTAATCGTGTTGAGTAGTATTTAATCATAAATAGTATTTAATCGTGTTGAGTATTATTTAATCGGGGAGTGTAGTATTTAATCGTGTTGAGTTATTTAATCATGAATAGTATTTAATTATTAATAGTATTTAACCGTGTTGAGTATTATTAATCATGAATAATATTAATCGTGTTGAGTATTATTTAATCATTTGTAGTATTTATTCGTGTTGAGTATTATTTTATTATGTGTAGTGTTTGTTCGTGTTGAGTATTATTTAATCATAAATATTATTTAATCGTGTTGAGTATTATTTAATCATGAATAGTATTTATTTGTGAATAATATTTAATCATGAACAGTATTTAATCGTGTTGATTATTATTTAATCATTTGTAGTATTTCACTGTGGTAATTATTATTTAATCATGAATAGTTTTTAATCATGTTAAGTATTATTTAATCATGTGTAGTATTTAATCGTGTTGAGTATTATTTATTCATGTGTAGTGTTTATTCGTGTTGAGTATTATTTAATCATGTGTAGTGTTTGTTCGTGTTGAGTAGTATTTAATCATGAATAGTATTTATTCGTGTTGAGTATTATTTATTTATTTATAGTATTTAGTCGTGTTAAGTATTATTCAATCAGGCTGTGTAGTATTTAATCGTGTTGAGTAGTATTTATTCATAAATAGTATTTAATAGTGTTGAGTATTATTTAATCATGAATACTATTCAATCATGAATAGTATTTAATCGTGTTAAGTATTCTTTATTTATTAATAGTATTTAGTCGTGTTAAGTATTATTTAATCATTAATAGTATTTAATGAATAGGATTTAATCGTGAATAGTTTTTAATCATGAATAGGATTTAATCGTGTTGAGTATTATATAATTGGGCTGTGTACTATTTAATCGTGTTGAGTATTATTTAATCATGAATAGTATTTAATCGTGTGTAGTATTTAATAGTGTTGAGTATTATTTAATTATGAATAGTAT
>NC_139590.1:4226950-4239450 GCF_946808225.1 Silurus aristotelis
TTAATTGTGTTGAGTATTATTTAATCATTAATAGTATTTAATCATGTTGAGTATTATTTAATCAAGTATTATTTATTCATATGTAGTATTTAATAGTGTTGAGTATTTTTAAATCATGAATAGTATTTAATCGTGTTGAGTATTATTTAATTGTGTGTAGTATTTAATCGTGTTGAATATTATTTAATCATGAGTATTATTTATTAATGTGTAGTATTTAATCGTGTTGAGTTTTATTTAATCATGTGTAGTATTTATTCGTGTTGAGTATTATTTAATCATGAATAGTATTTAATCATGTGTAGTATTTAATAGTGTTGAGTATTATTTAATTATGAATAGTATTTAATTGTGTTGAGTATTATTTAATCATTAATAGTATTTAATCATGTTGAGTATTATTTAATCAAGTATTATTTATTCATGTGTAGTATTTAATAGTGTTGAGTATTTTTTAATCATGAATAGTATTTAATCGTGTTGAGTATTATTTAATTGTGTGTAGTATTTAATCGTGTTGAATATTATTTAATCATGAATAGTATTTATTCATGAATAGTATTTAATCGTGTTGAGTATTATTTAATCATGAATAGTATTTAATCGTGTGTAGTATTTAATAGTGTTGAGTATTATTTAATTATTAATAGTATTTAATCATGTTGAGTATTATTTAATCAAGTATTATTTATTCATGTGTAGTATTTAATAGTGTTGAGTATTTTTTAATCATGAATAGTATTTAATCATGTTGAGTATTATTTAATTGTGTGTAGTATTTAATCGTGTTGAATATTATTTAATCATGAGTATTATTTATTAATGTGTAGTATTTAATCGTGTTGAGTTTTATTTAATCATGTGTAGTATTTAATCGTGTTGAGTATTATTTAATCATGTGTAGTATTTATTCATGAATAGTATTTAATCAGGCTGTGTAGTATGTAATCGTGTTGAGTATTATTTATTCATGAATAGTATTTAATCAGGCTGTGTAGTATGTAATCGTGTTGAGTATTATTTATTAATATGTAGTATTTAATTGTGTTGAGTATTATTTAATCATGTGTAGTATTTAATCATGTTGAGTATTATTTAATCAAGTATTATTTATTCATGTGTAGTATTTAATAGTGTTGAGTATTTTTTAATCATGAATAGTATTTAATCGTGTTGAGTATTATTTAATTGTGTGTAGTATTTAATCGTGTTGAATATTATTTAATCATGAGTATTATTTATTAATGTGTAGTATTCAATCGTGTTGAGTTTTATTTAATCATGTGTAGTATTTAATCGTGTTGAGTATTATTTAATCATGTGTAGTATTTATTCATGAATAGTATTTAATCAGGCTGTGTAGTATGTAATCGTGTTGAGTATTATTTATTCATGAATAGTATTTAATCAGGCTGTGTAGTATGTAATCGTGTTGAGTATTATTTATTAATGTGTAGTATTTAATCGTGTTGAGTTTTATTTAATCATGTGTAGTATTTAATCGTGTTGAGTATTATTTAATCATGAATAGTATTTAATCGTGTGTAGTATTTAAAAGTGTTGAGTATTATTTAATTATGAATAGTATTTAATTGTGTTGAGTATTATTTAATCATTAATACTATTTAATCATGTTGAGTATTATTTAATCAAGTATTATTTATTCATGTGTAGTATTTAATAGTGTTGAGTATTTTTTAATCATGAATAGTATTTAATTGAGTTGAGTATTATTTAATCAAGTATTATTTATTCATGTGTAGTATTTAATAGTGTTGAGTATTTTTTAATCATGAATAGTATTTAATCGTGTTAAGTATTATTTAATTGTGTGTAGTATTTAATCGTGTTGAATATTATTTAATCATGAGTATTATTTATTAATGTGTAGTATTTAATCGTGTTGAGTTTTATTTAATCATGTGTAGTATTTAATTGTGTTGAGTATTATTTAATCATGTGTAGTATTTATTTATGAATAGTATTTAATCAGGCTGTGTAGTATGTAATCGTGTTGAGTATTATTTATTCATGAATAGTATTTAATCAGGCTGTGTAGTATGTAATCGTGTTGAGTATTATTTATTAATATGTAGTATTTAATTGTGTTGAGTATTATTTAATCATGTGTAGTATTTAATCATGTTGAGTATTATTTAATCAAGTATTATTTATTCATGTGTAGTATTTAATAGTGTTGAGTATTTTTTAATCATGAATAGTATTTAATCGTGTTGAGTATTATTTAATAGTGTGTAGTATTTAATCGTGTTGAATATTATTTAATCATGAGTATTATTTATTAATGTGTAGTATTTAATCGTGTTGAGTTTTATTTAATCATGTGTAGTATTTAATCGTGTTGAGTATTATTTAATCATGTGTAGTATTTATTCATGAATAGTATTTAATCAGGCTGTGTAGTATGTAATCGTGTTGAGTATTATTTATTCATGAATAGTATTTAATCAGGCTGTGTAGTATGTAATCGTGTTGAGTATTATTTAATAATGTGTAGTATGTAATCGTGTTGAGTTTTATTTAATCATGTGTAGTATTTAATCGTGTTGAGTATTATTTAATCAAGTATTATTTATTCATGTGTAGTATTTAATAGTGTTGAGTATTTTTTAATCATGAATAGTATTTAATCGTGTTGAGTATTATTTAATTGTGTGTAGTATTTAATCGTGTTGAATATTATTTAATCATGAGTATTATTTATTAATGTGTAGTATTTAATCGTGTTGAGTTTTATTTAATCATGTGTAGTATTTAATCGTGTTGAGTATTATTTAATCATGTGTAGTATTTATTCATGAATAGTATTTAATCAGGCTGTGTAGTATGTAATCGTGTTGAGTATTATTTATTCATGAATAGTATTTAATCAGGCTGTGTAGTATGTAATCGTGTTGAGTATTATATATTAATATGTAGTATTTAATTGTGTTGAGTATTATTTAATCATGTGTAGTATTTAATCGTGTTGGGTATTATTTAATCGGGCTGTGTAGTATTTAATCGTGTTAAGTTATTTAATCATGTATAGTATTTAATCGTGTTGAGTATTATTTAATCGGGCTGTGTAGTATTTAATCGTGTTAGGTTATTTAATCATGTGTAGTATTTACTCATGAATAGTATTTAGACGTGTTGGGTATTATTTAATCAGGATGTGTAGTATTTAATCGCATTGAGTATTATTTAATCAGGCTGTGTAGTATTTAATCGTGTTGAGTATTATTTAATCGGGATGTGTAGTATTTAATCGTGTTGAGTATTATTTAATCATGAATAGTATTTAATCATGTTGAGTATTATTTATTCATGTGTAGTATTTAATCGTGTTGAGTATTATTTAATCATGTGTAGTATTTATTCATGAGTAGTATTTAATTGTGTTGAGCATTATTTAATCATGTGTAGTATTTAATCGTGTTGAGTATTATTTATTCATGTGTAGTATTTAATCGTGTTAAGTATTATTTAATCGGGCTGTGTAGTATTTAATCGTGTTAAGTATTATTTAATCATGTGTAGTATTTACTCATGAATAGTATTTAGTCGTGTTGAGTATTATTAAATCATGAATAGTATTTAATCGTGTTGAGTATTATTTAATCATGAATAGTATTTAATTGTGTTGAGTATTATTTAATCAAGTATTATTTATTCATGTGTAGTATTTAATAGTGTTGAGTATTATTTAATCATGTGTAGTATTTAATCGTGTTGAATATTATTTAATCATGAGTATTATTTATTAATGTGTAGTATTTAATCGTGTTGAGCATTATTTAATCATGTGTAGTATTTAATCGTGTTGAGTATTATTTAATCATGTGTCGTATTTATTCATGAATGGTATTTAATTAGGTTGTGTAGTATTTAATCGTGTTGAGTATTATTTAACCACGCTGTGTAGTATTTAATAGTGTTGAGTATTATTTAATCGGGCTGTGTAGTATTTAATCGTGTTAAATATTATTTAATCGCGTTGAGTAGTATTTAATCGGGCTTTGTAGTATTTAATCGCGTTGAGTATTATTTAATCGGGCTGTGTAGTATTGAATCGTGTTGAGTATTATTTAATCGGGCTGTGTAGTATTGAATCGTGTTAAGTATTATTTAATCGGGCTGTGTAGTATTGAATCGTGTTGAGTATTATTTAATCGGGCTGTGTAGTATTTAATCGTGTTGAGTATTATTTAATCGGGCTGTGTAGTATTTAAACGTGTTGAGTATTATTTAATCGGGCTGTGTAGTATTTAATCGTGTTGAGTATTATTTAATCGGGCTGTGTAGTATTGAATCGTGTTGAGTATTATTTAATCGGGCTGTGTAGTATTGAATCGTGTTGAGTATTATTTAATCGGGCTGTGTAGTATTGAATCGTGTTGAGTATTATTTAATCGGGATGTGTAGTATTTAATCGCGTTGAGTATTATTTAATCGGGCTGTGTAGTATTTAATCGTGTTGAGTATTATTTAATCGGGATGTGTAGTATTTAATCGTGTTGAGTATTATTTAATCGGGATGTGTAGTATTTAATCGTGTTGAGTATTATTTAATCGGGATGTGTAGTATTTAATCGTGTTGAGTATTATTTAATCGGGCTGTGTAGTATTTAATCGTGTTGAGTATTATTTAATCGGGCTGTGTAGTATTTAATCGTGTTGAGTATTATTTAATCGGGATGTGTAGTATTTAATCGTGTTGAGTATTATTTAATCGGGATGTGTAGTATTTAATTGTGTTGAGTATTATTTAATCGGGCTGTGTAGTATTTAATCGTGTTGAGTATTATTTAATCGGGATGTGTAGTATTTAATTGTGTTGAGTATTATTTAATCGGGCTGTGTAGTATTTAATCGTGTTGAGTATTATTTAATCGGGATGTGTAGTATTTAATTGTGTTGAGTATTATTTAATCGGGCTGTGTAGTATTGAATCGTGTTGAGTATTATTTAATCAGGCTGTGTAGTATTCGGTACTGTAGGGGGTGTTTTTTATCCCTCCGCGCTCTACGACGCTGCTAATAAACACGTCACCCCGAGCTCGGTCCGAGTCAGGCGAAGTGCGCAGCTCCGAATTGTGTAACTCGGAGCCTCGGCAGCGCTCGCGGAGGCCCGATGAGTTGTCGCGCGCACTCGGCGGTACCGGAAGGCTTCCGTGCGCGAGCCGTCTGCGTTTTTACGGACCAGGGACGCGTTCGCTGCTGTTTTTTTTCCTCGTAGAGAGAGAGAGAGAGAGAGAGAGAGAGAGAGAGAGAGAGAGAGAGAGAGGGAACGCGGAGTTGACCGCGTGAGTCGCTGGAGTGAAGGTAGGTAACGGTGTGCGTGCGCGTGTGTGTATATGTGCGTGTATAAAACTGCGACTCTGCACACGCGTCGTTTGCGCCGCGTGCTTCCCACGATCTCGCGCTGCAGAGCCCCGACGTTCGCCGTGTGACGGAGTTGTCGCGCTGACGAAGTCGCATTTTTTTTTTTCATCCGCACGCCAGCGAGTGCTTCATTCACGCGCCTCCGGTATGGAAGCCTCGAGCTTGTGTGTGTGTGTGTGTGTGTGTGCGCGTGTTATATTTTATGCCGTCCGAACAAAAAAACAGTTGTTTTTTTTCACCCTTCCATATTTATTCGACTTTTGCGGCGCCTGAGCGGAGACACGAAAAGGCTGCGAAATGCGCAAAACGGCGACCTACGCACTTCTGCGTTGCCCACGGCCTCCGCTCCGTTCACGCCAGCGTGCGTGGACACGCCCACTTCCAAAGCGAGCGGCGCGTGCCCGTCCCGCGGACCGCGTGTTCACGTGCGCCCCCACCCCTTCTCCTTCTTACCGTTTATTTCTAAGGTGAGATGAAAAATAAATAAATAAACAATAATACCGTGATTCAGCAGTGACAACGTTTCAAACGTCCGTCCATTTTCCGGAAATGACGTAAAAACGAGGAAGGGATTTAAATCCTTTTAAAAATGGTTGAATGTCGATTGCGGGTTGTTTTTTTTTTTTTTTGTTTTTTGTTTTTTTTGTTGCAGACGGCAGGGGGCGACCGAGAGCACGTGCTATAGATCACGGATGCTGCTTGGTGACAAACTTTTAAGTCATGTGTGAGATTTGTGAGGCCCCTGTGTGTGTGTGTGTGTGTGTGTGTGTGTGTGTGTGTGTGTGTTTCAGTGATGGTGAGTCACTGCAAGTGCGGGAAAAGCTTCGGCTGGGATCTTTTTCACCCCTGCCTCACCGTTAGATGACTCAACATCTGCCAAATTACTGTGAAAACTAAGAAAACACACACACACACACACACACACACTTGCATACACAGTCCCCATAGGGGTGTAACACAACTCTGGGATGTTTATCTGTACCTGGATTTGTTAAAAATTCCCATGTCGGTATTTGGGATGGCCGGAAGATTTTGTGTGCATGTGAAAAAAACATCTAGAAATAACCGTACTGTTCGTGAAATCGTTTCTCCTGTCGACAAAACAGACCAGGCAGTAACTAACAGTAAATGAAAACTCACCCTGCACATTGAGATCATTTCATGCACAAATGATGGTTGTTACACTACCGCAATTCTGCGATTTATCAGAAACACGCAGATTTATTTTCTGAGGTATCATGAATTTCACACCTAGGCCTTCAGTGGTGTCCTACCCGAGTCAATCCACCTCGTAATACCTTTATTACAACACCACAGCTATAGAAACCATCAATATTATACCGAAATGAAGACAGGAATCTCATACAGCGAGAATGAATGTCATTACTAAAGCAAGAAATCCAATAAACACAATTTCAGAATTCGCCCTTAAGTGCAGCCACAGCTGCACCTCCTGCATGCTCTTCTCTAGCAGAAGCATCAATATTAACCTTAATAAATGCAGAGGTGGCAAAAGTACACACGTCCTTCACTTAAGTAGAAGTACACATACTCATGTTTTTAAATACTGTGGTAAAAGTTGAAGTGCTGCTACACTTTTTTTACTCAAGTTAAAGAAGTTTGTACTTAAATCAATATTTTCTATTGATTCTACCTGTTTTCACTGGTAACTGGACATCACGTAATATTAATATTATTGGTTTATTTATATACATTTCATAGATTATATTCATATATTTATTGTGTGTGTGAGGCAGGTATTCACTGAGATTCAGCTTGCTTTATTTACTGTACGTGTCTGTGAAGAGAGATGACCGAGACAAGAGAGCGCCCCCTGTCTGTTTTCTTTATTTTACAAAAGCTCAGCGTTCTGTTGTTATTATGAGTGTATACAAATAAAAGTAGACCCTTTACAGATTCAAATGATGTATTGCTCTTAACTGTACGATCAATAAAGACAGAGTAATTCAAGTTCGCTTTTCAGCGTTATCAGGAAAAAATGGCACAAATCGCGCCGGTGCGTTTGTCGACCTCAGAGGGTTTATTGTGCGCATCATGTGGTTTGTTTTCTATTCCCGTGTTAAAAAAGTTGCATAAATCTCTGTCGTTTAGAACAAGTTTATTACTGTGTGTTGATGATTTCCTGCGTTTAAGGTGTTGTAGCCGATGGAGGAGATGGAGGAGGCGTCCGACGCTCGCTTTTGTCCCACAAAAATCCCGGGCAGCCTTATGAAGTGGAGGAAGAGGGTCAAGTCTGAGTACATGAGGCTGAGGCAGCTGAAGCGCTTCCGCAAGGCCGAGGAGGTGAAGGTGAGGACGAGTGCAAGCAATCGTTCTCACACACACATATACACATACAACAAACACACTTACAGTGAATTTACAGTCAGCAGCTCTTACTGTCAAGATCCTCAGAGAGGGATTTACTCTGTCTAGGAAAAATCTGGCTTCCCTCCTTTTGCTTGTAGTTCCTTTCAGTGCTTGGAATGTCTTAACTGTTATTTCTCCGTCATCACCTGCTCATGTAGTGCATAAACCGAGAGAGGTTCGGACATGTAATAGTTTGTTCTGCTGAAATCCTAATCCTAGATGTGTGTGTGTGTGTATGTGTGTGTGTATGTGTGTGTGTATGTGTGTGTGTGTGTGTGTGTGTGTGTGTGTGTGTGTGTGTGTGTGCGCGCATGCTACAGGCATTGTTTTTGTCAAACAGACGTAAGATCGAGGAAAGGACCGACCTGTTAAATGAGGAGTGGTCTAAGCTCAGGATCCAGTCTATCCCTCTGTCCACACCGAGCAGCTCACTGGCCAGCAAGAAGGTAGAGTACACACATGGACACAAAATAAAAACAGTCGAAAGAAAGAAAGAAAGAAAGAAAGAAAGAAAGAAAGAAAAAAAGAAAGAAAGAAAGAAAGAAAGAGCGAGCGAGCATGTGCAGTTTTAAGCAGCTTAAAAAAACTTTTTCTTTTAGCTTTTTCTCCTGATTCTTTATCTTGCCCAGCAGCCCCTCCACCATGCTTCACCATGGGCTTATACTTTCTCCAAACAGTGGATGGCAGCCATGGTGCTGAGCTTCATGATTTTTCTGATTCTGAATATAAGAATAAAAACACGATTTTAAAAAAACACAAAAACTAGAAACTTTGGTTCCCAAGTTACGACGGTTAGACTTGTGATTTTTCGCCACCTGGCAACCACGTGCTTTCTTCCACATACAAACTGTATAGTTTATACGTTACGGTAGGGGAATCTTGTTAAATTATGTACTGTAGTAATTAATTATTAACAAATTTCAGTACACTACCACATACTCATCACCATTCTATAAGACTCCTGGGTGGGTTAGACCATGTCTGGACTTGTGATATTATACATTTTTGATGAGGTCTTCAGAACACATCATAAGTCAGGAGAATGCCTGTAATTAAAAAATAAATAAAAAACTACATAGGATAAATCAAGTGCCCGTGTGCACACAAAATTTATTTCAAACAACACAAAGAGGCAATAAACAATACAACAAAAAAAAAACCTATTCACATTAGCTATGGAATGTTACGTAAAAAAGAGGGGATGTGGTCTTTATATAATACACAGGCCTATCATTTGCTAAAAAATCTTCATAATATCAATGAATAACTTATAGATAGTAGTTGATAAAAGTTTGTACACCTTTTGCATGTTCCTTTTGTTTCTATGCAACAAACACATACAAATTGGATGGTGAATTAGTGGCAGAATCTAATATGAGTTTTATCTTATGAGTTCTTCTGTTAAAGCCCTAAATGTAAATGTAAAAAAAACCACAGAAGAACTCATATAAGATGGAGAACAGGAGAAAAGATGTGAGCAGACTGCTTCACCCCCACAGTCAAACATGAAACATGGAAGCTTAATGGTTTGGGGTTGTTTTGGAGCAGGGAAGGTTGGAGATTTAATCCAGGTGAAAGAAATCCTGAACCAACGATGCAACTATTCCATACCATATTCGGTCTGGACTGCGTCTCATCGGAACCGACTTCACCGCACAACAAGACAACGAGATGAAGTGTACAGTACATCTGAGCTCTGTAAGCGTTATTTAGGGAGCAGAAAGTCATCTGCAATGATCTCTATCATGGAATGTCCTGCCCTGCCCAGTCAACGCACTTATATCCTCTTAAACTGCTCTGGGATGAACTGGATCACAAGAAAGAAATCTCCAACTAATGAAGAACATCTTTGGCGAGTTTTACAAAAGGAATGGCAAAGTATCAGTATCAGCTGAAAGTTTGGAGAAATGAACTGTCCTGATGGTGGGAGTATGTAAAGCTGTTATTCATGCTAAGCGATGATTTTTTAAGTAAAAATAAAGTGGAACATTTGTACATTTATATATTTGTTTGTTCAAATGAACTAGTTTGTTGCGTAAAAAAATGCAAGTGTCCTTTACAAAACCATTCAAAGCTAGGTGTTTTTTAAAAAACTGTTTTTTTAGGTCACTTTTTTTTAAATATAATTAAATTCATTGTACTTTCAGTTAGATTTATAATTAGTTTGAGATGTTTAGTAACTAACTATATAACAACAACCACAATATAGGGTTTAATTTAATTTTATTTTATTTGTACGGCATGTTCATCAATAGACATTGTCCCAAAGCAGCTTTACAGAACTGATTGGATTACGGATATACATTTTAAGTTGATCCCTAATGATTAAACCAGGGGGGACAGTTAGAAACATAATGAGACTTTCATGAGAAAGAAACCTTGAGAGGAACCAGACGGAAAAAGGAAGCCATCCTCATCTGGGTGACACCGAACGTCTAGTTCCAATATTCAAACATGAAATGAACAGTTCAGTGAGAATCAACACTAATTTATGCTTCCTCCAATCTCACAGCTGCTCGTGTCACTGGAGCCATAAGGCTAATCTGGCTAATGAGTATCAAACATCTGATTCATCAAATCGTATCATAATTAATGTGCCCAATGCAAACTAAAGGAGATAAGCAAACCAAATAGCTGTATTAGTCCAAACCTCAGTACCTGACTTTTCTAACACCTTTGTGGTTCAATGGATCTCCAGAAATCTCCACAAGCACACTCCAAAATGTAGTGGAGCATCTTCCCAGAAGAGTGGAGGTTATTATAAGAGTAAATGGGGCCTAAACATGGAATGGGATGTTAGAAAGGAGCTCCCAGTGATATAAGAAAATGGGAAAATATTACAATTATATATTGGAAATTCTTCAAATGTGGAGCAGTGTGAGCATCTACTCTCTGTACATCCCATAATGTGGTCATGTGACAAATACAGTTTGCTTTACATTCTACTAAAGAACTGGGGTGTGTGTGTGTGTGTGTGTGTGTGTGTGTGTGTGTGTGTGTGTGTGTGTGTGTGTGTGTGTGTGTGTGTGTGTGTGTTCCTTCTCTTCAGCAGTGCACGGTGGAGTTCGGCTTTCCATCATTCCCCAGTCAGGCAGTTGCCATGAGACCCCTGACAACCGTTGCTGGGATACCATTCATGTACTCCTGGTCCCCCTTGCAGCAGAACTTCATGGTACTGCATGTGGCATGTGACAATACAAACACACACACACACACACACACACACACACACACACACACACACACACTCCTTTGCAGATCCAACCTGGTCCATGGGTTGAGTATCTGTGTGTGAGAGAGAGAGAGAGAGAGAGAGAGAGAGAGAGAGAGAGAGAGAGAGAGAGAGAAAGAGAAAGAGAAAGAGAAAGAGATGAGATGGTCCTGTATGAAAATAGGTCAGATTTCAGATAAAGAAGGAGCTTTTAAACACCCACACCTAAAACACACACATACACTTTCACATGCACACTCCAAATCCCATTTTCTAACAAGCTAAAACAAGCACAAAAGACACACACACACTTTCACTGACGCACATAAATCCCTTCACACACTCCATGGTATACACACACACACACACACACACACACACACACACACACACACACACACACACACATACACATGCACATTTTCAAATACACACTTCAAAAAGTCACTTTCTTGCAAGCTGAAACACACATTTACTGACCCACAGAATCCCTTTACACACACATTAATGGAACATTTACACACACACACACACACACACACACACACACATACCTCATATATACACACATACACACTTCAAAAACCCACTTTCCTACAAGCTAACACACACATTTATTGACCCACATAATCCCTTTACACACATTTATGGTACATACACACACATTTGCAAATGCACACACATCACTTTGCACATTCAAGATTTAGACATACACACACATGTGCACACACACACACACACACACACACACACACACACACCATTTAGACTTTGGCAGGATTTCCCAGGTGCACCCACCAACACTTTTACACTCTTCTCAAAACACACACACACACACACACACACATTTACAAATGTCCATAAATCCCTTTACACAGTCATGGTAAAATACATACACTTCCACACACACACACATTTACTGACCTACATAATCCCTTTACACACACATTTGTGCCACAGATACACATATTTACTGACCCACATAATACCTTAACACACATTTCAAATATATACCCACACCCACTATTGTGCTAGCTAACACACACACACAGACACGCACACACATTAAAATGCACATAAAGTCTCTTTATACACACACACGGTTCCACTCACATACACACTCTCACAAACACACACACACACACACACACACACACACACACACACACACACACACACACACACACACACAGACCACTCAGACTATTAAAGGATTTCCCTTGTGCACCCAACAACACTTTTACACACATACACACACACACACACATTTACAAACGCACATAAATCCCTTTACACAGTCATTGTAAAATATATGCACTTCCCCCCCCCCCCCCCACACACACACACACACACACACACACACACACACACACACACACACACACACACACACACATAAATATTCACATACACACTTAAAAAAAATAACACTTTCTTACAAGCTAACACAAACACAACTCAAATATACACATATTTACTGACCCACATATCTATAACTATAGGCAGAGCAGGCGAATGCCTCGGGCCTCGGG
>NC_139590.1:4244450-4291950 GCF_946808225.1 Silurus aristotelis
CTGGGATCCTCTTCCACTCCTCCATAATGACATCATGGAGCTGCTGGATGTTACACACATGCCGTATCGCCATCTTACTCTTGGGGAGGCCTACAGGTGCTCAATAGGGTTCAGGTCTGGAAAAATACTTGGCCACTTCATCACCTTCACCTTCAGCTTCTTTAGCAAGGCAGTTGTCATCTTGGTGATGTGTTTGGAATGTTATTATGTTGGAAAGCTGCCGTTCGGCACGGTTTCTGAAGGGAGGACGTCGTGTTCTGCTTCAGAATGTCACCGTACATAAGGAATCCATGTTTTCTTCAATGACCTGCAGCTCCTCAGTACCAGCAGCACTCATGCAGCCCCAGACCATGATGCTACCACCACCATGCTTGACTGTAGGCAAGACACAATTTTTGTGGTACTTCTCACCAGGGTGTCACCACACATGCTGGACACCATCTGAGACATGGTTCCAGTAATTCATGCTCTTGGACAGGTTGTTCTTCAGGGTTTCTTGTGAGCAGCTTCAGAAGAGGCTACTTCTGGGAGGACGGCCTGCAAACCGACTTGTTGCAGTGTGAAGAAACAATTCTAATTCTCAAATCCTCAGAGAGTCTTTACCATGAGGTACCATGTTGAACAGCCAGTGGTCAGTATGAGAGAATTGCACTCAAAGCTGATTTGTCTGGTTCTGTCAAGCAGACAAAAACATGACCATGATGAATAGGACATGTGGGTTTGCCTGGTTACATGAGGTACATTAGGGTGTACTCAAAAAAGTATATCCAAGTTTCATTTCTAGAGTATTGTCCATCTAGAAGATACTAAAATGGTTGCTGAAATGTGAGGGGTGCACTCACTTTTGTGAAATACTGTGTGTGTGTGTGTGTGTGTGTGTGTGTGTGTGTGTGTGTGTGTGTGTGTGTGTGTGTGTGTATATATATATATATATATATATATATATATATATATAAACAGTGATAAGCATGTGCACAACCCTTTATGTAGAGGCTTGGCAAGTGTTAAAGAGCAGCAGCTGTCTAGACAGATGAAGACATCTGGAGTGTCTGAGGGGAAAAAATTATAGCAAAACATAACCCTACCTTTTTTCCCCCTGGAGTGAAAGTGAATTAATTTCATATCTGTGTACTTTATTATGTAAATAAAATTATCTTCTCAAGACAGAATCACAAAAATCTGCCTGAATTTCTTCCTCTGTTATCTTTTATTCAAACCCCTTTGTTGAATATTTCATTAACAGATCCTGAAACTGTGTGTGTGTGTGTGTGTGTGTGTGTGTGTGTGTGTGTGTGTGTGTGTGTGTGTGTGTGTGTGTGTGTGTATGTGTGTTAGAGGGTAACTCTCGGTGCCCAACCCCCACCAAGCTGAGGCAGGGTGGGGAACTGATGGAGGAAGGCGAGTCTCCTCTGAAGTGGAGCGGTGCAGATGAGTCGCTGTTCAGAGTCTTGCACGGGACGTACTACAACAACTTCTGCTCCATTGCACGTCTGCTGGGCACAAAGACCTGCAAACAGGTACACACACACACACACACACACACACACACACACACACACACACACACACTATATATATATATATATATATATATATATATATATATATATATATATATATATATCCACACTATATATGTGTGTGTGTGTGTGTGTGTGTGTGCGCGCGTGTGTCAGGTGTACGAGTTTGCAGTGAAAGAAGTGCTGATTCATCGAGTTCCTCTGGAAGATGGAGGCATCTCACCACAAAAGAAGAAAAGAAAACACAGGTAGAACAGAAGACTCCTCTCTTTTCTAAGTGTTAATAGTAGAGGTCATCGGTTTTGCCGATTAATCGGCAACAATAGTTGATTGCTGGAACTATCGGCTATTGGAAAAAAATACATACCGATATTTTTTCTGGTTTCCGGTTCACTGTGTTACAAGAGCGGCCTCTAGAGGTGAATCACTAACACCGCATGCTGTTTCTTTTTACACTTATGTATAATTTATTCATTACAATTATTTATAATGATATGTATTAATATAATTCATATTTATTTTTTATTCAGCACATTTTCATGATTCAACCTAGCTATCGATATCTGTAAAATCCACTTTTAGTGACCTCTATTATTAAATATAATATATATAAACTATATGAACAAATCTTGTGGACACCTGACCATAAATTGTGTATGTGCATTTTGAGAAAATATATAAGATTACAATGTGCTTTTTGGACATCCCTTTCCACATTCAGTTTCCATTTCTTATAATAACCTCCACTCTTCTGGGAAGATGTTCCATCAGATTAGAGAAAGTTTGTGGACTTTTGTGTTAATTCAGACAAAAGGGTGTTAGTAAGTCACTGATGTCGGTGATGTGAGGGGGCCTGGGAGCTCACGTTCATCCCAAAGGTGTTCAATAGGGTAGAGAGCTCTATAGCAGGAGATCTTCCACTTAAACCCATGCAAAGCATATCTTCATGGAGCTGGCTTTATATGCACAGGGAAATCATCATGCTGATCATCCTCTACAATTATTTACCTCCAACTATGTCAGATGTCCCAATGCTTTTGTATTTTACATTATTGATATTTTATGTGCTATAAGGCACCAGAACAAATCATGATCACGTCTCTGTGTTATTCAGGTTATGGGCCAAGATCCAGTTAAAAAAAGGTGAGTTCTGTTTGTTCAAGTAAATATAATCATATTAGTATAAACATTAGGGAATTTTTGGAAAATATCCGTCAGTCTATCTAAACTTTATTCACATCCATCTTTCCCGAGTCAGCGTTATAAGACTGGCCCTGTGTGTGAAACTGAGCATTTCAGGTTGATTCTCTTTACAAGGTCGTGTTTTGCTTTAGATAACACGTCCAATCAGGTGTACAACTACCAGCCATGTGACCACCCCGAGCATCCGTGCGACAGCTCGTGTCCGTGCGTGATGACCCAGAACTTCTGTGAGAAATTCTGCCAGTGTGATCAAGAGTGTAAGTGGACACACACACACACACACACACACACACACACACACACACATTAATCGTGATTATTGGAACAATTGTCATGAGTTAACTCACAATTAATCACAACTTAATCGCACATTTTTTATCTGTTCTAAATGTACTTTCAATTTAAACTTTTCAAATTTTTAATACCCTAAACAACATGCGGCTGGACAACAATGAGTACTTTATGCAAATGTATGTTTATAATTAGTGAAACCAAACTCGGCATAGAGCATGAAGACAAAATATTATTGTAATAAAGTAATTATGGTGTTTTAAATGACGTAAATCATCAAGACACAAAACGTAATTTTGTTATGTTTCCACATGGACGCTTTTAATTGCCGGATTTGTCTGGAGAATAGGGATATAAGTCTCTGATCCATTACCACAGTAAATGGTGGTAATGCTCGATTTAAGAATACAAACCGGCAATAAAGAAGCAGAAGAATCATGGCGGATTTTGGTCGTACACTCCATGTCGCTTGAACCAATCAGATTGCGACATGTACATTCCAAGGCCTTGTCCAAGTCACGTTGGCATTCATTTTACAACCTTTGATTGGAAATTGATTCGGACGCAGATACACTTACAAGGACATTAACCAGACGAATTAAAAAAATAATAATAATCTGGACATTGTTCGAAATCGTTCAAAACAGTTGTTAAGCTTTTTCATGATCCTACTGATTGGACACCTATTGAAACGATCCTTGCAGGTGCTTGGGCCCTAAAACATTATGAAAAATGTTTACAATTTTATTTTAGTAAGCTGGAGGGTTTCGCAATTTAAAACATTCATGCATTTATTTATTTATTTTTTTATACTTATTTGTAATTTTGCATCATAAAATCAAGTAATTATTATATGGCAATGTATGCGGTTACATAAGATTATCATAAAATCACTCATTATGTTGTTACTTTGTAAATATCGTAACTGTTTTGCCCGTGACAGTCAAGATTATAGAATTTAATACACATTTTTCGGGTTGGCTAGAATGTCAGAGTTTTGGAAATGGAACAGTTTTATCGGCCATTAGTTCATTTATCGCGATGGTTGGAACGACCTTTAGGCTTTAGAATGTGAAATCATTGACTATGATAATAGGGAATCACTGCACATTTAACCTGCATGCATGTAAAACTGGGTGGAGCGTAATCCATCCAGGTTTTGCCGCATGACTAAATGCCTCAATTATCGGGATTCCTGAATAAGTCGCTTTCTTTTCGTTTACTTGTGCAGGTCAGAATCGTTTCCCAGGCTGCCGCTGCAAAACGCAGTGTAACACCAAGCAGTGTCCGTGTTATCTGGCCGTACGCGAGTGCGACCCTGACCTCTGCTTGACCTGTGGAGCTTCGGACCGCTGGGACAGCAAACAGGTTTCCTGCAAGAACTGCAGCATTCAGAGAGGACTCAAAAAGGTATATATATCCTTACCTGGTTTGAAAACATTATATATTTATATATACTGACCAGGCAGAACATTATGACATTAGAAGATTATGAATGGCGAAGTGAATAACACTGATTATCTCTTCATCAGGGCACCTGTTAGTGGGTGTAGGAGGAATAAGAGGCAGAGCACAAATTCGCAACAAAACCACCAGCTTCACTTTGTTTTGTTTTTTCAGTGTTCTTTTTTTAACACACACACACACACACACACACACACACACACACACACACACACACACACACACAGTACACTGAGTGTTCGTCTCTATCTCTCTCTTTTCTGGCTTTTGTCTGTCCACCCTTTTATCCTCTGTCCTTTTTTCTGCTCACTGAAACAGAACACTCATTAAAGGAAGCGTGGAAATAATTTCCATGTGGATTTTTAACACTTTCATGATCTCTGACCGTTTTTAGCACCTTCTCCTGGCCCCTTCCGATGTAGCAGGATGGGGAACTTTCATCAAGGAGCCGGTTCAGAAAAACGAGTTCATCTCCGAGTACTGTGGAGAGGCAAGTGCTGTACAGATACACTATATGGACACCTGACTATAGGATTGGTATGTGCTTTTTTGAATATCACAGTCCACATTTAGTCCTGCTATAATAATCTCAACTCTGATGGGAAGATGTTCCACTGGATTTTCGAGTGTTTAGTTGAGATTTGTGCTCATTTATCCACAAGGGTGAACAATAGGGTTGAGGTCAGAACTCTATAGCAGGCCATTCAAGACCTTCCACTCCAACACATGTAAAGCATATCTTCATGATGCTGGTTTTGTGTACATGCTGGAAGATTTATGGGTGTCCCAGTCTCAGTAAAGGGACAATTAAATTCTACAGCATCCTATACAATCTTGGGGAAGAACCACATATGGCTGGAAAAGTCAGGTGTCCCAATACTTTTTTTCATATGGCGTATCTTATGTCTTTCTTTTCCCTCTCTCTTTCTCTCTCTCTCTTTCAGTCACTTTCTTTCTTTTCTATATCAGCAGCAGCAGTTTTGACTTTAATAATTAATTGATTTTCTTGTATTAATACTGTCAATTTGCTTTCTGTTTTCAGTTTGTATTCCTTGTATTGTTTCTTTTCCTGATTTTTTTTTTTATTTTTTTTATTGCTATGAAGAATGTCTATACAAGACTATAATATAGTGCTCAAGCTCCTGTTGAAAAACTTTTCATATCATATCTAAGACTTTTAGACCCCATATGGAGTCATATTGCTGTTTAAGTATACAGAAAGAGTTCCATAATTAAAAAAAAAAAGCCCAGGATGTCTTTTATTAGCCAGAATTTTTCATTTCAGACCATTACTATTCCACATAAAACTGGATCATTTTGGTGGTTTTGTATCTTGGGGTATATTTTTAATAGTACCCCAAGATGCACATTAAACAAATGCGTTCTAGAACAATGTAAGAAAAGGTTTTACACAGAGCAGTTTTCCACTCTATGTTAGCAATCCCAATAGATTTTCTTCTCTCCTCCGTGTGTTCAGCTTATTTCCCAGGACGAAGCAGACCGAAGAGGCCGAATCTACGATAAATACATGTCCAGCTTCCTGTTCAACCTGAACAATGGTACATATAAAATCTGTTCAGTTTTCTATTTCGTTCTTTCTTGTTTTATTTTATACATCTGCACCTCCACGTGACGAGAGAGAACTTAGACTTCCTGCGTCTTTGTGTTTTTTTTTAGACTTTGTGGTCGACGCGACACGGAAAGGGAACAAGATCCGTTTCGCCAACCACTCAGTCAATCCCAACTGTTACGCTAAAGGCAAGTGGTAATATTCACCTAAGTTGAGTGTATATACAGTGGAACCCGGTAATGTCGATGTCCTAGGGGGTCGCCAAAAAGCATCGAGGTAACCGATGATCGAGATAAACGAAAATCAATATGGCGGCAGTATATTAACGTGCTTGAAATTTCTTTATGTACATGATGTGCGTTAATAAATGAGAATGTGCATGCACGTGTTTTTGAGGGGTTTTTTTACACAACAGCGTTGCCGCGATTTGTTTGATGAAGGCGTGCTATAAAAATACATACAGTACATGTTTATCTGTCAGGAATCCACCTGCCACGCCCCCTTCAGCCCCCTTCAGCGTGTCAGGTGTTTTCTCGGCCGCTTTCTCTGAAGCTCCCGGCTTCAATCGCGCACATATGGTGCTCGTTTATCATCATCACCAGCTCCTATTTAAACTTCCACACTCTCACTGTCCGTTATTGTTGGTATATGTTGGTTCACGGCGGTCGTTGTTATCGCGCATGCGTATCCCGGTACGTGTCTTCCCACCGGCACTCTCTCACCGGCTGCTCTTTTCTTCCCAAAGCGCACCGCGGATCCCCCCCCGATCCTGCCGGTGTTCATTCTATGCTTTTGCTGCTCATCCCACGTTCTCCCGTGTGCTGTTCAGCGCCGCGCTTCTACTTTCGCCTCCCGTTCATCACATAACATTTAACAACAAAAGGCATATGTGCACTAACTAACAGCAGAGATTCACCAGTATACAATACAACACCTGTAGCAGCTGTAAGGGTTGATTTTTCCGACACTTTCGCGAGTTCTTCTGCGGCTGCATGTAAAGATAACCGACGTTAAATGGCAAATTTTCCCCCCTTGTGCTCGAGATATCAGGGTTCGGCGACATAAACAAGTCGACATAACCGATAAAAAATGCTTAGAAAAGGCGAGAATTTGGCGGTTCCACTTCAAAAACGACGACTTAATAGGGCTGTCGAGGTAACCGAGGGCGAGATAAGCGGGTTCCACTGTATATATATATATAAATATATATATATATAATGATATGTATATATGTATAATGTATATATAATGAATATAATATATTTTTGAGATGAGATCTGATTGGTGGACTCTGTTACAGTTGTCATGGTGAACGGGGACCACCGCATTGGGATCTTCGCCAAACGCGCCATACAGCAGGGGGAGGAGCTGTTTTTTGATTACAGGTATTCTGTAATGATTAGGGCTTTAGGAAAAACACCAGTCTGACTTACCACAAGTCAAATTCCTTCTCTGTTCTGTGTTTGGTTTTGTATTTATTCTGTGTTCATTGCACTTTTTTCTAAAACTAAACTAAACACACCTCCGATCCAGCTCATCCAGCTAAGAGAGGGGATTGTTGTATCCCTGGTAGCTGATTGGATCTGGAGCCTAACATATATAAACAGGGTTGATACTGATATGATTTTTTATTTTTATTTTTTTATTGTTGTTGTATAACTGTTTCCTTTTTAAATAGTCATCGCAAACCTTTGTGTGGCGAGCATTTAAATAGCACACTGAATCTCGCTGAATTAACTTTTCAAGTTGAAAGTAATTACATCTATACATTTGTGTAATTGGTTTAAATCAATAGCATGTGACCGTGAAAACCAAAATGTTCAAATCATTGAGGGCTGGATTCAAAATCACAGTCCAAAATCTAAAAAAAGAAAAACATCAACATGGTGATCCAGTAAATTTCATCATGGCAACTCATAATTTGCATGTGCACCCATGTGCGTGTATGCACCCTCGTGATAAGATGGAGATATATATATATATATACACATACACGCACACACAAGGGGCGTTCAAGTCAAACCTGGGACTTTTGAGTTTATAAATGAAAAGATCCCATTTACTTCCCTGCTACATTTATACACTTATCCCAACGTTTAACTAACGTGTGGAAAGATTCTGCATAGAAATCTAGGTCATGCTGACTTTAAAAGAACTCCGAACGTTCACACGAATGACTGGTGTCGGCTAGGAAACACCATGACTGAGATCATCACGTATGGCCATCTTTGAAATGTTTGCACCATTCAAATGTCTTACTGCGGCTGAGCATCTCATCACCGTACTGTGCTCGAAAACATCTGTAGATATCAGTGGGTTTTATGCCTTCGCTCACAAGAAACTTCATAACCACATTCTGTTCCAACACTGTTGTCTTCCATCTTGATTACCGGTCTCTGGACCGGCCTGCGCCTTTCAGTAAGAGGACAAACTGGACTCTTACTACTGAGTGTAACACCTCCATGCTAGCATCCATTTTTAACATGAACGCAAATTGTGTGTGGATATGTACATATATATATATACATATATATATATATATATATATATATATATATATATATATATATATATATATATATATATATATATATATATATATATACGTATATATATATACGTATATATATATATATATATATATATATATATATATATATATATATATATATACGTATATATATATATATATATATATATATATATATATATATATATATATATATATATATATATATATATATATATATATATGTATATATATATATATATATATATATATATATATACACACACACACACACACACACACACACACGGGGTGGTATAAAAAATTTTCAAGACTAGTTTTGTAACATGCCAACAGATGGCAGCACAAGGGTGCACACAGTCACAGGGAGCACTCACCTTCATCAGTGTGCCTAAAGACTTCGTCTTGTGTATCGGGAGGTGTTTGCTATATTATAGCTTGCTATATTTTTATCCTACTAATATCTTTAAATATAGACTTTTTGTGCACACCCATGATCAATGCCTCCATCATCTCAGTCAGGATCAGCAGGGATGACTGAAGCTCTGCCTCCTGACGTCTTCTATTGGCTGACACATAGTTACATCAAAAAAAAGGAGCCTTGTTTTAGTATTTGTTTGTTTATTTACTTACTCATTTATTAGTTACTTGTTAAAGCTTGTACTGGATTGAAACCCTGCATCTCATCGATATTCACTTATAGTACATACCTGGATCCCTCGTAGGTACAGTCAAGCCGACGCTCTCAAATACGTGGGCATAGAGAGGGAGATCGACGTGGTCTGATTTTATTCCCCCCAGTGTCCACCTTTTCCTGCCCATGATGCACCTCACCTCTGCTCCCTCAGGACTGCGGTTCTATAAATGTGGTCGCCTGGATACATCTTACAAGAATCTGGGATTCTGTGATGTCATAACATTTCGAATTAACGGTATGATATCAAGGAATCGCAGGCTCACCCCAAAAACAAAAAAAGGTCACACAAAGGTCACACAGACTTTCACTTTTCTGTCTTTCAATATAGCAGCAATAGGGTTGCTAGAAGTATCCAAGCCAGCATGTTTGTTGGTGCAAGTGACTAGAAAACGCTCAATGAAACAGTGGGAGGAAAAAATTAATTGTTTTATACAAAAAAAAAGTAAGTTACTTATGTTAGCTTAAATCAACCGGCTAATGTGCTAATTAGTGGTGCGTTAACATTCCCAGCAAAATCAAAGAAAAACACAGCAATGCTAAACAAATCAAAACGATCTCCAGCTAGGAAGTTACAGATAGCTAAATGTGCTAACTTATAGATCGGTCCGCAGCATGTAGGCTTGTACAGGAAATACCAGCGTATGCTATACTACTAATACAACAAGCCTCACATTTGTGAAGATCGTTAGCTAAGAACGGTAGCACTCTGTACAGAGCTAGCATATGAATGATTAGCGGAGTAAATTGGGAATATGTTTACCTCATGTCCACTTAGTTATGCGACAGCAATGACACGATGAGTTAAAGAAAATTCAAAAAAAAAAAAAAAAAAACAATAAATAAAATACAGCGGTGTCCGTTTTATTATTCACATTTCTTTCTGACAAGAAAGCGCAACAAGCTGCTCGTTTGGCTAATCCGAAGCAGACAGCGTTCTTTACTTTACAGTTAACCTTTCCGCACACAAGCTTTTAGCGGTTTTATCATCTATATTTACTCTACCTAATGTATAGATACAAAGTAGTATACATATTTATGGTTCCTGTTAGTCCTGGTCAGTTTCTTCACGAACGAATTTCACATCTGCATTAACGCTATGATGCAGTGTGCCGTTATCTTAGCTTGTTAGGCTAATCTGCAAAAGCTTTGCCATCTGCTACTCGGACATTCATGGTTTATTTTTACTAAGAAAAAAAACATTCTATAAAAATGCCATTTTGTATCGACAATGCTTTAAACAATATCTATTAATCCAGTTATTCCAGCGCTAAGCATCTCTGCAGTGGCTAACTACATAGCAAACATATACTTATTTGTAAGAGCTGAACACAGCTATCTGCAGGGTTGCCAGTTTTGAAGCAAAAGGTTCTAGCTCAACTGAATCGCTATAAAACATAAATATAGTTTTTGACACACCATAACTGATACCTGTATACTCACCTGGACCAGACGTTACTCTCGACTTTCTTTGCAATACATTTTAACATACAGTGGCTTGAAATTACGTGAACCGTTTGGAAATTTCTGCATAAATATGACCTAGTAAATTGTCACAAAGTGGACCCAATCCAGCGTATGAGACAATATTATACTTGATCATTTATGTATTGAGAAAAACAGGGGGGGGGGGGGGGGGGGTCATGGAACCACAGCCATTTAAAACTGGTAATTGAGTACCATTAAAATTTTCAGCATAAATATGACCCAAAACATTGGACCCAATCAAGCAAATGAAACAATATTATACTTGGGTCATTTATTTATTGAGCAAAATAATCCAATATTATTTATCTGTAAATGGCACAAGTATGTGAACCTCTAGAATTTGCTGTTAATTTGGAGGTCCAATTAGAGTCCACCAATTTCTAATTAATGGGATGGCAATCAGGTGTCACTAAGCACCCTGTTTTGTTTAAGGAACAAAAATCTATGGAAGTATGACCTTCACAAAATGTTTGTGGATGTATTTTAAGGTACGAACGATCGAGATTTCTGAGGACCTCAGAAGATTGTTGCTGATGGTCATCAACCTGGAACAGGTTGCTAAAGCGCTAAACTTAGAGGCTCACATACTTGTGCCACTCACAGATATGAAGTGGTGGACGAAGTACACAAACCATGTAGTTGAGTTAAAGTAGAGATGCACTCGATAAAATATGACTCCAGTAAAAGTGTCCCTTTAAACTTTCACTTGAGTAAAAGTACAAATGTATTTGCCTTCAAATATACTTAAGTACTCAGAGTACTATGATTTTTTACTATATTCCTTAGGTTGCAAGGAGAATTATTGTAAGAGGAAATCGTACAGGGCGAATAAAAATTCATGTAAATAAGGCCACGGGTGTTGTGGCGAGTTCGAGTTAGGAGTTTGTTCCATAATTTATTTCTTAGAAACTGTTCTGCTGTTGAACTGATCCAGAACTGTATGTTGGTGATGAGTAGATCCACTAAGCGCCAATCAAAACAAGTTTAAAACAAAGACCAAGTTTTTATCCTCATAAATAAAAGGAACTGATTTCGCAAAACGTACTCAAGTAAATAGTAAGATATTTGACTTAGAAATGTGGTGACGTTAAAGTGAAATCCCCCCAAATGGAAATACTTCAGTAAAGTACAGATATGTAAAAAAAAAAAGGTACTTAAGTACCGGAACTAATAAATTTTTCTTTGTTACTGTCCACCACTGCAGATATGTAAAAGTAGATCATTTTTTCTCTTTAAATAAATGACCCAAGTATAATATTTTTGTCTCATTTGCTTGATTGGGTTCACGTTGTCTATTTTTAGAATGATGTTTTAGGCCATATTTGTGCAGAAATACAGAAAATCCGAAAGCCACTTTCAAGCACCACTGTAGAAGTTGTCATGTCCATCCTGGATAAACCATCCTCAGAACTTTTCTCTTTTGTTCGCAATTGCATATGTCTGGAAATTTGATTCCGTTACAATTATTTGTTTTAAATTAGGAAAACAATTCCTGAAGGTACAGGAAAAAAGCCTGAACCTGGCAACCCTGCAAATCCGTTATGTTTTAAACTTCATACAAGCCGACAGGGTGAATGTGCACTTCGAACTGATGAGGAGGATGATGATGAAGAAAAGAGATTCCTTCACAAAGTCTTTTTATTATTATTGTGGGGGTGGGTTCTGTCTTATGGATTACATATCGATCGAATCCCGAACTAAATCCATCACGTCGGCCGAGTTTTTGGGTGGGTTTTATTATTTTTTTCATACAGAAGATTTGAGAAGGCATTAAACCGAATACGTTAACTGTCGTATTATTATTGTTAGAAGCTATAGCATGCTATAGAAAAAAAATATGCTTTATGAAATTAATGACAGATTTTAGTTTTCTTAATTACGCAAAATTTGCCAATTTCTTTTTTTTTTTTTTTTATTTGACCTCCTCAAATCTTCCAAATGAAGGAAAGGAACATTTCACTCAAATTTCTGAAGAATTTCAGAAATTTCTGATTGTTTGGGATTGGCGTGGTCGTGTCATTTGGAGTTTTCCTGCTTCTTATTTCTAACGCTTACTAAATACACCCAGCAAAGACAGAGGATGAAATGAAAAGAGGAAAAAATTGGTAGGTAGCGCGTGAGGTCGCTTTAAGCAAGCAGAAATATTAGGAAATCTCCAGAAGTAATAGAACCACAGCCATTTTAAAAAAAAATAATTTTATTGAAGGCTACCTGCTTACTTTTTGTGTCCGATTGAATATCACTTCAAGTACCCTTTTGCTTTTTTATTCATGGTAAGATAATGCTCTTTATCTTCTGAAGAAGTCTTCCCATTGGATCGAAAGTGCCAAAATACCAGAAACGCTGACTCAGCGAATCCATAGCGCTTAATTAACGATGAATAATTACCTTTCATTTTTGGACCTGATTCCATTTCTATACATTTCAAGTTTTCATCTCATCCAGTATATTCTCTATGTCCAAATACTGATCTCCATGGCCTAAAGGTTTTTCGAGAATAATATTACATAATATTTCTCTATTACGTTCTAAGTGCGTCAATGCTTGTCCTGACCTGCTCTTTATTAAAAAAATTCATCAAATAAAGAGAGCTCTGTGAGGTGACTGAAATGCCATGGAAGGTAGAAATGTATGTAAAAAAAAAACAAGTGTATGGAAAATAAATTTATAACTTTGAAAATTGTGTCTGTGTTTTTGTGTCTTGGACATTTTATAATGGGGACGTTTATAAAATGATGCACAGTTCTACAGCATGAGTGTATATAGAATGGAAATTTGCACCCTTTGGAGAAAATAAGGACATGAATTCCATTCATATCTGAAGCTTATGGGTGTTATGTTTGTACTTCCTATCAACTGATAGGAAAAATACTGAAAAATACAAAACAAAACTGTATGTAGTTGCTATGTGTCATCTAAGAAAGGTGGGATGTGGATGCAGGAGAAGATACCTGGACTGGACCATAACCTGAAATGCAACAACCATGGAAGACAAACAAGAGACCTTGCATGTGGTGCAAGGTGAGTCTACAATATGTACAAAAGTTTGTGTACACTTGACCAGAAGCTTGCTTCTTTTAGAACATCCCCATTTTCTGTGATGATAACCTCCTCTCTTCTGGGAAAATGTTTTACTAGATTTTGGAATGTGCTTGTGGAGATTTGTGTGAGATTCATTCAGCTGCAATGGTGTTAGTAAAGTCAGGTAGTGATGTAGGTGAGGTGAGGAGGTCTGGGATGCAGTCAGCGTGGAAAAAATGTATCCCAAAGGTGTTCAATAGGGTTGAGGGTCAGAGCTTTATAGCAGAAGATCTTCCACTCCAACCCATGTAAATCAAATCCTTATGGAGCTGACTTTGTACACAGGGGTTTTGTCATGCTGGAACAGATTTGGACTTCAAGTGAAGGAAAAACTTTGGGGAAGGACCATAACTGTAAAAGTCATTTTCGGGCCATATGCAAATTCTTTAAAGAAGGAAATATATTTTTATAAGCTTCTATTAAAAAATGTAATAAAATTTCAGTTTAAATGTCAATGTCAGGATGAGAGACTTCCAAGCATGAGGTGAAATCAACAGAAAAGTGGAAAAGTCAGGTGTGACAATACATTGGTTCATATAGTCTGTAGTAATAATAGCAAAAAGACAGAAATGTTTCCTTTCAAGCTTCTTTTATTGAATAGTCTGTTTGGTTTTGCTTTTTAATACAGTCGTGGTAATTACAATGAACGAGTTACAAAAAGACGGGGTGGGGTAGCATTCTAGTGAAATTGTGTTACTGAACAGACCTGCTCTCTGGAAGCAGAGACTAAATATCTCATCTCTTACTGGAAAAATGATCTACAGTTATCCAGTCTAAATGAAAAGTAATAACCTTTGACCTTACACACGTTTAATTCTATTACACACACGTACACATATTCCCCAGACTGCTGCTGTTACTGTGTATTCACACACTGTCAATTTGATGACTGCATGAGCCAAATTAAGTGAAAATAAATAAATACATAAAAAAAAAAAAATCACAAATACACTTCATAGACACAGAAGAAATACATTTCTATTAGACTGAGTTATTCTAAAATCCTGCAAGACGGCTAAGTGACCAGTTATAGAGCTCAAGGGCCAAAAGTCCAGTGTGGTTTAGTAACCATTATGACCTCATCCTGATCTCAGATACTGAATTGTACATTTCCACATTTTTTTTTTATTGTTAAAAAAACACTACTGTACTGTTTTCCATTGGCTTTGTGCTTGTACTTTGCAGAATGACAATAAAATCTGATTGAAACTATTATAAGCCAGTAGAAGTATCAGTACTGTATATTACATTATTAAACCAATAAGAGTTCTTCTGTGACACCAAGTCTATCAGCAAAAATGAGCAATCTTAAGAAGCGACAGAATCAGTGGTGCACAGTAGTGAAGTAAATTTAATTCGTTACTGTACATAAGCAGCTTTTCGCGTATCTGTATCTTACTGAAGCATTTCCATTTGGGGAGACTTTTACTTGAAAAAAAGTCGAAAATAGAAGAATATCGTACTTTTTATTTACTTACACATTCCTTTTTATTTATGAGTGAATAAAAAACTTAACTGGTCAAGCACAAATCAAGCCACCAATCAGGGTAGAGCTACTGATCAGAGTGAAGCTACTAATCAGGGTGCTATCTGCTTAGCACAAACATACAGTTCAGCGTCAGTTGTTCTTCAACAGCAAAGAAGAACATTTCGAGGGAAATAAATGCTGAAAGAAACTCCTGACTTTAACTTGCCACAACACCCGTTTCTTTTTTTTAGAAGGTTTTGGGCTCATGATAATTGTAATAGATCTCAATCAGTGTTTGGCTCATTTAAATTATTCCATGAATAGATTGGAGTTTTGCTATAAGTCACATTAGAGTCTTTCAAACAAAAAAAATTATAAAAGCAACATTATATAGATAATAATTTACAGTAAATTGGATACCTAAGTACATTTGAAGGCAAAAACTTTTGTACTTTTACTCAAGTGAAACTTTAAAGGGACACTTTTACTGGAGTAACAAAATGTTTGTGTATTTCATCCACCACGGAACAAAATAAAAAAAATCATGCATATAGAAATCAACAGCCTGAGGAGATATTCACATCGGACATCAGAATGAGGGAAAAATATTATTTCAGTGACCCAGTTGGACCAAGATTAGCTAGATTGAGTATTTCAGAAACATCTGTTTAGTGTGTAGGTGTGAGTTTAACCTCAAAGTCTCTTATTAATGTACAATAATGCAAAGAGAAGGGGGATAAAATCCAGTAAGCGACATTTCTGCCAATGGAAATGACATTGATGTTGGAGGTGATGTTGGTTTCAGCTAAAGAGACGGTTAAAGCAGCTCAAATACCCACTCTTCACAACTATGGTGAGCAAAGACTGAGACATTGGGGGACATAAATTTTTTTTTTTTAGCAAATTAAAAATTTTAAGACTGAATTTCCACCTCACTGGCCTTCCTAAACCAGCTTTGCTGTACTTTGACCCTCACCGCTCACTTTGTTTACTCACTGCTGGACACCACTGGATTACTTCACGCAGGATCTACAGAGGATTTGATCAAATTGAAAGCACACTACTTTGTTTTCGATGCACATGTCTATGCAGAGCGAATAGGAATTTGACGGCTGCAAAGTCAAAGGTGGCGTCGGATGAACACCATCCTGTCGAACACACAAAAACTTCACCAGACGCAAATTATTATTCTTTATCAAGATTCCTATTTAGAACAGACACCACACTGACTTTGGAAGTGCCACATACATGGTGTTGCATGAGAAAATCACGAGGTAAAGGGAGGAAAACGTGAACATCTCAAATTATTAAGTGCCTTTCTGATTTGCTTGGTAGTTACATCTCTGTATTAGGAAGCTCAAGATTTGAGATTGACGTTGATTCCTTTGGTAGAGCACAGGTTCATGCTGCACTCATGACAAAACCACAGAGCTCAAAAACACAAGCTTTTAAACTAATCGGGGAGAAAAAAGTCATACAATTGCGTTCATCTGTTTTTTTTTATTCGCAATCAATAAACAAAACGCAAATTATGGCGGCGTCATTGCTTTTTCAATTGTATATTGAAAGTATAAAAAGGAGAAAAACGGTTTTGTATTGTTTGTGAGCACATAAAATAAATGAGAAAATGACATATGTATACATTTTCTCTATTTGTTTGAGTCCAGAAATCACAATCTCACAATACCAAAAATGATCGATGCCCTAAACTGCACAATTTTTCAATTTAACATCCTTATCTGGAAGTCAAAGGGAATTTAATTGGAGGTTTTTTTCTTGGACGAAATGTTCACTCTGGTGCCTTTTTTTCAAATGCAAGACCATTTCTGTAATGAGAGACCATGTACGAGACTCCCAGTCCAAATCCAAATAATTCAAAATCAAAGAATAAGATGGCAAAAAAACTGGGACGTATTTTAAACATTGTACAATTTGAGAAGGTTTTTAAACATAATTATTGTAGTATTTGAACAACAAAAACAAATGAACGCAATGTACCTGGACCTATAACAAGCCTTGTATTTTTGGGAAAATAAAACGTTCTCAAAGCGCCTTTAAAATGTCGATACAGTGCGTAGTCTTAAAAGTGAAATAGTTTATGCAATACTTTTGCACCCCGCACACTTTCTAGAAGTTTTCTTGTATTTGTATCCAAATAGTGTTTGAATTGCAAGAGACATGAACACGCCCAGATCCTCTACATTATTCATCCGCTTCTTATTTAAGCAAACCCTCCACTCCTAAGTGATCCTCAGCTTCCTCTATTTAACCCTAAACTTATAACATGAGAGCGGCATCGTAAAAAAATTGAAAGAAAAACGTTACGATGAAATCTTTCCTCTAAATTTCTTTAAAATATTTCATTGCAACATGATGCAACAGTGTCTTGGTTTAATGCCCGCTGAAAACCGTGTGTTGGTGATGAAGGACAATGATCAAGAAATCTTGACATTCATGGTGAGCAAAAAAGCATTAAAGTCTGAAATAAACAGTGAAACTGAAGCTACAATGAGAACAGATTCAGAAACTGGACAACTTTTTCCAGTTTGCGTGCAACCCACAGTAATTCGATCACATTATTATTATTATTATTATTATTATTATTATTATTATTATTACTACTACTATTATATATATATATATATATATATACATTTGTATTATATTTTTAATTATTTGTTATTATTATTTTGTGATTCTTATAATGGTCTAGATAATGGTCTAGACAGTGGCTAGTCGGTCGACCTGCTTAAAAAAAACACGATGTTCTCCTAATGCATTGGTTATCAATAAAAACATATTTTCCACACACTCATTCCCTGCTTTTAGCAATCCGAATACAATAAATCACATACAACTAGACACTGTGTTGTTGTTTTTTTCCAAACTGGGACTTACAAGTTTGCAATACAAATTACGCAGCATTACGCAAAACATTATCAGTAGCAGCATCTCGGGGATTTGAACTCAAAACCTCCTGGTGCTTAGTACAGTACTTTAAACGTCACCTGATTTTACATTCATTCACAAAAACCCTCATTCACTCAGACTTTTTTCATCCTCAACTTGACATTCAATTGGCAGTCGTTTCATCCTAAATGAGCGAAAAGCGAGAGAAACGTGAACGATAAGAACGAATGGCAGAGAGAGTAAGAAACACGGCCATGTACGCGCTCTACACTTGTACTGATCAGTATAGATTCACATGCCTATTTTAATACACAAGTATACAGTGTCTGTCAAGTTCGGAGTCACCTAGTGTTTTATGTTTTTTTAAAGACACATGCATGTTCCTTTCGTTTCTAAGCAACAAACTCGGTACCAGTATAAAGAATTACTTTGACCAAACAGATGTATAAATGTACAGAAGTTTCACTTTCTCTATAAATAATGCTTATAAAGTTCAGACGTATTGGTCGCTTTGGCTCATCATCTTGTTGTACAGTGAAGTCTGTTCCAATGAGCCGCAGTCCAGATGGAATTACATGGTGATGAAGTATGGAATGGGTGCCATGTTGGTTCTTTTCACCTGGAATAAGACTCCAATATTTCCTGCTCCAAAACAACACCAAACCATAAAGTTTTCACGTCCATGTTTGACTGTGGGGGTGAGACAGTCTGCTAACATGCTCTCTCTCCTGTTCTCTGTCTCATATAAGTTCTGGTAGAACCAAAAATGTCAAGACTCATCTGTCCAAAGAACTTTCTTCCAGTCATTCACTGTCCAATCCTTGTGTTTTGCCTTACAACTGTTACGTAGAAACATGCCTGTGTATCAAAAACCATAAAAGACTCTGTGTTTCCAAACCTTTTATAGAAAAAATATGCTAATGCTACTTAAGCGATGAGATTAGCACTAGCATTGGAAGCAACTGATTATTATTTTTTTGTTCGTTATTGCATTTTAATAAAAAAGTGCTGTCATGCAGAATGCATAGCTTTACAATGTTCTACTTGAGTTTATTATTTTTTTCCTATTAAAGCACTACTCCTAGGGAGACCTCAGCGAGAGAATCATACAGTGATGGTGGTGATCATCTAAACCTCACCATGATCATCGTCAGAAGCATCTAGAAAGCAGCAGCAGCGATGACAATGGCTTTGAATGAATCGGATTCGAAACGTGCATTTACGTCCTGTAATCCTTATACAGACTCTGATGTTCACTAGAAGAACCTTTCCTGCAAGATTTATTTCACTTCCGACTTGGTTTGTAGCACCTTTCAGTTGATCCTCTCTAGCTCCTAGTTTATATACCCAGTGAAAGGAACTAAATATATTTGATAAATTTTAAATCAAGTACACCCTTCTTAAATTCTATGGTTCAGTTTTATATATCAGAAATAGTCAAGATCTTTCTATAGCAACTCATTCTGCTCAGAATCCATTAATTCAAAAAAGCAGTTTGATGGAACCATAGCGACAAGCGAACTGATCATTTGCAATTACTGAAACCCTGTACCTGGATTTAGAGAAATTTACATAGAAATTTGGAGCATTCACACAAGAAATGCAGTACCCATGAAAAGATACTCAGATTGGCTTCACAATGTACAATGTCAAGGCTGCAGCAAACGTCCTCATATTCCATAATTCGTCTATTATCTAAATTCATTATTTTGCTTTTGCTGGTTGGAACATTATTAGCTTAAATCTGCATGGTTGGATTATGGTTTAGCTTTTGTTTATTAGATTTATTGAATGTTTATTCTGTCTTGCCTTAAATTATTTTGTGGTATTATTATTATTATTATTATTATTATTATTATTATTATTATTATTATTATTACTTTTAGTTATTAGTATTATTGTACCTTGGATTCCGTGGCATAGTGAGGAGTCAGTGCAGGGTTATACCCTGTTTACACGCACATGATCAGTTCACTTATTTTTCGTCCTATGTTTTTTTCTTTGCTGTACAACAAAAATACAATATGTTCAAACGTCAACTAGAATCCTAACTTGGGAAGGGACTAGTGATTATATTATTCCTAATTTAGAATCACATTAGCTTCCTGTGATATATATATATATATATATAGTATAAAAGTTGAGGGGTTTTTTTGCAATTTCTCAACATTATAAAATCCAATTTCTTTCTGGTCTGATGAATTTACAGGACAGGAAGGAAGCTTGAATGTTACCAATTTGTTAATAATTCTTAAGTAATCCTAAATTATCCCTTTCACGCTGATTTATTGGTTGTAAAACAATGTAAAAAAAAAAGAGCTGAATTAGCAGTTCTGAACAATAAAGGTGGTCACATGTCCTGCCATTTACCCAATCATGTGGCTTTAATTATCAGCACCTGTCTGTTAATTAGTGTCTTTAATTCCTACTACAATCAATGAAGCTACAACACCATTTCCCCTACATGGGTTTCTTTAATTTCTTGTTATAAACTTCGAACAAATCACTAAATTTAAAAAAGGTGTACTTATGAATCAAATGACAAGCTAATTTAAACCCTAAACAAAAGGCAGTACTGTGCAAAAGCCACCACTAGCTTTTATGCTAAGTGGCCTTTCTGATGCTAAAGTATGATTTGTATGATATGTCTGTAAAACTCTGTGCCATTTTGAATGAAATGATGGGATCTCATTAACAATTTTTTTTTTTTGCCAATCTTTCAATGGATTAAACTGATTTAACAAATGCATATAAAGTTTACGCATGTCTTTCACAAACCCTGTTAAAAGGTTAAAGACTGGTAGATTTTTTTCACAGCATTTTCATTTTGACATAAAATAGTAGGACAAATACAGATGTTAGCAATGACATTACTTAAAGTTCTATTTCATGTAGGTGAGAACCAGGTTCCTGCTATTGCTTAAGTGTAAGAGAAGGTACCCCCAAATACTTCCCACTTACGCCTATAGAAACTGATGTCTCTGTTTTTTAATACTGTGTACAAGTTTCTTGGTTGTTTTCTACTTAAAAGACTGAGAAATAATGATGTATACAAGAAATCTAATGGTGGTCTAGGACTTTTGTACAGTACTGTATATATATTTTGTGGCCCAATACCAGACTTGAAAAGTAGCACAATTTTTAAGATCTTAAAATCTTAATTAAAGAAATCTGTATGGTGGTAAAGTTGGCATGAATGTTAACATACATAATTATGGAGTCGATGCTAGTTTTTAGCATAAAAATTACTAATACAATTATAAAAATAATACGATTATGTGTTCAGATCTTAAAAAGTGTCTCACCTTACTGTATTATTCACTTTGGGAAATGTAGAAACAATTGTTCATGTTCTGGAACAATACATTCTCACGGCATTTCTGATATAGTCGCGAACTTTAATCTATTGAGTCCGTCTGGCACCAAAAATACTTCCTTTTTAAATACATTACATAGAAAGTGGTCCTCAGTGACATGAAAAAAGAGGGAAATTCGTGTCTGTGAACACAGATCACAAACTGGCGTGAGGCTGGGCTCTCTGGAAGGAGCAGCATTTTAATTTCTTTGCAAATTCAGTGCAACAGCAAAAAAATCTTAAAGTCTTAATGCTTAGATTAAAGGAAAACTCCACCATGAAATGCATTGTTTTGGAACTGTAATAAATGGACATTCGGTGTCATCTGGATGAGGATGGCTTCTCTTTTCAGTCTGGTTTCTCTCAAGTCTCACTTAATGCTTTTCCTTGCCACATTCACCACTGGCTCACTTATTAGGGATAACCTTATAAAGAACAAACTTATTGGCACTAAACCTTTACAATCTTATACAACATTTTTCATACACCTCATCTCTGTAAAGTTGCTTTGAGACAGTGTCCATTGTTAAAAGCTCTCCCTGTACGCCCTCCACTGACTTTCTGTAGCTGTAGCACGGAACACTTTCTCAAATTTGATGCTATTCTTAGACTGTGTCGTAATGAACCAGCATCAGGATGTGTTGATTGATAAACACTTCAATGCACATGAGTCTGCCGAATGCCATAAATGTAAAAATATGCATATTTTTGGATTCTGGTGGTTATTTGTTGGACTGTTCCATGAAAGATCCCCTGTGTAAAAGCCCCATCTTTTTTTGTAGCACAATTGCAAATGGTAATTAGATGGAGGCAAACATTCTGTGAAATAGTAGTGGTGCAATGTCTGGACTTAAAATTACCAGAATGCAATGCAGTTATACAATTCTGAGTTATGGCACTTAATCAGTTTGGCCAGTTAGTGATCTTCAATGCCAGTGGCTTTAGGATGAAAGCAAAACTTTGAGCAGTGTGTACAGATGAGTAAAAAGTTGCCAAAATCTTTCTTCACATATCAGAATGATGTTAGAAAGCTGGGGTCTGACACGATACAGCACTCCCTGGAGCACAGAGGGTTAAGCGCCTTGTTTAAAGGCCCAATAGTGGCAGCTTGGTGAAACAAGGGCTTGAACCCTCAAGCTTCTGATTAGTAACTACTGAATTACCGCCTCCATACACAGAACTATCGCCTCTCCACATGAGGAAGCTGGAAGGACTTAAGCATTAAAGCACCAATGCATCATTTAAATAAAAAATGCACCAATGTGTTGACAAAAGAAAATCTTGTGTAAGTTACAGGTTCATTATAAAAATGTTTCCCAAGGTGGAGTTTTCCTTTAAACCCAATATCAAACTGGATGACTGTATTGCAAACACTCTACTTCAATGTTCAACTACTTAATTTATATATTTGGTTAAAAAGAAACGGTGATTAAAAAAGATCATTAAAAAAAAAGTTAGCGAACAAAGATATGATATGTGTGTGTGTGTGTGTGTGTGTGTGTGTGTGTGTGTGTGTGTGTGTGTGTGTGTGTGTGTGTGTGGGTGGGTGGGTGCTTAGGTAGGCTGTTATAATAATTGCTTGTCCACATACAATATGCATATCAGGTTCTAGATTGCACTCAGATCCAAACACACAAATTCTCATGATTTCATCGCAATGATTCCTCTCAATGCCTCCACTCAATTTTAAAAGGTTTGTTGGAAATCCGAGCTCATGGAAATCGGCTTGGATGATTATGAGACAGGCAAAAATGGTGGTCGGTGAAAACTACAGTCGAGTCCGAAGATCTTTTCGGTTAAGAAAACCGTAAGTGAACGATTGTATTTGAAAATAGATTAAAAAAACTGGGAAGAGGGATCCATAATGTATAAAGAGAAACTGATTAAAATATATCAGTGATATTTCTGTTAAATTTTTTACTGTTAACAATTCCATTAAAGGGAGTTTACAGTATGCATTCCGAAGCATGCAGAATGACAACATACAGTATCGTGCAAAAATTGAAATGTCGCACAAAAATTCTTATGTCTTATGGCTATCATCATCGTAAAATCCGTAAAAAACTAAAGAAAAACTCTGTGACTACCTGTAATGTTTTTTTGTAAGTGAAAAGTATTTAAACACAATCTCAGTATGCTTTGGAAACTCCCTTTATTGGGTTTGTTAACAGTAAATAATTAAACAGAAATATCACTGATATATATATATATATACAACAACATAATATCTCAGAACCATTCAGCAAGAAAGGGGTAAGTAAAAATGGATAAAACAACTATACTTAGACTCCTGTTAAATCTGTTAACCAATGTCTGGGGGTGATGTCTTTCAATAAAGAGATACAAAAAATGATAAAGAAAGATAAAGTACATGGTGTGAGATTTCTCTGGCAGCTCAAATTTAGTATTTAGTAATGTTTTTTTTTAACAATCGGGTCGAGTCAAGTCATATATTGGCTCAAAAATGAATAGAATAAGACTTTTAGACTTGACTGTATGATACGTTTGGGTGGAGACAGTGAGAGGAATCTTTCAACCCTGAGTCGAAGTTTACTCACATGAAACACAGGACAGTTTTCTCGTACTTATTTCACAGGGCAGGATTCGTAAAAGTTGAGGTTTGGATTCACTTTCGTTAAAATCAGGAAGACTTATGAGAGAACATGTAGCACGGGTATGACCAAGCTCACTATGGCTCTCCTCCATACTTATACATTAATAAACAAAACTGTGGTCGGTGTGGGAACATATATTTACCTTATATATAACTAGTTTCACTTCTAAATACTATTTCTTCAATTACAGTGATTGTAAGTGCCTAATACACTTAAAGCTCAAACAGTGTATATATGATCCTGCAGTATATGCGAGCACTAATCACTGGTGAAGGCAAGTAATATAAGAAATATAGATTTCTAACCCATCAGCTCTCATGAAGATTTCAAATATGTCCACTAAAAGCCTTACTATTGTATTGCAAAGGTTTGGATCCTCCTGGCCAAATGTATACATTTTATTTACATTTTTTTTGGTAAAAAGGATTAAATAAATATAAAAAAGTAACTTTTGCAGTATATACCAGTTAAAAAGATTACCATGATCTGCAAAAGGAATCTTTACCTCATTGCAAATCTGTGTTTAGATCTTAAACGTGCCTGAGGATATCTCAGAGCTACAACCATTCTGAACGGAAGAGCGGGTGAAAATTCAGCAGATAAATCATATGAAGTGAACATGCATTCATAGTTGCAGAAAATGTAATGTAATATATTATATATTCTGTAATCTAATCTATATCTCCTTCAGTCAATTATTGTTATATACATAGTTCCATATTTCTTCTGTCATAATTTCAATGTTTTAATATTTAGTGTTGAAACCAAATTGAAAAACTATTGAATAAGAGGGTGTGTCCAAACGTTTGGTTACACTGGTACTGTGTATATATGTATGTATGTACACACATATTTATATATATATATATATATATATATATATATATATATACATAATGTATGTATGTATGTATGTATGCATGGATGGTTGTGTGTGTGTGTGTGTGTGTGTGTGTGTGTGTGTGTGTGTGTGTGTGTGTGTATATATATATATAAATTGTATATAGTATTTTATACATATTTTGTATATATTATACAAAATATATATTTTGACTTCATTGTCAAATTAAATCAACAATGTGTATGGAATTTGGCCAGGGGTGCACAAACATTTGCAAGCAACCCTATATAGTTAACCAGAAATAGATGCAATCTTTGTAAACATGTACATTAGCAAAATGCTTTTTTTTTGTCTTCTTTTTTTTAAGAAAATTGGATACGACACAGTGTTTATGCAAACACACACACACACACACACACACACACACACACACACACACACACACACACACACACACACACACACACACACAAGCCTGTTGGTTTCTTCCAAATATTCAGATTCCTGAGGCACTTGCTTTGGCCAACTTTGCAATGTGGGATCTGAACCCTGCAAACGTTTAGCCAAAAAAGCACCAGATGTCGAATTAACACCCAATTACCATCAATTAACACCAGGGGGCAAAAATAAACAAACAAAATATAAATATAAAGCAAAAATATAGATGTGTTTTAGAATCACATAATGTAACCCGTTTCGCCCATCCGTTTCATCATTTCCTCTTCCCTATGTTTCGCTCCCTATGTTTCGCTCACCTTGTGTGTCCCACCCCCCTTTCCCTCGGACCCTGTTTCTTGCTGGCGTTATTCACGCATCGCTTCCTCCTGTATTTCCGGCAGGTTCTTCTTATCTTTGCGCAGTGTTTCGGTGAGGGGACGAGCAGAACTGGGCGACTCCAGGTTTTTCGGCTCGTTCGTATGATAGCTGCCTTTATATTTGTACAGGTAAATGTACATACCATACAGCATGAGGAAGAGCAGCATCAGAGACACGGTGACAATCACTAGGGAGAGAGACACACACAAACACATATACACAGCACTGTTGTTATTAAAATTACATTATAACATTCTCCGTTAATAAAAAATATCACTGAAGTGATAAATATATATATTCTTTTTTTCTTACTATAAATATTGTTTCATTGTGGCAGGTAGATTCAAATCAACACTATTGACAGACTGTGTAAATTTAGCAATGTTTAAGACTGTTCAATGACTACAACATGGTTCTAATACACTTGGCGATGTGGGTAGCCTGTACGATGGTCACACCTATTAAAAGAAATTTATTGGCTAGTCAATATGCATAAATCATAAAATTCTGACCCTGAACATCTTTAAATTGTCTTTGAGTGAAAAACATCTGTTTTTAAACCTTTTTAATAAAGACATCACCACGAGTTTTTCATGTTGGCCATCTGTCAGCTTGGAAAGCCAAATATCATACATTGTACTGTATATTGGCATTTGAAAACGTTTTTAGTTTTTTGGGTCAAAATAATTTTTTTATACATTCCTGAAATTAAACTATATGTTAGTTTGACGTGTTCTTCATTTCTAGCATTTCTAGAAATAAATGGATACCGATATCAGCAAATGGGAGGCTGAGAAAGAAAAAACAAGAGAAATAGAGAGAAAGGAAAGTGGTAGCTCAGTGGTTTAGATGGTTTATTATTATTATTATTATTATTAATTATAAATGAAAATGAGAGAGAGAGAGAGAGAGAGAGAGAGAGAGAGAGAGAGAGAGAGAGAGAGAGAGAGAGAGAGAGAGAAAGCAAACAAATGAAAAAGGTCAGAGATATTTAAAAATACAAACATATAAATAATTAGTAAACATTCTGGGAATTATAAACACTTACATGTCATCCAGGGTGGAGTCACGTCATCGTGAATATAATAGAAGACTGAAAAAAAGACAATATTATTATTAATATTATATAATGTATTGAAATACATTACTGTATACTTTGGTGGTTAGTTATTTATATTTGCCAATAAATATATATTTTTTCTAAAGGATTTTTTAAACAATTTGTTTGTTTGTTTGTTTGTTTGTATTTATTAAAACTAATATACAGTGAAAGCCATTAATTTATTTTTATATACATTAGTTTAACTCATATTTGACTGTAGTATATTAAGGTTTTTACATTTTACATTAAATGTTGCAAAAATTAATTGTTTTCTTTTTTTTTCTTTTTCGCTAAAACAAACAGCAAAATTGCAAAATACTGCATAAAATAGACAGAAGCATGTTTGTGTTTGTAATTTAATTCACTGAGAGAAAATTGTTAAACACAAAGCGAAACACAAAATTGGTAGACTTACACAGTCCAGTGAACCAGGGGTCGTCCTCCCAAGGTACGTAGCCTAAGACTGGAGGGAATGCGCCACAGTTAGACTCCACCACATAGCCTTGAGTGGTGATGGGTGGATTGGTGACGTTGGGCCGAAAATACGCCTTCAGCGGCGCAAAGATGTTATAGCGGACCCCCGATATGCAGCCCACCAAACCCGGACTGTTGTGTCTCTGAACGTCATAATCGATATCACCAACCTCTGACGAAAAACCGCCAAATCATCAAACATCATCAGTGTTATAAATCAAACCACACATTTTAATGATATTTTCTCTGCTAATTCAGTCAACAAATGAGTCCCTTGAAACAGCAGTATGCAACTTTATACATTAGTGCCTAAAGAATTGAATCATTTCGACTAAAAGGCAGGAGGCAGTGCTGGAAGTAGCGGAGTTGAAGATGCTGCGATTGTCATAGAGAGGATGGAAAGGAGTAGAAACGAGTTTATTAGAGGGACAGCGCATGTAGGACATTTTGAAGACAAGGTGAGAGAGGCACGATTGAGATGGTTTGGTCATGTGCAGAGGAGGGACATGGGGTACATGGGTAGGAGAATGCTGAGGATGGAGCCACCAGGAAGGAGAAACTGAGAAAGGCCAAGGAAAACATTTATGGATGTGGTGAGGGAAGGTGGTGGGTTTGAAAGAGACAGATGTAGAGGACAGGGGGGTATGGAGATGGATGACCTGCCAAAAGAAGAAAAAGACCTAAAAAATGACCACTACCTTGAGTTTGATTACTTTCCAAAAAAAGCTCATCGCCATTGTTTACTTTCTTTTATAGTCCAACAAATTGCCTGAATTTGAATTCATATATGAATGACTCATTATGTTTCTTAGTATTTGTAGTTACATTTAACATTGTGGACCATCCACAAAAATGCCCTTTGATCAAATTAAAAGCGAATGTGATCGTTCATGATGCTGTCAAGATCATAAGAAGAAAAAATTAGAATGCATGGACTCTTAGTACTTCCTTATATAACTTTCTATTGCCTCATTATCCTTTATACCTTACTGTGTACTGTAGTCTTCTGATTATTATATTTTTAGTTTGTTTTTCTGAACAATGCACCTTAATATTTGCAAATATTATCATACTTCATTACCACATACCTTATATAATATATAATACTATGTCTGCATGCATGCATATAGCTATTTGCACTTCTGGTTAAATGCCAACTGCTTGCATTTCATTGCCTTCGCACAATAATGTTGAATTTTATCTGATCTAATCTAATCTATTAAGGGGCCATAGTGCAATAGTGCTGTGGTATAATACAATTTGATTACAAGGTTGAAAAACATAATTATTGCAGGAAAATATTGCAAAATCAGTTTATTAATTTGCAGAACGTGAGTAGTCAATAAATAGACCCATCTTACCCATGACGCGCCCTAGAAAGATACTCTTCGGTGAGTCAAATCTGGGAATCTCCCCGAGAGTTAATCTCTCAACCCATGGCTCCATGTAATCGACCTAAAAGTCAGGTACATTTCAGGGTTTTTGTTTTCTTTCAACTTAAATGTTTGTGTTGCATTATAAAATCATACCTGCGTCCATACGGTGTAGTTGTGCCTGGTGATGTTGACAAAATGAGGAAAGCCATCAGCCAGATTCCTGGAGGTCAGCAGAATTTTATGTGTTAACAAACCCAGACGATATCTCAGGGAGAGGGTACCTGGACAGGAAGTGACACCATTAGCAGCCACAATGAACTACCTGTCCTAATGGTTGATTGGAGCTTGTAAGAGCATGAATTGCCATTTGAGCAAGTGTGAATGTGGATACCATCTTTCTTGAGCAGCACAGCAATGTAGTCTTTGTGGAAGGAGCTGATGTACAGCAGTACAGCTGGCGTCTGCAGGGTGCTAAAACTGAACTCTATATCATCTGTGGTGGTGTTGTAGCCCAGCGTGAAGTTGTGCCAGTGCGGTTCGATCCAGAAGTTAGCCCACCAGGCGTCCTCCGAAATGGGCTCTTTCCGGATGTCGTAGCGGAGCCAAGCTCCCACGTCAAAGAACGCCCCGATATCTGCAAGTGAACAAAAGTGTAGTGATGGAACAGAATTGCAGTCAGACAAATGTGTTCTTAGTTGGTTCCCCTAAGTAGTCTGGACCTCTGAAAACGCACCTAACTGGCAATAATAACCATCAAAGGCTGTGTTGTTGCAGTCGCAGGTGTATGAAGCGTAGCCATCGATGCACTGCCCTCCATTCCTGCAGGGGATGGAGGCATTAAGACAAGCTCCAGTGCAGTTCCTCCGGATCCCAGTGCGCTCATCTACCTTCCCCTCCAGATCCACAGGGACGCCGTTCATTCTCAGGCCACGCAAGCAACCCAAGAAGGGCCTCAGGGTGTGATTTGCTGCGCCTGAACACACACACGGAGTGCAAAGGAAAATACATCTTCAGAAACTAAATGGCTGGATAACATTTGAAATATATCCTGCCAATTTTTAGTTGTTTAGCATTGAGAGAGACAGCGAAAGGGGTTTTGGTGCACTGGTAGGTCGCTCAAGCATAAAATCTGCTTTGTTGGAAGGACAGCCTGCAGCCATATACTAAACTGAACACACCTACTCTGAGGAACTGAAGCTTCCTAAGTGATACCCTTCATACTGACGCTAATTCATAACAAAATTGTTTTCGTACCTACGAGCAGGGGTTGAGTGAACTGCATGTTGATATAGGTTTGTCCAGGGAACTTGTGGATAGCTGGAGGATAGAAGTCCACTTTGAGCCTTGCCATTTTGACATTGATCTCGGCCTCCACGTAGTGCCACTCGTTATCATTGAGATGTTTGGGGGTGTGCAGGGTCACGTTACGAATCCCGTCGCCCACCATAAAGACGAAAACTACCTCAGTGGTGGCTGAAAAAGAAAAAAAAATGAAACAACAACAAACAATTAAACAACTTTTTTGTTGTTGTAATTCTTAATTTTTTTTATGGCTTTTGTTTGGTTTGGAACCTCACAGTTTAGCTCGATCCGGATGAAGTTGCGCAGATGGTCATCTGAGTTTTCTAGGAAGACCCCGTTGGTGCGATAGGTCCTGAAGTGGAAGGTGATGTCAGCGCTGGTGCCGGGTTTAAAGGTGGGGAAGGTCATAAAAGTGGGCTTTGTAATAGCTACCGTATTCCAGATACTCCCTATAAGAGCAAGACACAAACACTAAACAGTTTTTAGAAATTAATTAATAAATTGTGCTTCTACTATCCTAATGCTTTCCCCTGCACTACTCACGGCACCAATCTTGTGAGGTAAAGATGCCACGAGTTGAGAGTGTTAGTTTTAGCCCTCTGACTGGGGGCACAACCATGGGAGGTGGTAGCTATGTGGATTAGGCCTTTAGCACCAAAAGTTGTGAGCTGATTAAACTTCCACTCCTGGGCAGTTTGCCAAATACCATACATGTAAATCCAGACTTGAGAGTAGAGTCACTCTCTTGTTTTAAATGGTTAATTATTCGGTGGTAAACAATAATGATAGTAAAATGTGCAGTACATGAATTCTCTTTTCATTCAAACAATCAAGTGGTGCTTGGTTATGGATATCAAAGTTCAATAATACAAATTAAATAGTTACAGATTTTAACTACTGTGTGTTTTATGAACAATGGTGATGTACAATAATGATATGTACAAATGTCACAAAGGACACAAAGGTCTTTGTCGCTAAATAAGAACAATAAGTACCCAGTGGCCATTTGATTAAACACAAATTAAAGAAAAATGTGCTTTCAAACATGTCACATGCATAATGAAATAATTTTTTGCATATCCCAGTGATATTTTGTACATCGCTCTGGAAAAGGCATCTGCTAAAGCTGGGGTCACCAATGATACAGCACCACTGGAGCACAGGGGTTTGCTCGAGGGCCCAAGAGTTTCAGCTTGGCTATACTAGGGCTTGAACTTTATCTCTGAGCTTTTGAAATATCTATTATGATACATTGGCAGATTTTACCATGTCGATTAACAGGTTTCTGGATCATACCCATTTTACACAAAACTATCTCTGGTAAATAGAATCCAGTTAAATGGTACATTCTTTAAGGTGTGCCAATATACACTAATCAGGCATAACTTTAGGGCCACCGATCAAAAAGGGTCCCCCTTTTGCTGCGAAAACAGTCTTGACTAGTTGAGCATTAACCTCTTCAGCAATTTGAGCTACAGGAGCTCATCTGTTGGATCAGACCACACAGGCCAGCCTTCGCTCCCCACAAGCCACCCAGCCAGCCGGTTCACCAATGATCCTACCTTGGACCACTTTTGATAGATACTGAACACTGCATTCGTCTAGACATCACAATTTGGCCCTTGTCAAACTCGCTCAAATCCCTACGCTTGCTTATTTTTTCTGCTTCTAACACATCAACTTAAAGGAAAAATGGTCACTTGCTGTATAATATATCCCACCCACTAACAGGTGCCATGATAAAGAGTTAATTAATGTTATGCACTCACCGGTCATAATGTTATAATGTCATAATATTATGCCTGATTGGTGTACATGGAAGTGTTGAAATTGGTGAATGTTTTTTTTTAGGCAATAAACATCTAAAATAGTCATACTCTAAATATTTGTAGATCATAGTGCAGACAACTCACTGTCTCCAGAACAACGCAGTGGTCCAAGGCTGTACTGGGCCTCTGAGCCGGGCCGGTTTGTGTCCCCAACTACAATTCTCCTGACAGGCAGATGGTCCCGGAACATCAGGTAGCCCTTATCTGCATACCTGTTTAACAGAAATGAAAGCTAATTAGCATGTGCGATGACTCAAAAGCCCTTGCGAGTATTCTACTTTTGAATAACCTCTCTAAATACAATTCAGTGATGTCTAATGGTCCTACAAGTGCTCTCTACAAGTGATTCTTCTCTATAGAATTACATTTACTTGTTCATTCACGTATCTATTCATGACTTTTAATTCCTTCATTCTTTTTTACCATTGACGATAGTCGGCGTCGCAGTTGCACCAGAACTTGGAGTCGGTGCAGGTTTGATTGATGGCACAGCCACATTTTCCACTCTCAGAGAAAGACCCGCCCCAGTATTCATGACTCTCGTTGTGCCGACCAATCCAAAAAGTATAGGGTCTTCCATCTAAAACAGTAAACAGGACGTTAAGAGGCAGAGTGGTGTTTGTGGAGAAATATTTGCTCAGTTCTTTGTGTTAAATATGATGTCTAATTAGTTTTCTTTCACTAGAATTCAGACCTGATTCCAAAGTCTGCATAGATAGCACATTTTACTGTAATGTGTAATGATGTAACTGGAATTTAGCACAAACTGAGGAAAGAGGCAATCAGATAATCAGTGATTAGCCTGTGACTATGTATATTTGGGTATATTTGGGTAATTCTGAAATGCAAACAGTTATATAAATGTCACAATTTTTAAATGGCTCCATTAATATCAGCCTAATATAATATACTTACGTGGAGTGTTTAGAAGGCGGGACTTGTAGCATGAGAACTCGATCCACTGTTCACAGTATAGCGATGTGTTGGCTAAAGCAGTGACCTCGTCCCACGATGCGTTTACATACTGGACATCCCCTATATAAGGATTTTTCAAGCTGGAGCCAGTCACTTTGATTCTCTCAAGATGGTTGTGCTCAATAATCGTCCAGGCTTTGTTTACTGAGAAGCAAGAAACAGACTTAATGAGCCAAGAAATTTATTTCCAGCTTCTGATTGGAATTTTTTATAAAATATAAGTATGCTTAAGCATTTTATGTCAGCGTAAATGGATAATATTTACATAACTGACATATAAAATTATCTGAGGTGAGTAAAGAAGCCAAAAATGTTGCCCAAGTACAAGTAAAACTACTTATAACAGTAAAAGTAATAATATTTAAAGATACTTGAGGAAGAGTAAAATAAAGTAAAGTATCCAATGAGAAAACTCAAGTAGCAGGTTAGTAGTTACTGAGAATCTGATTAAAATGAAGAAAAAAATCCTGAATACCAATAAGCCCATGGGTGCCCTGTTTCCGTTGACAAGCTCACTTCAACCAATTCATCGGCCATTATCTTTCAGAACTGAGCACACCAAAAAGACTCCTGCAGTATATAGTGAGACCGCATATTGTTCTTTACTATTAAGCAGTAACAGCTGAAACTTGAGTAAGAGTACAAGTTGAGACCATTTTAAATTACTCTTAAAAGTAACATTTTCCAAAAACAAACAAACGTTTGAGTAAAAAGTAATCAAAGTTTGAAATCTAGTTTGCAATAGGACTGAGGCACCTCATTATCTGATTTCCATTTGGGCTTTATTTGATTACAGCTCGTTACAGACTCTTCCACAGAAAATGGCTTAAGGTTTTCTCATCTAGTTAAGAACAGATAAAAAAGCGCAGCACAAATCACACTTGATGCACAGACATCTTCAGGATATCAAAAGTGTGAATAAATTACTTATGCAAGTGTACAACAAATTATTATTGAACTAAGAAAAAAGAAGTAAATGGAGAGCAAATGGGTAGAGTAAAGATGGATGATAGTGATTGAGATTTCCACATTATCTAATATTGTGTACTAGGTTCTACAACTCTTATTGTAGGTTGCACCCCATCTAGTGAGCATGTACAAGGTGGTATTAAAAAGTTTTGAGACAAGCTCTGTTTTCAAGAAAGAACTTTATTTATTTGCGTATACACACTATCACCTTTAAAATAGTCCCCTAACACAGCAATACAGTGCTCCCACTGTTGCTGCCACCTCTGGAATATGTTCTGGAAACAGTGACCTTTGAGCTGGATCTTCATCTTCAGGAAGAGGGTAAAGTCCACTCAAAAAACCTTGACCTAATTGCAGCAGCATCATAAACCTGCTGAATCATGTCAAATGTCTCTGTGGAAGATTCGCCCGTTTCAGACAGAATTTAATGTTTGCTCTTTTTTCTAACTGTCCATAATGAAATCGCAGATGTGGGAACGCACATGGCCAGAATAGCACCAGTTGCACAGCTCCCGATGTACACAGGACAATGTCTTTTGGCACATTGACTAATGAAGGTCGGTGCTCCCTGTGACCGTACATGCAACATCTGTTTGTGCTGCCATCTGTTTGTGTGTTACAAAACTAGTCTTGAAACTTGATACCACCTCGTACAGTGTAATGACTATTAAGCTACAAATTTGGGATTCGGTCTAACTTTGTATTGAAAGCATTTAAATAAAAAAAGAATCCGTGTTTTATGTGTGAATTGTGTGAAAAAACTCTGATCTACACTGATCTGAACACTTGACAAACACCATGGGATTTTAATGTATTTTTTTAGATAGCCTTAAAAAACTTAAGAATATCTTTCAAACAAACCATCACAACTAGCGGGATCTGCAGGATGGCGGGACTCGCGCCATATTTGTTTGACTGCCCACTCCTGCCGGCCCCAAAGGTAAAACCACCCGTCCCCTTGAGATTTGTGTTTGGTCCCGTCAGACCCGTGGGATCCCAAATCCAATCCAGTCTTCTAATATACAGCTTGGCTCAGGCAGTAGACAGACTACAGAATTGAATTTTGGACCCACAAATCTATAATGGACCCCAAAGTCTTGAAACCAAAGTTACATTACATCGTGTAACATAGTTTAGCATTGTTTAGTTGATATTTGTAACTAGAATTGTGGTCTAGACATTGCAATGCTAATTATTTTGAGCACTGGCTGCATGGTGACAAAGAAAATGTGGTCTTACACTTCATCTTGCAGTAGACTGTGAATGGCTTGAGTGGGCCGCTCAGGTCCGGGTCTATGGTGTAGTTGCCTGACCAGTACTTTCCATTCAGTCTATACGCCTCGCACGACTCCCGATAGACAGCTGAGAAGGGAAGGATGCGATGAGGACAAGAAAAAGACAATAACATTTCATTAAAAAGTACAACGTGAAAAAAAAAAAACGTACAGTTGTGGCACACTTCCCCTTTGTAGCCCGTGTTGTTGCAAATGCACAGGAAGTCATTCCAGGACTGAATGCACCTGCCCTCGTGTTCGCATGGGTTTGGTGAGCACCTGCAAAACACCCAGCAATAAATCATCCACTACAGCTTTGTCTAAAATAGCAGTAAGTTCAGGAAGGCATGGAAATCAATCATTTATTTTCAGAGCTGAACACCAAATTAGTATTTCCAGAAGAACGCGTGAAAACCGATGAATAACCTTGATTCTGAGGGCGCCGATGGAAGCTTTTCTTTTATTATTACTGAGGACGACAAGAACAATTTTTTTCAAGTTTTTCAGTTCTTTGAAAAAATACACTATTTGTATTGAGAATTCTGGAAGATTACACACACGTGCATACACACAAATCCGCGAAACTGTCGTGCACAGAATATGCTACCAGTAATGAATAATGAGTCAGCTCAGCCATCAGGCATATATATTTATACCAGTCGTGGTAGTGACATAGGCAACACCTTAATTCCTGCAGTGTCATTTAATCAAACTGCTACCATGGAAACCTTGTGGAAATGTGGAAAAAAAAGCGCAGACACAGCAGCATCAATGGCATTCATAAACTGCATAATTATGGTTTCACTTTTACTGCACAATGATGAAAACAGTTATCTTTTGCTTGGCTATGTCATGGCCCCTGTCGCATATTATAGAGTAGACTTCTATCATGTGTATATAAAAAACAGCAAGTATAATCCATCTATATAATGAGTGGCAAAGAACTACCAGGTATCTTTATATTAGTCATGTACTGTACATGTAATAACAGTGACACAGGGACACCTGACCTCTCCTGTCATATTTAGTTCTTCTCCAAACTTTTATCACAAAGCTGGAGGCACACAACTGTACATGGATACAGAATAATAATATTTTGTGTTCAGTTGAACTTGGAAACCCAAAGCTGTTCCAGCATGGCAATGGCACAAATCGAGCTCCATGAAGATATGCTTTATATGACTTGGAGAGAAAGATCTTGAGTGGCCTGCTAAAGAACTCTGATCTCAACCCTACTGAACACATTTGGAATGAATTGGAACACTGACTTTACTAACACCCTTGTGGCTGATAAACACAAAGGTCCACAAGAACACTCCAAAATCTAGTGGAACATCTTCCCAGAACAGTGGAGGGAATTCTAAGAGCAAATTTTGACCAAATGTGGAATGCGATGCTCAAAAAGCGCATACCATTCTTATGACCAGGTGACTGCATAGTTTTGGTAATACAGTGTCTGTGTGGGTGTGTGTATATATACTGTATATATACTGTATATCCAGTATCACACACCTGTCAGTGATCCCACATGTCCCCAAGAGTAGCTCTGTGTATCGGCCCCATTTCCTCTGCAGCATCACGTCGATGTCCACAGGCTCATCATCAATAAAGATCTGCTGCATGCAGCCGTGGAAGCGTGCCAGCTTGGTCACACAGCGTGCAGTGTTGTTGGTCTTAGGACAGCCTGAGACATGAACAAAACTAATCACAACCATGCCCCCTACCATGCTATATACAGTATATATATATATATATATATATATATATATATATATATATATATATATATATATATATATATATATATATATATATATATATATATATGAAAGAGAGAGAGAAAGAGAGAGAGAGAGAGAGAGAGAGAGAGAGAGAGAGAGAGAGAGAGATGCATAGCTAATGATACGATACATTAAAGCTACATATGAAGCAGCTACCGATGTCATAGAATATGATCCGATTTCGATTTCATTTAACACAATGCTTTACGATGCAATGTTAAAAATATATGATGCTGTGCAATTCAATATGGTACAGATTGGAACAGTTCCCTTTTATTTCTTTGGTTCAGACAGACAACAAATAATACATTTATTCTGTGACTTTTGACTTCTAATATATGGCCCTTTCACATATAGGCCTTTGTACACAATTGTAAAAAATCGATGCATTACAAAGATTTTATGCCAATGCACTGATACAAATCAGTAAATCTTACCATCCCTAATATATATTACTGTCATTACCTCCAAAGAAGTAGGTGTTTCCAGTGCGAACCATGAACGGGTTGCTGATCTTTAACGGTGAGCTCTCATCCTCGTCAATAGTGACTGAGAGCAGATTATCTCTGGCAGCCAGATCCACCGTGTGCCAGAAACCATCATTTAACCGATACCCTTCACACAAGCCACACAAAATGAGACACACATCAGACACACAAGTTTGAAGATAAATTTAGATTTAGTATTTATGTAACTTCAATTCATAGAAATCGGAAATAACATTGTCATGCTGATACTCCAGTTACATAAACATTAACTATATGCCCACTATATGATTCTTCTGGAAATGTTTTCACTAGATTTTTGTGTGGTGCTGTAAGGATTTGTGCACATTCAACCACAAAAAAGCATTAGTTAGAACAGTGAAGTTCAGACACTGGTGTTTGGAGAAGTGTTTAGGCCTCTTGGTTTTTGTGAAGGGAAAGCATTGGGTATACAATTGTGGACTTTCAATTGCATTTATAAACAGCATTATGAAGCTTTTATGCACAGAGAATTTCTAATTGTCTGATCAACATTTTTAGTTTGGAATTTAATCTGACATATGAAACCTACACTACAGAAACAAAAGTATTTTTCCAGCCACATGCGCTTCTTTCCCAAACTGTTACTACAAAGTTGGAAGCACACAATTGTACAGGATGTCTTTAAATGTAGTACCATGAAACAAATCAAGCTCTATGAAGATTTACATGGGTTGGAGTTCCTGTTATAGAGCTCTGACTTCAACCCTACTAAACACCTTTGAGATGAATTGGAACGTTAACTGCACCCCAGGTGTCCTCACCTACATCAGAACCTGGCTTTATTAACACCCTTGTGACTGAAATTCTTCACAAGTACACTCCAAAATCAAGTAGAACATCTCCCCTGAAGTGTGGAGGTTATTAGAACGTGAAATAACATTAGTACTAGGAAATAAATGACAAAGCACATTACTACAGTCTCATTCTATACAAAGTTCCAACAATTTACACATGGACTGCAATGTCCTGCTTTAAACTGTTTAGCTTCGATATACAGTATAGCTGAGGTAGTATAGCTGTTACTCACAAGGATCAACCAAAGAAAAACCTTTTCTTTACTTTACTCCTAAACTCTGAAATACTTCTCAAGAACATTAGAAATGCAACTTGTATGCATATTTTCTGGAAACATAAAGCCCAAACCCACAAATACAAAAATCCCCATATGAAAGGATGTCGTTTATTCATTGACAAACTAATCAGCAGTATTTCTCTCATGAGGTTTCTAAAGTCTTTCTCAGACTTTCCAGAAACTCTTTGAATGAATAAAATGAACATTGGACATTACATGGATCAGCGGTCAAATGTGAGTGGTACCTGCAGCAAAGCGCAGTCTCTTGTTCCCTGGCTGTGTAAGGGTGATGTTGACTTGACCTTCACTCAAACCAAGCTCCAAAGAGCCCAGATCATCAGAAAACCTTGTGAACATCAGCAATCCGGTGTAATCCCAAGACCGGAACTTAAACTTTACTGCCAGTCGGCTCTTTCGAAAAAACCCAGGCAACTGGAGGTAGTTGTTGGGCCCTGCAAAAGTCATGGGTCTCCAAAGGAGGTCACGACATGTATAGTGCATCTTTTTCTACGATGGGATGACATGAAAAAAGGGTTTGAGGCACAGTTGGGATAACAAAATCAAGCATCCAGCTAACGTATATCAATAATGACTACTGATTGGTATAAAATAGTACCTTTTTGGGAGCAAACCGGACATCAGGATCTTGGTATTGGGTCTTGTAAATGATGTTGACCCCATTGATGAAGACGTTCTCCAAGCAGCCACGGAAGTTGAATTTACCTGGGAGGTGAGGTGAGTCTTTCTCAATCACACCACCTACGTATATCTGAAGACAAAATGGCCAATGAATGAGCTGACACTTATTCTAACAAAATGTCCCAGGCATCATTGGTTTATTTGAGATTTCAATTTTACATCACTGGAGGTCTCCATCATCTGAATAACCAATGCTGGTTCATCTGTATTCTCTACTTTTCTTTTTACTTACAATTTTAATGAACTTGTTGTTTGGTGTTTGTTTTTTCTAGTTTCTGATATCAGCCATTTACATTTTTTTTCCTGCCTAGTGAACTCACCTGATTGTCAAGGTCTAGGTAGTTAAACTCGCCATTGAGGAGGACTCTCTCTGTCTGACTGTCTAGCGTGAAATTGAGGTCTTGGCCGTAGCGTTTGATGGTGACGTAATGCCAGTGCTGTGTGTCTAGTAGATTTCCCAGCCTCACTGTGGTCATGCCGTCGACGTTATGCACTGTACTGCTTCCTGTAAAATCAGACCATGATATATCAACACAATATTTATTTTTTTCCTCACAACTTTATTACATCCATATGCCTTATGATTTTTTACCCAGGCTTATATGCAGGTAGAGCCGTCCGGTCTTTAGCTCTAGCAATATCGAGTCTCCCTGGATTCCCTCGCTGTACAGCAGCACGCCATCTTTTTCAAGCGTCTTAAAGTTCAATGCATAATGATCCTGCAAGGTTCTTAGACTACCACCGGGTAACGAGTATGCCACCATGTCGTCCCCCTCAAAATGCATCACGTATGAGTCTGGAGGTTGAAGTTGAAAAAGGCAAACAGACATGCTTTTGAAAAAATGCAATTACCAGAAATGAAATTCAGTGCATCTGAATCTGGGGGTCAAACAAGTTAAACAGGAACTTTCAAGTTCATAAAATAAAAGAACAAATTCCAAAAAGTGGAATATTTTGTGCTACATTTATACACTTATCCCAGAATTTAACTAACACCTAGAAAGATTTACCATAGAAAGATTTTTAGTACACCTGTACCATCTTAAGATGCTGAAATGCTGACCTCTGATAAACTCTTTTAAGGGTCTGTTACTCTGGATCACAGGACTGACTGCTGTGGGCTGGGAACCACCACAACCACCATGGGATCGTCACTGATGGACCTATGGCCATCTTTAAAATGTTTACACGATTCACCCCCTTCGTTTACAAGAAATTTCATCACCACACGTTGTTCCATGCACGCACTAACACTGTTGTCTGCCATCCTGATTAATGGTCGCTGGACCGGCCCTCAACATGTGCGAGCCAATCGATAAGAGGACACACTAGTCACTTACTACTGCGTCTAGTACCGCCACAATAGCATCCATTTTTATACCTGTAACATGAAAACTCCCAGTTTGACTTGAACGCTCCTCGTACATTTAAAATATTGAACAACATCTCATACATCTTATATAAACATGCAGCCCTCTTTACCATAAGGACAGCCATAGACTTCGAGCCGTACGCCAATCTTTCCACCGTTTTCCGTGTTCCAGCCCATAGGTAGGAGGCGCAAGTGTTTAGCAGTAAAAGCATAGTGAAAGACGTTTCTCTTCACCTGGTAGTAGTTCCAATTTCCAGGCAAAGTCTAAGGGAGAGAAAATAATGGAAAGAAGACAACCTATGTTTTCAAATCTAGAGTTTACAACAAATCTATGATGTCTGAACAATGCAGGCATTTGTATTTAAAGTATTTGCAGGAATTCCATTAAACCCATCTCTAAACAGAGCTGGATCCAGACTGATTGTTAGCTTTAATCCCAACCTATTGATTTGTTAATTAACTTTCTATTTAAAACAAAGCAACCTCTACAAGTATAAGCAATTTAATGTGCACTTATGTAGATGTCTCCGGTAGGAATAATAGTACACAGAAGATATAAAGGTTTGTGGACACCTTGCCCTTTGCTCGGATATTAACCTCCACTTTTCTGGGAAGGCTTTGCACAAGACTTTGACTTTGAAGACGTTTGTTTCGTTAAACAAGTATCCAGTTTACACCAAATGTTGTCAGTGAGGTTGGGGACTTTGTGCAGGACACTCTAGTTCCTGTATACCATCCTTCTCAGATCATGTTTTCTTGGAGCTTGTTTTGTGCACAGGTGCATTATGATGCTGGAATATACTTAGGTTTCAAATTGCAATGTCACAATTAAAATAAGCATTACAGTTTTCCTCAGTTGCTTCGGAGCATGTCTCGAATCGTCCTTAATATTTGTAAATCAGTAAGCGCATTTTCAAATCAGTTTGTAAAACAGTACGACACATTGGATTTCTTACAAAACCCTGTACGTTTCTCAAAATTCATCTTTATGACAGCACACAGTTTCAGTATTACCCGATGTAAACTACAGTTTGAATCACAATAAATTGAAAATGCACGAGGCTGAATTTCTTTCGTATGTCATCTATGAATTTGAACAGCACAAATGTATTTATTTGATTGCATATATGATTTATATTGTACACTTTTACTGTACTGTACTAGGGTTCTGTACTAAAATTATCTGTTCATAAATTTAAATTCTGTGTTTTTCTCTGTCACCAATTGAATATTCACGAGATTCACCTTTGACCTGTTTTAGAGAACTAGTTGATTATTGGTTGATCTCATGCCTTACTTAGCAATTCAAGACACAACAAAGAAAATGAAGATAAATGACAGATTATGAGAAACGGTTTACCCATTTTGCATTCAATGACATGTAATGAACTGATGATGAGATGTTTTAGGGGTTGAGGCTATTCAGGTGAAACTGGTGTAGTATATTGTGTTCAGTATAAACGAATGATAATGTAGAAAACAGCAGACAATCTTAGACGATTAATTAAATGAATGTACAGTACCAAAGCATTTGCAATTTGTTCAAAGCAACAAGAAATTGCTGATTTATGATGTGCACAAGTAACTCCATGATGTGGAGGTTGAACAATTGAATTTCTGATCTCAGAAACGCTCAGTAATAACTGTAAGTGACTTAATGCTTCAATTTGGTTGGAAGGAAGCCCTCCAGGCACAAAGTACCAGCAGATACTTTGAAAGATGACCACGACTCATTAACAACATTAAAACATGCTTTGCTTTACCATGTTGCCTCCTTTCATGACGTAAGGAGTCCATGCATCAAAGCGGTCTCCGTAAAGGAGGGTGTACTTCGTTACCCAGTCGTAGGAGTTGAAGGTACCCTGTGTGGCGATTGCAACGATGCGATACTTCCTACCCAGATTGATCTGCAGCCATGGCTGTGCATCTCCAGGGGCTGGAGACCAGCCACTACCTCCTACACAACACATTATGAACATAAAACAATGCATTTATTTTGCAATCTTTATTTAGGGCTTTAAAAATGTATTGGTAATATGCACAGGCAATTTAATTAGCCTCTGATCCGGCAGCTTACCGTGGAGTTTGGCAAAATGAGCAGAGTAGAGAAAATTGTATCTGGAGGAGGCCCAGAAAGAGGAGGCATAGAGTGGTGAAATAATCGAATCTAAACACGGTCCTGAAAAGAGTGTGAGTTAGTGAGAGAGAGAGAGAGAGAGAGAGAGAGAGAGAGAGAGAGAGAGAGAGAGAGAGAGAGAGAGAGAGAGAAGAGAGAGAGAGAGAGAGAGAGAGAGAGAGAGAGAGAGAGAGAGAGAGAGAGAGAGAGAGAGAGAGAGAGAGAGAAAGAGAGAGTGAGAGAAAGAGAGAGTGGATTACTAATGATTTTAATAGATTTAGACATCACCATGACATGATTTTCTGGGTTTTCCATTTGAAAAAAAAAATTATAACAACATATTAATATTTAGCAGGGAACGGAGAACCCCTTTTACACTGTGTTAACTAAAAAAGCAGTCCAGCGGCTACAGAGTAGATAATGTGTCACTCAGAAATGTATAAATATTCATCATATTCGAGCAGATATGGATAAGAATAAGGGACATGACTCAATGAAATTTTTAAACTGATCCAGACAGAAACTGAATGGATCAACTATGTGATCGGATGGAGGAATGCATAAATAGAAGCCAAGATAGATGGATTAATGGATGAATGGTAAGTTATTTGATTGAGGGACAAACGAATAAAGCGATAGAGATTAAATGCACATATATGGACAGCTAAAAAATTAAGGAAAAATGATAAACTAGTGGATGAACAGAGATAAATCAAATAATCAATAGGATAAGACACATGGTTATGGATGGATGGATGGATGGATGGATGGATAAATGGATGGATGGATGTGTAGCTGAATAGAGATACAACCCCCCCCCCCAAAAAAGTTGGGACAATGTCTAGAATGTAAATGAAAACGGAATGCAATGATCTCATAAACCCATATTTTATTCACAGTCTTCTTCTTCTTCTTTCGGCTGCTCCCATTAGGGGTCGCCACAGCGGATTATCCGTCTACATACCACTCTGTCCTCTACATCTGCCTCTTTCACACCAACTACCTGCATGTCTTCCCTCACCACATCCATGAACCTCCTCCTTGGCCTTCCTCTTTTCCTCCTACCTGGTGGCTCCATCTTCAGCATTTTTCTACCAATATAATTCATGTCCCTTCTCTGCACATGTCCAAACCATCTCAATCTCGCCTCCCTCACCTTGTCACCAAAACATCCTACATGTGCTGTCCCTCTAATAAACTCATTTCTAATCTTGTCTATCCTCGTCACTCCCAACGAAAACCTCAACATCTTCAGCTCTGCTACCTTCAGCTCCACCTCCTGTCTTTTACTCAATGCCACTGTCTCTAATCCATACAACATCGCAGGTCTCACCACAGTCCTATAAACTTTCCCTTTCATTCTTGCAGATACCCTACTATCACAAATCACTCCTGTCACTCTTCTCCACCCACTCCACCCTGCCTGCACTCTTTTCTTTACTTCTCTAACACACTCTCCATTACTTTGCACTGTTGACCCCAGGTACCTGAACTCCTCCACCTTCTCCACCTCTTCTCCCTGCAACCGCATCACTCCACTGTCCTCCCTCTCATTCACACACATGTACTCTGTCTTACTCCTACTGACTCTCATTCCCCTTCTCTCAAGCGCATATCTCCACCTCTCCAGGCTCTTCTCAACCTGCTCTCTACTCTCACCACAAATCACAATATCATCTGCAAACATCATAGTCCAGGGAGACTCCTGTCTGACCTCGTCCGTCAACCTGTCCGTCACCACTGCAAACAGGAAAGGGCTCAGGGCCGATCCTTGATGCAGTCCAACCTTCACCCTGAACCAGTCTGTCGTACCTACTGCACACTTCACTGCCGTCACACTGTCCTCATACATGTCCTGCACCACCCTCACATACTTCTCTGACACACCTGACTTCCTCATACAATACCACAACTCCTCCCTCGGCACCCTGTCGTACGCTTTCTCTAAATCCACAAATACACAATGCAGCTCCTTCTGTCCTTCTCTATACTTCTCCATCAACATCCTCAAAGCAAATAAGGCATCTGTGGTGCTCTTCCTCGGCATGAAACCATACTGTTGCTCACAGATGGTCACCTTTTCTCTCAGCCTGGCTTCCACTATTCTTTCCCATAACTTCATGGTGTGACTGATCAACTTAATTCCCCTGTAGTTACTGCAGGTCTGCACATCTCCCTTATGCTTAAAGATCGGTACCAGCACACTCCTTCTCCATTCCTCAGGCATCCTCTCCCCTTCCAGAATCCTGTTAAACAATCTGGTTAAAAACTCCACTGCCATCTCTCCTAAACATCTCCACCCTTCTACCGGTATGTCGTCTGGTCCAACCGACTTTCCATTCTTCATCCTCTTAATGGCTGCTCTCACTTCCTCCTTACTAATCCTATCTACATCCTGCTTCACCAACTCCACATCCTCCAACCTTCTCTCTCTCTGATTTTCCTCATTCATCAGCTGCTCAAAATACTCCCTCCACCTTCTCAACACACTCTCCTCATTAGTCAACACATTTCCCTCTCCATCCTTTATTGCTCTAACTTGCAGTACATCCTTCCCAGCTCGGTCCCTCTGCCTGGCCAATCGGTATAAATCCTTTTCTCCTTCCTTAGTGTCCAACCTCTTATACAGCTCCTCATATGCCTTTTCCTTGGCTTTTGCCACATCCCTTTTTACCTGCTGCCGCATCTCCTTGTACTCCTGCCTACTTTTCTCATCACTCTGTCGATCCCACTTCTGTTTTGCCAACCTCTTTCCCCTAATGCTCTCCTGCACTTCCTCATTCCACCACCACGTCTCCTTGTCTTGCTTTCTATTTCCAGATGTCACATCAAGTACTTTTCTAGCTGCCTCCCTCATCACTCCTGCAGTAGTTGCCCAATCATCCGGCACCTCTTCACCACCACCAAGCCCCTGTCTGACCTCTTCCCTGAACCTCACACTACACTCTTCCTCCTTCAGTTTCCACCATCTTATTCTTCTTTCAATCCTTACTTTCCTCCTCTTCTTCTTCGCCTCCAAAACCATCCTACAGACCACCATCCGATGCTGTCTAGCTACACTGTCCCCCGCCAACACCTTACAGTCTCCAATCTCCTTCAGGTTGCATCTCCTACACAGAACATAATCCACCTGTGTGCACCTTCCTCCACTCTTATACGTCACCCTATGATCCTCCTTCTTCTTAAAATACGTGTTCACCACTGCCATTTCCATCCTTTTAGCAAAATCTACCACCATCTGCCCTTCCACATTCCTCTCCTTAAAACCATACCTACCCATCACCTCCCCATCACCTCTGTTCCCTTCACCTACATGCCCATTAAAGTCTGCCATATTTTATTCACAGTAAAAAATAAAAAGTATATCAAATGTTTAAACTGAAAAAAAAGAAGACAAAAGGTTACAGAAACAACAAAAGGTTTGAAATGTAAGTGGTACTAACAAGGAAGTGCTGGAAGAACATTTAGCAACTAATTAGTTTAATTGGCAACGTCAGTAACATGATTGGGTATGAAAAGGGCATATTAGAGAGTACGAATTTCTCAGAAATAAAGATGGTCAGAGCTTTACCAATGTTCCCCAACTTAAAATTGCAAAAAATATATCATCATCTACAGTACATATTATCAAAAGCTTTAGAAAATCTGGGGAAATCTCAGAAATCAAGGGAAAATGCCAAAACACAATATTGGATGCCCATGAGGAGAGGGACCTTCTGGCTATCAGTGCTCAGTTTAAAAGCTGCATCTCTGCTGGTATAGGAGTGCATTAGTGCCTATGGAATGGGCAGTTTGCTCATATGGAAAGGCTCCATCAGTGGTCAATGATATATACAGGTTTAAGAGCAACAAATGTTTGCATCCAGGTGATGACTTTTCCAAGGAAGGCCTTGCCTATTTCTGCGGGACAATGCTAAACTGCATACTGATTCTATACGTATACTGATGTATACTAATTCTATGACAACGGCATGGCTTTCTAGTGGCTTGGCTTTCACCAATTGAAAATGTTCGATACATCATGTAACAAAAAATACAACAAAGAAGACCCAGGATTGGTGAGCTGTTAGAATCCTATATCAGGCAAGAATGTTACAATATTCTTCTCTCCAAAACTCCAGCAAGAGGTTTCCTTAGTTCCCAGACATTTACAGACAGTTGTTAAAAGATGAGGGGATGCTACACCATGGAAAACATGAGACGTGTTGCTACCATCAATTTCAAAATTATCTTATTTTTTCTAAAAAATAGTCAATTTTCTCAATTTACTATTGTGAATAAAATATGGGTGATCTTTGCATGCTGTTTTTATGTAAATTTTACACAATGTACTAATTTCTTTCTGGATTGGGTTTGTATATAATATGTAGTCACAGATGGACAGGCAGATAAATGAGGAATGGATGAATAAATGGAAATATTGAAGGATAGACTAATAAATGAACAGAAATGAACAGCAACAGCTTTTCAGACAGAGAAAGTGATTGTCAACTGGATAACTGATGGATTGCTGGATGCAATTGTACTTTAATGGGTAAATAAACAGATGAAATTAGCAGATGCGTAAGGAGATAGATGAGTTGGATGACAAACAAAACTATATCTTTCAGATGATTTTGTTAAGTTGGTCCTTCATTAGCTTGTATATGTAAGCTCTGCTGTGTCAACATACTGCATAGTGGTGAAGTATTATAAAATTTTCATGAAATATATTATAATTGTATAGTCTTTGTTCTGGTATCCTTGATGTTTGTCTGGATTTCTCCAAATAAAGCATTTACAGGTT